>NC_141535.1:182320000-182679166 GCF_021556685.1 Rattus norvegicus
AGCGAACTTGAGCCCCGGGACCACAGGAAAGACCAACTTTTCTGCTGCAAGAAAGCTGCCTGGTGAACTCAAGACACAGGCCCACAGGAACAGCTGAAGACCTGTAGAGAGGAAAAACTACACGCCCGAAAGCAGAACACTCTGTCCCCATAAAAAACAGGTCTACAGCACTCCTGACACACAGGCTTATAGGACAGTCTACCCACTGTCAGAAATAGCAGAACAAAGTAACACTAGAGATAATCTGATGGCGAGAGGCAAGCGCAAGAACCCAAGCAACAGAAACCAAGACTACATGGCCTCATCGGAGCCCAATTCTTCCACCAAAACAAACATGGAATATCCAAACACACCAGAAAAGCAAGATCTAGTTTCAAAATCATATTTGATCATGATGCTGGAGGACTTCAAGAAAGACGTGAAGAACTCCCTTAGGAAAACACAGGAAAACATTAATAAACAAGTAGAAGCCTACAGAGAGGAATCGCAAAAATCCCTGAAAGAATCGCAAAATTCCCTGAAAGAATTCCAGGAAAACACAATCAAACAGTTGAAGGAATTAAAAATGGAAATAGAAGCAATCAAGAAAGAACACATGGAAACAACCCTGGATATAGAAAACCAAAAGAAGAGACAAGGAGCTGTAGATACAAGCTTCACCAACAGAATACAAGATATGGAAGAGAGAATCTCAGGAGCAGAAGATTCCATAGAAATCATTGACTCGACTGTCAAAGATAATGTAAAGCGGAAAAAGCTACTGGTCCGAAACATACAGGAAATCCAGGACTCAAAGAGAAGATCAAACATAAGGATAATAGGTATAGAAGAGAGTGAAGACTCCCAGCTCAAAGGACCAGTAAATATCTTCAACAAAATCATAGAAGAAAACTTCCCTAACCTAAAAAAAGAGATACCCATAGACATACAAGAAGCCTACAGAACTCCAAATAGATTGGACCAGAAAAGAAACACCTCCCGTCACATAATAGTCAAAACACCAAACGCACAAAATAAAGAAAGAATATTAAAAGCAGTAAGGGAAAAAGGTCAAGTAACATATAAAGGCAGACCTATCAGAATCACACCAGACTTCTCGCCAGAAACTATGAAGGCCAGAAGATCTTGGACTGATGTCATATAGACCCTAAGAGAACACAAATGCTATCCCAGGTTACTGTATCCTGCAAAACTCTCAAGTAACATAGATGGAGAAACCAAGATATTCCATGACAAAACCAAATTTACAGAATATCTTTCTACAAATCCAGCACTACAAAGGATAATAAATGGTAAAGCCCAACATAAGGAGGCAAGCTATACCCTACAGGAAGCAAGAAACTAATCGTCTTGGCAACAAAACAAAGAGAATGAAAGCACACAAATATAACCTCACAACCAAATATGAATATATCGGGAAGCAATAATCACTATTCCTTAATATTTCTCAACATAAATGGCCTCAACTCCCCAATAAAAAGAAATAGATTAACAAACTGGATACGAAACGAGGACCCTGCATTCTGCTGCCTACAGGAAACACACCTCAGAGACAAAGACAGACACTACCTCAGAGTGAAAGGCTGGAAAACAACTTTCCAAGCAAATGGTCAGAAGAAGCAAGCTGGAGTAGCCATTCTAATATCAAATGAAATCAATTTTCAACTATAAGTCATCAAAAAAGATAAGGAAGGACACTTCATATTCATCAAAGGAAAAATTCACAATCCTAAATATCTATGCCCCAAATACAAGGGCACCTACATACGTAAAAGAAACCTTACTAAAGCTTAAAACACACATTGCACCTCACACAATAATAGTGGGAGATTTCAACACCCCACTCTCATCAATGGACAGATCATGGAAACAGAAATTAAACAGTGATGTCGACAGACTAAGAAAAGTGATGAGCCAAATGGACTTAACAGATATTTATAGAACATTCTATCCTAAAGCAAAAGGATATACCTTCTTCTCACCTCCTTATGGTACTTTCTCCAAAATTGACCATATAATTGGTCAAAAAACGGGCCTCAACAGGTACAGAAAGATAGAAGTAATCCCATGCGTGATATTGGACCACCACAGCCTAAAACTTGTCTTCAATAACAATAAGGGAAGAATGCCCACATATACCTGGAAATTGAAAAATGCTCTACTCAATGATAACCTGGTCAAGGAAGAAATAAAGAAAGAAATTAAAAACTTTTTAGAATTTAATGAAAATGAAGGTACAACATACCCAACTTATGGGACACAATGAAAGCTGTGCTAAGAGGAAAACTCATAGCGCTGAGTGCCTGCAGAAAGAAACAGGAAAGAGCATATGTCAGCAGCTTGACAGCACACCTAAAAGCTCTAGAACAAAAAGAAGCAAATACACCCAGGAGGAGTAGAAGGCAGGAAATAATCAAACTCAGAGCTGAAATCAACCAAGAAGAAACAAAAAGGACCATAGAAAGAATCAACAGAACCAAAAGTTGGTTCTTTGAGAAAATCAACAAGTTAGATAAACCCTTAGCCAGACTAACGAGAGGACACAGAGAGTGCGTCCAAATTAACAAAATCAGAAATGAAAAGGGAGACATAACTACAGATTCAGAGGAAATTCAAAAAATCATCAGATCTTACTATAAAAGCCTATATTCAACAAAACTTGAAAATCTTCAGGAAATAGACAATTTCCTAGACAGATACCAGGTATCGAAATTAAATCAGGAATAGATAAACCAGTTAAACAACCCCATAACTCCTAAGGAAATAGAAGCAGTCATTAAAGGTTTCCCAACCAAAAAGAGCCCAGGTCCAGATGGGTTTAGTGCAGAATTCTATCAAACCTTCATAGAAGACCTCATACCAATATTATCCAAACTATTCCACAAAATTGAAACAGATGGATCACTACCGAATACCTTCTATGAAGCCACAATTACTCTTATACCTAAACCACACAAAGACACAACAAAGAAAGAGAACTTCGGACCAATTTCCCTTATGAATATCGACGCAAAAGTACGCAATAACATTCTGGCAAACCACTGCCTGAGAATCCAGCTATACCTCTCTTGGGCATATACCCAAAAATGCCTCAACATATAAAAGAGACACGTGCTCCACTATGTTCATCACAGCCTTATTTATAATAGCCAGAAACTGGAAAGAACCCAGATGCCCTTCAACAGAGGAATGGATACAGAAAATGTGGTACGTCTACACAATGGAATATTACTCAGCTATCAAAAACAACGAGTTTATGAAATTCGTAGGCAAATAGTTGGAACTGGACAATATCATCCTGAGTGAGCTAACCCAATCACAGAAAGACTTACATGGTATACACTCATTGATAAGTGGCTATTAGCCCAAATGCTTGAATTACCCTAGATACCTAGAACAAACGAAACTCAAGACGGATGATCAAAATGTGAATGCTTCACTCCTTCTTTAAATGAGGAAAAAGAATATCCTTGGCAGGGAAGGGAGAGGCAAAGATTAAAACAGAGACTGAAGGAACACCCATTCAGAGCCTGCCCCACATGTGGCCCATACATATACAGCCACCCAATTAGACAAGATGGATGAAGCAAAGAAGTGCAGACCGACAGGAGCCGGATGTAGATCGCTCCTGAGAGACACAGCCAGAATACAGCAAATACAGAGGCGAATGCCAGCAGCAAACCACTGAACTGAGAATAGGTCCCCCATTGAAGGAATCAGAGAAAGAACTGGAAGAGCTTGAAGGGGCTCGAGACCCCATATGTACAACAATGCCAAGCCACCAGAGCTTCCAGGGACTAAGCCACTACCTAAAGACTATACATGGACTGACCCTGGACTCTGACCTCATAGGTAGCAATGAATATCCTAGTAAGAGCACCAGTGGAAGGGGAAGCCCTTGGTCCTGCTAAGACTGAACGCCCAGTGAACTAGATTGGTGGGTGGAGGGCGGCCATTGGGGGAGGTTTGGGAGGGGAACACCCATAAGGAAGGGGAGGGGGGAGGGGGATGTTTGCCCGGAAACCGGGAAAGGGAATAACACTCGAAATGTATATAAGAAATACTCAAGTTAATTAAAAAAAAAAAAGAATTCTATAGGTTGAATCAACTTACCAGAGTATACCACATTCAAGAGAACATGATAAAGCTATATCAGTCAATGGGGTAGAAGACCAAAATGCCAATCTAGGCATACAGAAGTTTTTGATACAATACCCCTTCCTAGTTAACATTGTAGACATCAGTAGTCAGGGTCCAGAAGAGATAGGACACATCCTGGCTGCTACTTCAGCCATTTGTGAGCTTGGTTATTTTCTGTGGTATCTTAGCTATCTCACTAAGGTTGTCATACTGGGACAGGAGTCTTTTTGTTTTGACTCTCTGAGAGTAAAGAGCTGCTCTCCTATAGGTCATCACTGGAAAAGCCTAACAGAAAGGTGTGAGCCTCCGCAGTGTTCCCTGTTCTCTCTCTTCCTCTGGCAGAGTAGAAATAAGTGTATAGAGAGGGATGATCGCTAACCAAGAAATAGTTTCCAGAAAAGAACTGGATTTTCCTTCAAGAGGAAGTTCTGGACAGTTCAATAATTGTACACTTCTCAATTGAAGTGTCAATCAATCATGGGCAGTTCGGTCACTTGCAAAAAAACATCATTTTTGTGCCCATAAAATTCCCTTACACATGCCCTGAGACTTTAGCTTGAAGATTCTTCGTAATGCTTATCCTAGAGGCATGCCAGATGGCTTTCAAAAGTAAATAGAGCATTTTTGTTCCATATGGGCCTTTTTATTGAAAACAAATATTTACATAGAGCATAGCAAGCAACAACAGAGCAGCAGTGCTCTGCTCCTTTTATGGGTGACAAGGAGCTTGGCAGTGTCTTCTGGCTGTTGTGGCATTAATTATATATCTTCTTTCAGCTCTGGTGTTGACTGGTATGTGGAAAGTGTTTAGAACCTTGTGTAATCATCACTAATTTTACTAAAATATGCTCTTAATGTCATCAAAACTGAATCTGCCCTTCCTTCCTCACTGGTACCAGACCCACACAAGTTTCAGTGGAAGACGTTGCAGAGATGAGAGATTTTGAAACCACCAGAACTAGTAGCCCATTCTACTCCCTACAATATTTATCTTGTAATTTTTAAAGAGAAAAACATTATTGATCTCTAAAATAGGTCTCTGCTTCAATATTTGCTGAGACACATAACTTCCTTGAACTCTATATGTGTGTACACACACACACACACACACACACACTCACACACACCCACACACACACACACACACACATATATATATACATATATATATATATATATATATATGCATGTGGGTGTATGTTTGTATGGTGTATGTGGGTGTAACATATGTATGTATGTGTGAGATACATATGTATGTGCTTTATCATATAAATCTTTCAAGAAAATTTCATTCTCAATCACACATTTCTTAATTCTCTGGAAGCTAAGAGTTATACATTAAATTTCAATTAATCTAAAACTTAAATAACAAATAAACAGTGGCCATTTTTGTATGTCATACTATATAATGATCTTTTTCTACAAAACAGTGTTTAGAAAATATAGTTCTTTATTATTGAGTACCAAATACTGATAAAATTGTATAGATTTTCATGTGCTACAGATTTTGCCAATATATACAAATAACCTCAATGATTGACTTGCCAGAATATACTCATTTTGGTGCTGGTTCAACTGGAGGTCAACATGTAGAAGAATGCAGTTCGATCCATGCTTATCACCCTATACAAAGCATAAGGCCAAGTGGATCAAGGACCTCCACATCAAACCAGATACACTCAAACTAATAGAAGGAAAACTAGGGAAGCATCTGGAACACATGGGCACTGGAAAAAATTTCCTGAACAAAACACCAATGGCTTATGCTCTAAGATCAAGAATCGACAAATGGGATCTCATAAAACTGCAAAGCTTCTGTAAGGCAAAGGACACTGTGGTTAGGACAAAACAGCAACCAACAGATTGGGAAAAGATCTTTACCAATCCTACAACAGATAGAGGAGGCCTTATATCCAAAATATACAAAGAACTCAAGAAGTTAGACCACAGGGAGACAAATAACCCTATTAAAAAATGGGGTTCAGAGCTAAACAAAGAATTCACAGCTGAGGAATGCCGAATGGCTGAGAAACACCTAAAGAAATATTCAACATCTTTAGTCATAAGGGAAATGCAAATCAAAACAACCCTGAGATTTCACCTCACACCAGTGAGAATGGCTAAGATCAAAAACTCAGGTGACAGCAGATGCTGGCAAGGATGTGGAGAAAGAGGAACACTCCTCCATTGTTGGTGGGATTGCAGACTGGTAAAACCATTCTGGAAATCAGTCTGGAGGTTCCTCAGAAAACTGGACATTGAACTGCCTGAGGATCCAGCTATACCTCTCTTGGTCATATACCCACAAGATACCCAACATATAAAAAAGACACGTGCTCCACTATGTTCATCGCAGCCTTATTTATAATAGCCAAAAGCTGGAAAGGACCCAGATGCCCTTCAACAGAGGAATGGATACAGAAAATGTGGTACATCTACACAGTGGAATATTACTCAGCTATCAAAAACATTGACTTTATGAAATTTGTAGGCAAATGGTTGGAACTGGAAAATATCATCTTGTGTGAGGTAACCCAATCACAGAAAAACACACATGGTATGCACTCATTGATAAGTGGCTATTAGCCCAAATGCTTGAATTACCCTAGATGCCTAGAACAAATGAAACTCAAGACGGATGATCAAATTTTAATGCTTCACTCCTTCTTTAAAAGGGGAACAAGAATACCCTTGGCAGGGAATAGAGAGGCAAAGATTAAAACAGACACAGAAGGAACACCCATTCAGAGCCTGCCCCACATGTGTCCCATACATATACAGCCATCCAACTAGACAAGATGGATGAAGCAAAGAAGTGCAGACCGACAGGAGCCGGATGTAGATCTCTCCTGAGAGACACAGCCAGAATACAGCAAACACAGAGGCGAATGCCAGCAGCAAACCACTGAACTGAGAACAGGACCCCCATTGAAGGAATCAGAGAAAGAACTGGAAGAGCTTGAAGGGGCTCAAGACCCCATATGTACAACAATGCCAAGCAACCAGAGCTTCCAGGGACTAACCCACTACCTAAAGACTATACATGGACTGACCCTGGACTCTGACCTCATAGGTAGCAATGAATATCCTAGTAAGAGCACCAGTGGAAGGGGAAGCCCTTGGTCCTGCTAAGACTGAACCCCCAGTTAACTAGATTGTTGGGGGGAGGGCGGCAATGAGGGGAGGATGGGGAGGGGAACACCCATAAGGAAGGGGAGGGGGGAGGGGGATGTTTGCCCAGAAACCGGGAAAGGGAATAACACTCGAAATATATATAAGAAATACTCAAGTTAATAAAAAAAAAGAAAAGAAAAAAGAAAAAAAAAGAAATACTCAAGTTAATAAAAAAAAATAGAGTTGTTCTACAGCATGAGAAGTGGAGTTGAATAGAGAGGAGAGCGAGATTCAAACTGATTTAACATCTACAGTAGCCTGGATTGTTTTCTCTAAAACTAATATTGAAGTCTAGACAGAAATTTTTAGAGAGATATAAGTTTTCTACAAAATATAAGGGGCAATTTAGGAGAAATTAAAATTTAAATCTAAAAAATATTGATAACTGTAGGATAAAGAGTAAATAATTTTGAGTTCTACTTTTCAGGTTCCTGTTTTACATTCAAAGTACCTCAAGCAGAAATGTCAGGGGACCTGGATGTCAAGAATTGGTATGACACACACAGGAGTGATGAAAAATTCTGTTACAGGTGGTCCATTAGCAAATTCTCTTTTCTTGTTGAGGGAATGGAATAATATATTACAAGCCCAATTTTCTTATCAGCTGCCAATAACAAAGTGATGTGGTGTTTGAAAATATACCCAAACAGGGTTGAATAAGAAAGCAAAGGTTACCTATCACTTTACCTGATGTTGTTCAGCTGTGAAAAGAGCCCAGTTTGGGCAAAGATTGATTTGTATCTTAAATGCCAATGGGGAAAAATGCAATAATACAAAGAGCACAGGTGTCTACCATTTGCTGCGACACCAAGTCTATGGATACAAAAAGTCCATCCTTTGAGATTTCCTCTTTGTCTCAAACCCATTCGTTATGACTGGATGACAAACCACCCTCCTCTGCAATGTGAGTCCGGTCCAAGGCTCCTTTTGTATGTCTTGAGAGAACACAAGACCTTTGCTCAAGGTTCCAAGATACATATCGGCAGATAATGTTGAAGAGCTGTGAGAAAATTCCCTCTTCACAGAGTGCTGTCTGGTGGTAACTTGCCATGAATTCATGGCTCAAAAGGCCATCCCAGCAGCTCACTATCCAATTTTCAGAGTCATGTTTGAACATGAAATACAAGAGAGCCTAAAGAACTGAGATGAGACTATGACCTGGATCCCCAAATCTCCAAGGAGATGATGAGTTTCATTTACTCCGGGAAAGCACCACACATCCACAGCCACTCCATGGCTACTGGAGTGCTGGCAGTTGCTCTCAAGTATAGACTAGGAAACTTGAAGGCCACATGTGAGGATGCACTCTAGAGGATGCTCTCTGTGGAGAATGCTGCACACACTCTCATCCTGGCTGACCTCCACAGGACAGAGCAGCTAAAGACATTACAGTTCATAATTCTGAGGTCTCTGAGACCTCAGGATAGAAGTTAAAAATGGAGTCACATCCCCACTGGGTGTCTCAAGTATTCCACTGTCTGTCTTCTACAAAGAGTGTTTCCTGGGCCTTCCACCTGAAATGTCTTAAGTGTTCTTTAAGAGCAGGTCACCTATGACCTACACATGTCTTCCAACATCAACAACCAATATTGGTCCTATTAACTCATGGTTACACAATTGTACTGCTGTAGCATTTACACTGGACTTCAGGGGCAACAGGGTGGGTCAGGACAACTTACAACAGCTCTAAATATATTGGAATGTTTGGTGGTGAAAGGGGCAGCACTAGAGTCTGGGACACTAACTGAAACCTACCCTGTTGATATTCTTGTTTGACTTATGTGTGCTGAATTGCAATCTGGGATTCAACTTAGGAACTAGCATGAAACACTGCCCAAAAGGGTTTCTTCAGAGAAACCTGTGTGTATTGGACTGAGCAGAACAGCTATCCAGGGTCAAGAGCAGAGGAGAAATCAATCATGAATGTTTGGTCATAATAGAAGGGACAGGAAGAGAAGGCTTTCTTTATTAAAAACTGAGTTTGGTGGTTTGAATATGCATGGGCCATGGGAAGTGTCACTATTTGGAACTGTGGCCCCTTTGGAGGAAGTGTACTCTTGTAATTGGATGTGTGTCACTGTGCAGGCATGGCTTTGAGATAATGTATATGCTCAAGCTCTGAACAATGTCACACAATCTCTTCCTGACTCCCTTCATATCAAGATACTCAGTTACTCCTCCAACACCATTTCAGCTTGTACACTGTAATGCTTCTTGCCATAATGATAATGGAATGTACTTCTGAAACTCTGAGCTAGCTCCAATTAAATGTCCTTTTTAAAAGTTGTCTTGGTCATGGTGTCTCTTCACAGCAATGAAACCCTAACTGTAATATTTATTTTGTGAAAGTAGAAAGAATACTAGACAATTTTTACTCTTTTGGAGAACACTTGTTAAGTGCCCAGCACACACATACAAGTTCTCAATCATCTGTAACTGGTGATTCAGAGTATGTAAGGCCTTCTGCTCTCCATGGCTATGATGTTCTGAATGTGCTTAGCCAAGGGAGTGGCTCTATTAAGAAGGGCGTCCTTCCACACATAACCCATAAAGGTCACACCTCCAAATAGTGCCACTCCCTGGGCCAAGCACATACAAACCATCACAGAAGGATAATCTTTGTCCTTAGTTGTCTTCCAAACATAAACCTACTAGGCTTTTTAAGGCATATTTCCTAAGCCATAGATACACAAATAATCCTGGCAAAATTCAATGGGTCACAAAACAATAATAAACAAAAACATCGTTAATGAATCTAAGAAAATGACTTGTGGAGAGGAAGGGCTGGTATCAGAAATGAAAGGGAGACAGGAGGGTAGGGGTAACAGTAAAATAACTGACTTATTTTCATGAATTAAAGTGTTCAAGAACAAATTTAATCAACAACACATAGACAAATAAAATTACACAGAAAGAAAGTGTGCCCTCATTGGAGGAAGGGTGGCCTTATTAGAGGAAGTATCTCATTGTGGGTGGGGGCTTTAATAGCACCATGCTACCTGGAGGCATCTCCTAGAAGACTTCAGATAAATATGTAGAACTCTCAGCTCCTTCTGTGCCATGCCTGCTTGGGGCTTGCCATGCTCCAGCCTTGATGATAATGAACTGAACTTCTGAATCTGTAAGCCATCCTCAATTAAATGTGGCCTTTTAAGAGTTGCCTTAGTCACAGACTAAGCTCCAGCTGCATGTATAGCATAGTTTGGCCTTGTTGGGCACCAATGGGATGAGAAAGCCCTTGGTCCTGCCAAGGCTGGACCACCCCCCAGCTTAGGGGAAGGTCAGGGTGTGGAGGTGTGAAGGAGTGGGTGGTGGTGTGGAGAACACCTTCATAGAAGAAGGGGAAGAGTGGATGAGATAGGGGGTTTATGGATGGGAAACCAGGAAAGGGATATCATTTGAAATGTAAATAAATATAAATCCAATTTTTAAAAATTTTTCCTTAGTCAGGGTGTCTGTTTACATCGTTAAAACCATAACTAAGAACAAGCTCTCTGATACAAGTCCAGGGTATGGATAATGTTCTACTGTCCATAATCGGGCCTGGGAGCCCAATAATCCACATGGAATCGGAATAAAAACAAACTTGTGGATCAAGGGAATCAAACTGAAGACCCAGCTGTAAACCCACATGAGTATCAATAATTGATTTTTGATTAAAAAAAGAGCAATAAGCGCCGAACAACAGACAACCCCTTTAACAAAGGGTACTGGTCAAACTAAATTGTTAGACGTAAAAAGTGCAAATAAGTCCATAGCTATTATCCTGCACAATCTCAACTCCAAAAGGATCAAACACCTAAAAATAAAACCAGGTACTGAAACAAGAAAAGAAAGTGGGGAATATCTTTGAACAAGGAAAGAAAGTATGGAATATCTTTTAACTCATTGGCACTGGATAAGACTTTCTGAACAGAACATTAGTAGTTTTACCACTAAGGTCAACAGTTACTAAGTAGGACCTAGTAAGACTGATAACTTCTGTAAGGTAAAAGACACTGTCATTTGTACATAGCAGGAGTGTACCAAATGGGAAATGATTTGACTAATTGCACATTTGCCTATGCCTGATAGTGAGGATGTAATTTTTTTTAAATCAAGAAACCTGATGATAGATTATTTCTTTGCTGGTGAAATGAGCCTATTCAAGTCAGAATATAATATATTAAAGGCAGGTTTACTGGGGAGCTGCTCTCAGGCTGGCAAGTTCACTGGCCCCAAAGCAGGAGGCCAGGGAAATTGCCATAAAAGAGGGGAGCAGAGAGAGAGAGGGAAAGGGCACATACTCTAAAAGAAGTCAGGAGAGAGAGAGAGAGAGAGATGGAGAGAGAGAGAGAGAGAGAGAGAGAGAGAGAGAGAGAGAAAGAGAGAAAGAGAGAGAAAGAGAGAGAGAGGGAAAGAGAGAGAGAGAGAGAGAGAGAGAGAGAGAGAGAGAGAGAGAGAGAGAATGATAAATGTGTGTGTTATAAAGGAAATAGCATCTGGGGGAAGGGCGACCTAAAAACTGGGCTGGAATGTTCAAGGTTGGGGACAGAGTATGCCAGGTAGGAAATAAGGGACGCTGGAAGAACCTGGAGGCATGGTTTCTTTTGACATCTAAAACATGCATCTATTCCCTTTACCTAGGGTCTGAAACCAAACACTTGATATTTATACAAATCTCCAAGTAAATCAATTTAAAATTAGTATAGGTATAAATAGAGAATTCAGGAATTTCAAATGGCTGAGATTCCCTTAAAGAAGTGGAAGTGCAAATCAAAACTACTTTGAGTTTTCATCTTATATCTGTCAGAAAGGCCAAGGTCAGTAAGATAAAGGACAAGCCATGCTGGCAAGAATGTGTATCCACGAGAACAGTCCTCCATTGCTAGTAGGAATGCAAACTTTTACAGCCACTAGGTAATTCTTATGGTGAATACTCAGAAAGATAGGTATCAATTTACCTCACGATCCACCAACACCACTGTTGGTCATATGCCCAAAGGATGCTTCATTCTACCACAGGGACACATGGTCAAACATATTTATTGCTCCTCTATAATAATAGCCAAAAAATGGCAAATGAACTTAACATCCTTCAACAGCCAAATGTATAATTTTAAATATGTGGTATATTTGCACAATGGAGTAATACTCAGGTGTTTTTAAACAGAACTGAAAGGCTGTGCTATCATGAGTTGCAGAAGTCCCATGTGTAAAAATCCCTGGACTAACAATCTTCACTGTTATGCAGGCCCAGATCCACTACTTTGAGTTAATCCATCACAACATCTACTTCATTTGTGAGCTGATGAAGTGCAAGGAAGAGCCAGTCCTGCAAAACTGGATGTCTCTACTAACTAGGGCTTGTCCTATACCTGTCTGTTGCTCCTTACTACAGAACAGCTGCAGCTTCACTTAGCATTTTTTATCCTGAAGGGAGACAGAGCACAGGGCACTGGTGCTTTGTTCAGGCAACAAGCATATACCATGAGCCTAGTGAATTCCCCACTCCTGTGAGCCTCAGGTGGGCAGAGAGGTGTACAGCAATTGCAGCTGACATAGAACCTGCCCCCCAAAATGCCTGGCTTGCCACAGGATCTCCCTGAGACCGGGAAACAGCAGAGAATCAGAGAAGAGTCTCAGCAATGGTCCAATAGTTTGGATGTTTCAGAAAACTTGAACAAGACCAACCACTCACTGCAATGAGTATTTGCTTATAAAGAACGTTGAGATTGGTAGAGATAGATACATACTGTGTGGCACAGTGCCCCTCTGACAAATAAATATGGGATGGAGAGGTGGCAAAGATGGAGGAACAGAGCAGTAAATACATGGTGAAGAGAGGCAGAACTGGAGATGGGATGGCAGTGACAGTTGTGAGAGAAGGCTTTCAGTGGTAGTGGTTGGGATAAGTCATTGCTGAATAGGGCCATCAGGGTGGTGTATAGCAGCTTGGAGGTTGGGCAGACTCAGTCCCCAAACGGGCTGCTTAGCTGCAGAATCACCCAGAATTTGAGCAATGACAGGATGTCCAATAAGAATCACATTTCTTTTTCTGAATTGGACCTCCTCAAAACACCATTATGCTCTCTGTGATGCCATTGGAACCTGTGCCGGTATACGTGTTCTGCTGCTATAGGCCATGTCAAAGTTGGATGTTCTTGTGGATGTCCATGGTCTTAGATGTCATTGGAAGTCATCTAAATGTACAAGGACCACTTGGCTGTAGGAAGTCTGGTGGATGTCTGTGGTAGTTTGAATTGGCTTGGACCATGTAAAATGGCACCATAAGGAGGTGTGGACTTGTTGTAGGAAGTGTGTCATGGGTAGGTGGCCTTTGAGGGAGTCTTTTTGGCATTGAAGTGTTGGAGATTTGTCACAACACCTACTGCTCAAGCTCTGACCAGTCAGGAGAAGAGCCATGGTTGCCTGCAGAACTGAATCTCATCCTGACAATGTTTGTATCAAGATATAGAATTCTCATCTCTTAAATTTGGCCTTCAATGTTTAATTTGATTTGCTCTGGTGAAAGTCAGGATTAACAAAGAGTATCCCTGTGTGTGGGGTTTCTTGTTTCAAAATCTCAAGCCAGGCTCAGTGTCTGTCTCTCTTCCTGATGCCTGTTCTGGATGTGGAATGCTCACCTACATCTCCAGTACTCTGTCTGCCTTCTTGCCATCCTTCTTCCTGCCTTGATACAAATGTGTTGCTGTAATAATAAATTAATGTGTTTCTTTTACCCTGCACTAGATCCCACACAGTAGTGCCCCAAGATATCTGATAGGTATCTTCATCTCAGTCAGCAAATCTTCTCACCTGTTTTGCTCTATCTCATATCACATTGGTAAGGGCTACTCTTTGAGCCTGGCAACAATCTGTCTTCTAATCTAGTTCCCAAGGCATGTTACCACCATACCAGACAAACATCGCAATTCCCTGGCAGCCCAGTGTCTCCAGCAACCACATAATCTCTTAAATTTAATTAAATCACCACATGACAGAACACACAACACAATAACCTCTGATCCAGTTGATAATATGTAATTGCCCACCTAGACATACAAAGAGCTGTACACAAGCATCCCTTAAGCATATTCATAAAACCTTGTGAATATACAGAGAAAAACCTTATCATCCTCCTCCGGGATCTCTCGGCTGCTTCTCCCTTGGTTCCAATCTCTTCTCCCTTGGTTCCAATCTCTTTCTCCTCTCTAAAACTTTCGTCCTGCCCATCCTCTTGTCATCTCGTCCAAAGACAGGCCTCTCTCTATTTTGTACCTGCTTTTACCTACATAATGACGTCATCCTATATGAATGGACTAAATCTCTGATCCTGTAGGCAAGGGCTAATTCAGTGTTTCCATATAAGGAGCTGTGGTCATGGTGTCTCTTCACAGCAAAAGAATACTGACTGAAATGGTAATCAGAAATCAGACAGTATATAAACCAGTGACCTGGAATAAAACCAAAAAGAACTGGTCTTTAAGACAAAGTAACAATAAAATAACTCCCAATAATCCTTTGTTATCTCCTTAATCAAAAAGTCATCATCAGAGAAGCTTCTTCCTATATCAGATTTTGAACAAATATAGAGATCAAAAGACAGACATTATGCAGAAAGAGAGATAGAGACTGAGAAACAGACACAGAGAGAGAAAACAGAGATCTTAAAAACACACAGCTCTTACTGAGATGCTTCCATTGAATCCATGCCCTCAGAGTTCAGAAAACCTCAAGGAAGATAACAAGAGTGATTGAACAAGACAGAGGAGATGGAAGACATCAGGAAAAGAAAACTGTTTGAATCCCCTTTAACAAACAGACTGAGGCAGCCACCTCAGTGCCTTCAGAGATGTCTGTATATATAACTTAGCTTGTACTATAGTTCTTTTATGGGTCTTCTGAGTGTGTGAACATGTGAGCCTCTAAATCTTGTGCCTTTTCTTGGGTCTTTTATATTTTTCTGTTGGTTGATCATGTCCAATTGGATATGATGGTTTTCATTTTATATTACTATATTTTATTTCAAATTTTGGTTGTTATCTTGTAGAAAGCTGTCCTTTCGTAATGAGAGACAGAGAGTTAGATGATCTATATGGGAGAGGAAATGGAAAAGAATGAGAAGTATTTAGGGAACCACTACTCACTCAGATGATAGAGTATTAATATAGAATCTATTTTTAATTGCACAAGGGGCAGAAGGAGGAGATGCATGGGAGGAGAAAATACAGTAGTTGTCCAGAACTTTCAGAATGAGATAAGAAGTGTGACTAAGTAGAGCCCCTCACATTATGTTTTAGTATAATGTCATTAGGAACATTAAATACAGCAGTAACTATGTAACAGGACACAACACAAGAAAAAGAGAGTAAAATATAGTACAGAAGCTTGATGTTTGAGATACTTCACTGTTTCTCCAATTGTGATGAAAACCTTATCTTTCTCGTTTTGGTTTTCATTGTCTCAATTGTATTTTAGAAAACTGGTTCACTTCATATGTATAGTGTTGTTCCTGCATGTGTACCTGTACACTACTTGCCAGGTGTGTTGCCCAGAGAAACCAGAAGAAGGCATTAGATCCCATGAGACTGGCATCCAGATGGTTATGAGTTGGCCTTTGCTATTAGGGATGAAACCTGGGTTCTATTGAATGGCAGGCAGCCAGTTCTCCTAAATACTCAGTCATATCTTCACACCCTGACACACTTGGTTCTGATTACATACCTGGGGTTGTTCTCAGCACGAGGTCATGGGACAAGTGAATTCTTTTATTTTTCCATCTTCACTAACTTGAGTATTTCTTCATTACATTTCGATTGTTATTCCCCTTCAGGGTTTCCAGGCCAACATCCTCCTAACCCCTCCCCCTCCCCTTATATATGGGTGTTCCCCTCCTCATCCTATTCCCATTACCACCCTCCCCCCAACAATCACGTTCACTGCGGGTTCAGTCTTGGCAGGAACAAGGGCTTCCCCTTCCACTGGTACTTACTAGACTATTCATGGCTACCTATGAGGTTGGTGCAAAGGGTCAGTCCATCTATAGTCTTTGGGTAGTGGCTTAGTCCCTGGAAGATCTGGTTGGTTGACACTGTTGTTCATATGGGGTCTCGAGCCCCTTCAAACTCTTCCAGACCTTTCTCTGATTTCTTCAACAGGGGTCCCATTCTCAGTACATTGGTTTGCTGCTGGCATTCGCCTATGTATTTGCCATATTCTGGCTGTGTCTCTCAGGAGACATCTACATCCACTTCCTGTCAGCCTGCACTTCTTTGCTTCATCCACCTTATCTAATTGGGTGGCTATACATATACGGGCCACATGTGGAGCACGCTCTGAATTGGTGTTCCCTCTGACTCTGTTCTAATCTTTGCCTCCCTATTACCTCTCAAGGCTATTCTTGTCCCCTACCCCTTTTTTTAAATTTATTTTATTTATTTATTTTTTTATTAACTTGAGTATTTCTTATTTACATTTCGAATGTTATTCTGTTTCCCGGATTCCGGGCAAACATCCCCCTAACCCCTCCCTCTCCCCTTTTGTATGGGTGTTCCCCTCCCCACCCTCCCCCCATTGCCACCCTCCCCCCAACAATCACGTTCACTGGGGGTTCAGTCTTAGCAGGACCAAGGGCTTCCCCTTCCACTGGTGATCTTACTAGGATATTCATTGCTACCTATGAGGTCAGAGTCCAGGGTGAGTCCATGTATAGTCTTTAGGTAGTGGCTTAGTACCTGGAAGCTCTCGTTGCTTGGCATTGTTGTAAATATGGAGTCTCCAGCCCCTTCAAGCTCTTCCAGTTCTTTCTCTGATTCCTTCAATGGCGGTCCTGTTCTCAGTTCAGTGGTTTGCTGCTGGCATTCGCCTCTGTATTTGCTGTATTCTGGCTGTGTCTCTCAGGAGAGATCTACATCTGGCTCCTGTCGGCCTGCACTTCTTTGCTTCATCCATCTTGTCTAATTGGATGGCTGTATAGGTATGGGCCACATGTGGGGCAGGCTCTGAATGGGTGTTCCTTCTGTTTCTGTTTTAGTCTTTGCCTCTCTATTCCTTGCGAAGGGTATTCTTGTTCCCCCTTTTAAAGAAGGAGTGAAGCATTCACCTTTTGATCATCCGTCTTGAGTTTCATTTGTTCTAGGCATCCAGGGTAATTCAAGCATTTGGGCTAATAGCCACTTATCAATGAGTGCATACCATATGTGTTTTTCTGTGATTGGGTTACCTCACTCAGGATGATATTTTCCAGTTCCAACCATTTGTGTATGAATTTCATAAAGGCATTGTTTTTGATAGCTGAGTAATATTCCATTGTGTAGATGTACCACATTTTCTGTATCCATTCCTCTGTTGAAGGGCATTTGGGTTCTTTCCAGCTTCTGGCTATTATAAATAGGGCTGCTATGAACATAGTGGAGCACGTGTCTTTTTTTTTTTTTTTTTTGAAAAAAAAATTATTTTTATTTTATTTTATATATGTCGGTATTTGCTTACATATATGTCAGTGTACTGTATGTATGCCTATGTATGCCTATGTATGCCTTATCGTCACAGAGGCCAAAAATGGGTATTGGATCCCTTGGAACTGGAGTTTCAGATGGTTGATAGCGGCCATGTAGGTGTTGGGAAACAAACCTGGGACCTCAGGAAGAGCAGCCAGTGAGCTGAGCCATCTCTCTGGCCCTTTCCTTTCCCTTTAAAAATACATTTTAACTTTGTTACACAATAAATTTACATATTTTAGGATACAGAATAACACACACACATATTCATACAGAGCAGGTGTTTGTGATTTCCTTGGGTTAGGATATTCAACACTGTCTGTACATGTATTCCTAGGTGTTTGTTCTGTTTTTAAAAGACACACAATGGAAAGTTTCAATACATAGTGTCAAACATCAGGGGCAAATTTTAAAGCTTTATTCATAAAACTATATCTAGGCTTAGTTTTGGTGCTTTTTAGTCCAACTCAGAGATGTACCTGACTGCCTCCAAAGCGCTGGGGTTAAAGGTGGGCTCCAGTGCCCTGCTCTAGACTACATCTAGACTAGTACTCAAGATCTAACACGGATGGGTGTGGCTTTCCCGTCGTCTAGAGCAGAATGAAAGGAAAGACGAGCGCCCAGAAGTTGAGGCAGACATCAAGGTTAGGGAGAGTAGAGGAGACCTTGGATAAAGCCACACCAAGAGAGAAAGTCACAGGCCACACCCATGCATCAGAAGCCTGCAAGCCCAAGTCTGAGCAAGTTCCCTGATGTGGCTCTGGTGGTTTCACCTGAGTGAATGTAGCTCAGGGGTTAGAACCCGGAGAGGAGATGGGGGGTGGGGCTGAGTACACTGTAGACAGAGCTTTGTCTTGAGAATCAGAAAGATTTGCTTCACAAACCAAAGCAGGCATCTGACTTCGTGCAAACTACTTTGTCTGCAGTTGTATTGTTAACCATTTACACACCATGATTCTTAAATTTGTTAGACAACACGTGTGAAGTTTAGGGTCTATAGTAGCTACTCAGAAAACAAGACCCCACACGTTTGTTCTGTATTTAAACCAACTTAGACTTAAAACTTTAAAAAGAAATTAATGTTATAGTAATTGGGGGGAAACATCAGTTGCTTGGAAGGTAATGGTAAAAATTTGGAAGTAATAATATATTGGTAAAATAAACGCAGATTTTTAAAGTTTTAAGAAGAAATTACGAGCTAACCAAAAGTAATTGAGAAAAACAACCAATACAAAACTTTCTTTTTGCATTGATCAGGAGAATTGACTAGAATGACATTTTTTATTCTGTAATAACATTGTATGCGGTCGAAAGGCTACTTCAGGCCACCTGTGAGCGGCATTTAGTTTGTGCCTTGTGATACCTCAGGGCTTCACATTAGGAAACCATGGTGTTATTCAGTCTCTTCTGCCTTATAGATGAGGAAACAGAGGTGCAGACCCTGCTTCTCCCACATTACAACAAATCTGGGTGTGCAGCTGGCTTTCCGTCTTCCTTCACAAGGCCTCCTTGGAATTCTGGGATAGTGTTGAAGCGGCTTGTCTCTCCTACCATGCCTCTGACCAGCTAGCCGAAGCTAGCTGCTACCGACGCTGGTTCTAGACTCTGGACACTCTCCTCACCTTCCTGGTACTCCCAAGCAGTGATTCTGTCAAAGAAACAGGAAGCAACCAGAGCAATAGGAGTATGGAACTGTGTTAGTCAGCTTTTCGGTACTATGACAGAATGCCTGAGATGACAATGTTTTGAGGGGGAAAGATTTATTTCATTTATACTTTAAGAAGTTTCAGTTCATGCTTATTTGACCCCATTGCCTTTGGGCCTGTGGTAAGGCAATACAGCTCAGTGGAAGCTGTGCCTGAAGAAGCTGCTCAAGACATGCAGAGAGTCCAGGGTCCCACTGTCCCCTTCAAGGGGACACTCTCAATGCTTAACATTATTCCTGTAAGCCCCACCTCTTAAGTTTCTGCCACCTCCTAGAAGCATCATGAACCAAGACCAAGTCTCTAGCATGTGGACCTTGGGAAGTATGTCATAGTCAAACTCTACCAGTAACCAAATCTCACAAAAGCAGCATGGAGTCTTCTTATAGATGACTTCCTATCTGTCCTTCTCCCCTCAGACAATGTCCAGGAGAAATGATTCATCATGACTCACATGGGAAAAGGCAGGGCAGTCCTGAGGGACACACAGACTTCAGAGTTAGTCAGATTTGCGTGGAATTGTGATTCTTTGCTTTCCTATGTGTGTGGCTATGAACAAGCCCTGTCTCCATTCTGTGTGTTTTCCCATGTGTAAAGTGAGACAAGCATTCGCTTGCATTAGTTGTATAGGATTGTTGTGTGCAGAAGATTTAAAAGTATATAATATTATCATAGTCTGCTTTCTATTGTTATGATAAAACATTCTCACCAAGAGCTACTTGGGGGGAAAGTTTGGTTTGGTTTACACATCCCAGTCAAAGCCCATCGCTGATGGAAGCCAGGGTTGGAATTCAAGGCAGGAACCTGAAGAAGAGGCCACAGAAGGGTGCTGTTTTCTTGCTTCTGTCCGTGGCTTGCTCAGTCTCTTTCCTTTTTTTTTTTCTTCTTCTTCTTTTTTTTTTATTAACTTCAGTATTTCTTACATACATTTCGAGTGTTATTCCCTTTCCCAGTTTCCGGGCAAACTTACACCTCCCCCCTCCCTTTCCTTATGGGTGTTACCCTCCCCATCTTCCCTCCATTGCCACCCTCCCACTAACAATCTAGTTCACTGGGGGTTCAGTCTTAGCAGGAACCAGGGCTTCCCCTTCCACTGGTGCTCTTACTAGGATATTCATTGCTACCTATGAGGTCAGAGTCCAGGGTCAGTCCATGTATAGTGTTTAGGTAGTGGCTTAGTCCCTGGAAGCTCTGGTTGCTTGGCATTGTTGTACATATGGGGTCTCGAGCCTCTTCAAGCTCTTCCAGTTCTTTCTCTGATTCCCTCAGCGGGGGACCTATTCTCAGTTCACTGGTTTGCTGCTGGCATTCGCCTCTGTATTTGCTGTATTCTGGCTGTGTCTCTCAGGAGCGATCTACATCTGGCTCCTGTCAGCCTGCACTTCTTTGCTTCATCCATCTTTTCTAATTGGGTGGGTGTATATGTATGGGCCACATGTGGGGCAGGCTCTGAATGGGTATTCCTTCTGTGTCTGTTTTAATCTTTGCCTCTCTATTCCCTGGCAAGGGTATTCTTGTTCCCCTTTTAAAGAAGGAGTGAAGCATTCACATTTTGATCATCCGTCTTGAGTTTCATTTGTTCTAGACATCTAGGGTAATTCAAGCATTTGGGCTAATACCCACTCATCAATGAGAACATACCAAGTGTGTTCTTCTGTGATTGGGTTACCTCACTCAGGATGATATTTTCCAGTTCCAACCATTTGCCTACGAATTTCACAAAGTCATTGTTTTTGATAGCTGAGTAATATTCCATTGTGTAGATGTACCACATTTTCTGTATCCATTCCTCTGTTGAAGGGCATCTGGGTTCTTTCCAGATTCTGGCTATTATAAATAAGGCTGCTATGAACATAGTGGAGCACGTGTCTTTTTTATATGTTGGGGTATCTTGTGGGTATATGCCCAAGAGAGGTATAGCTGGATCCTCAGGTAGTTCAATGTCCAATTTTCTGAGGAACCTCCAGACTGATTTCCAGAATGGTTTTACCAGTATGCAATCCCACCAACAATGGAGGAGTGTTCCTCTTTCTCCACATCCTCACCAGCATTTGTTGTCACCTCAGTTTTTGATCTTAGACATTCTGACTGGTGTCAGGTGAAATCTCAGGGTTGTTTTGATTTGCATTTCCCTTATGACTAAAGATGTTGAGCATTTCTTTAGGTGTTTCTCAGCCATTCGGCATTCCTTAGCTGTGAATTCTTTGTTTAGCTCTGAACCCCATTTTTAATAGGGTTATTTGTCTCCCTGAGGTCAAACTTCTTGAGTTCTTTGTATATTTTGGACATAAACCCTCTATCCGTTGTAGGATTGTTAAAGGTCCTTTCCCAATCTGTTGGTTGCCATTTTGTCCTAAGCACAGTGTCCTTTGCCTTACAGAAGCTTTTAAGTTTTATGAGATCCCATTTGTCGATTCTTGATTTTAGAGCATAAGCCATTGGTGTTTTGTTCAGGAAAATTTTTCCAGTGCCCATGTTTTCGAGATGCTGCCCTAGATTTTCTTCTATTATTTTGAATGTATCTGGTTTGATGTGGATGTCCTTGATCCACTAGGACTTAAGCTTTGTACAGGGTGATAAATATGGATTGATTTGCATTCTTCTACATGTTGACCTCCAGTTGAACCAGCACCATTTGCTGAAAATGCTATCTTTTTTCCATTGAATGGTTTTGGCTCCTTTGTCAAAAATCAGGTGCCCATAGGTGTGTAGGTTCATTTCCGTGTCTTCAATTCTGTTCCTTTGGTCTATCTGTCTGTCTCTGTACCAATATCATGCAGTCAGTTTTCATCACTATTGCTCTGTAATAGTGCTTGAGTTCAGGGGTAGTGATTCCTCCTGAAGTCGTTTTATTGTTGAGAATAGTTTTAGCTATCCTGGGTTTTTTGTTATTCCAGATGAATTTGCAAATTGTTCTGTCTAACTCTTTGAAGAATAGGATTGGTATTTTGATGGGGATTCCATTGAATCTGTAGATCGCTTTTGATAAAATGGCCATTTTTACTATGTTAATTCTGCCAATCCATGAGCATGGGAGATCTTTCCATCTTCTGAGGTCTCCTTCAATTTCTTTCTTCAGAGTCTTGAAGTTCTTATTGTACAGATCTTTTACTTGCTTGGTTAAAGTCACACCGAGGTACCTTATATTGTTTGGGTCTATTATGAAGGGTGTCGTTTCCCGAATTTCTTTCTCGGCTTATTTCTCTTTTGTGTAGAGGAAGGCTACTGATTTATTTGAGTTAATGTTTTACCCAGCCACTTTGCTGAAGTTGTTTATCAGCTTTAGTAGTTCTCTGGTGGAACTTTTGGGATCACTTAAATATATTATCATATCATCTGCAAATAGTGATATTTTGACTTCTTCTTTACCAATCTGTATCCCCTTGATTTCCATTTGTTGTCTGATTGCTCTGGCTAGAACTTCAAGAACTATATTGAAAAGTAGGGAGAGAGTGGGCAGCCTTGTCTAGTCAATGATTTTAGTGGGATTGCTTCAAGTTTTTCTCCATTTAGTTTAATGTTAGCAACTGGTTTGCTGTATATGGCTTTTACTATGTTTAGGTATGGGCTTTGAGTTCCTATTCTTTTCAGGACTTTTATCAAGAAGGGGTGTTGAATTTTGTCATATGCTTTCTCAGTGTCTAATGAAATGATCATGTGGTTTTGTTCTTTCAGTTTGTTTATATAATGGATCACATTGATGCTTTTCCGTATATTAAACCATCCCTGCATGCCTGGCATGAAGCCTACTTGATCATGTTGGATGATTGTTTTGATGTGCTCTTGGGTTCGGTTTGCCAGAATTTTATTGAGTATTTTTGCGTCGATATTCATAAGGGAAATTGGTCTGAAGTTCTCTTTCTTTGTTGGGTCTTTGTGTGATTTAGGTATAAGAGTAATTGTGGCTTCATAGAAGGAATTCGGTAGTGATCCATCTGTTTCAATTTTGTGGAATAGTTTGGATAGTATTGGTATGAGGTCTTCTATGAAGGTCTGATAGAATTCTGCACTAAACCCGTCTGAACCTGGGCTCTTTTTGGTTGGGAGACCTTTAATGACTGCTTCTATTTCCTTAGGAGTTTTGGGGTTGTTTAACTGGTTTACCTGTTCCTGCTTTAACTTTGGTACCTGGTATCTGTTTAGGAAATTGTCCATTTCCTGCAGATTTCCTAGTTTTGTTGAATATAGGCTTTTATATTAATATCTGATGATTTTTTGAATTTCCTCTGAATCTGTAGTTATGTCTCCCTATTCATTTCTGATTTTGTTAATTTGGACACATTCTCTGTGATCAATATCTTGATCACCAAAACTACATCATATCACTTGGCATCCTGACATCAGATGTATCTCTCAGAAAGGTCATAAGTTTGTCATAGGCATCCTGACCACAAGATATTGAAAAGCTCTCAGGGAGTACTTTCCCTCGGGATGGAGACCCTCCAACTCCAAAGACCAGACCGAGACACCACAGGATGCAATCAGCAAGAGGATTTGGTTTATTGTCGGGATACACAGGCACAGGCACCTGCAGGCGCTTCAGTCACTCGGGGGACTGGCGCGCCCCACGGAACCAAGGATGGGCTTTTTATGGGATTCTGGGGAGCAGAAGCAAGCATACAGAAGCAGATGCATGGTTACAGGGATATAATTGGTGGATTCTAATATGGCAAGGGTTTAGCCCGGGGGCAAGTTTCCTAGCTACCTTCCTGAAACATAATGGCTGACTCGGCCCCCCAAGGGTTCAGCCCGGGGGCAAGTTTCTTAGCTACCTTCTTAGAACATGACGACTGACTCAGCCCCCCACCAGGGTGTGGGACCTCTCCCGGGGCTTTTTTTTTTCATTGTCAGGTGCTCAACCGAAGTCAACCTGTTGCCAGGCCTTCAACCAAACACATCTTGCTTGGCAGCCGCTGTGTACTCAGTGTTCTAACCTTTCCCTGAACCAGTCATCTTAAGTACAGCCTTGCAAAATGGCGTTACTGCTGTTAAGCTGGGGTCTTTCAATATATTTCTCAAAACCTTGTTTTTACAGCTTTGTTTCTCATATCTCTGAAACTATGAAACTTTATTTCATCAGCATCAATTCTCTTTTTCTCCTCTTAAATATAAAGCCAGAGACACATGGCTAAAGCTGCTGAGTTCTGCTTGCAGGAAGTGGAACATGGACCCCTTACTCTATTATACTATCACTAGCCTCCACTTTTCTAACTCCTTCACTGTCTAAACTTGTCTGTCCTGGATATTGCTCTGTAGATGACCATGAATTTAGACATCTACATGCCACTCTCCTGGGATTAAAAGTGTGTACCACCACACCTGTATTTAAGCTTGGCCTCACCTAGAACTTGCTCTGCTCTAGTCTGGCCTTGAAATCAGAGCTCTGCTTGTCTTTGCCTACTAGGATTAAAGGTTTGTAGGAGGTTGCCTGGAGCTAATTTAGTTGGGTGGGATCTTTCTCCAAGGTCATTACTTCCTTAGTTAAACTTAATATCCTTGAACACAGGATTCAACTCCATTTTACTTCCTGGTATTCCTTTAATACTCGAATCACATAATTTATTTCCTCCTTTTTCAACTTCCTTTTCTCATTAAAATGCTCTTCATAACAGTGAATTTTAGTAACCGGACAAGAGAAGTTACACTAGGCTGTTTTGAGTCTTTCTTTTTCAAGAAAATTAATCTAAATCTCTTTACCTAAACCTCAGGCAGACACTTCAGACAAGGGCAAAAAGTGGCCACATTCTTCACCAAAATACCACACAAGCACCCTTTATAGCAGATACAAAAATTCTCCTCTAAAACCTATGGGGCCAGGCCTGCACAATTCAAATTACTCTCAGTACCAAAACCTTCCCCATTTGTACCAAGATGGTCCATTAAGCCCCATTTAAAACATTATATGGCTTTCCAAATCCGAATTCTCCACATCTATATTCCCCCTAACAAAAGGTTGGTCAGGTCTATCACAATACGCAGCTCCTGGTACCAACCTCTGTCCTAGTTAGGGTCATATTGCTGTAAACAGACACCATGACCAATGTAAGCTTTATAAATGACAACAATTATTTGGAGCTGGCTAACAAGTTTCCAAGGTTCAGTCCATTATCATCAATGAGGGAGCATGACAGTGTCACAATATCCAGGCAGGCATGGTGCAGGAGGAACTGAGTTCTACATCTTTAACAAATGGAAGCAAGGAACACACTCAGCATCCTCAGGTAACTAGTAGGAGGTCATCCAATCCCAACCCCATGATGACACACTTCCTCCAACAAGGCCATGCCTTCTAATAGTGAGAGTCCCTGAGCCAAGCATATGCAAATCATCACAAATGGAAATATTTTATCCAGCACTTTCACACCCTCTGGGTCAAAATGGAACTGTGCTCCTTTTTGGTGAAAAAATGTTTTCCATCTGGGAGTATGGGCATTCAGAAATAACCATGAATGAATCCGACTTATTACAAAATCAAACTTTCTTTGGCTAGACCTGGATAGGTTGTGGTGGCTGTTCCCCCTGTACCCATATTTTTTTTTTACTTGAAATTGGTCCCAGTGCTTGTTAAAAGACAGAATTTGGTGCCCTGTGCCCACCAAAAACTATCTGGCTTTCCCCTCCTTCTTTACGTTGACCCAGGGCATGGAATGGAGCTGATCCACAAGGCTTTCAGTCATATCGCTTTTCTTATATAAACTTATAGGACGTTGTTTACCAGCAAAACAATCCAGGCACTGAAGTTCCTGACAGATATCAGGGTCTGTTTGTTGAAAAAAAAAAAAAAAGCCAAGCATCCCACTGACAATTTTCTCTCATTTCTGGATCTGAAAGAATGTAAATCTTATGGAATTCAAACAATTCTTTTTAAATATTCTGTAGAGTTCTCATTATTTCACCTGGTTACCATAGGCAAATTTATAGTCCAACTTGATTGAAGCTTCCCTGAGGCTCATCCAACAGAATCTGGTAGTAGACACATATACTCGCCCTACCTTCAACAGCCTTAAAATCCCAGTTGGGTATGGTCAAAGTTAAGGCTGTATCAAGATTTGCCTGGACTTGTGTGGGCAGACCATTTACCTCTGGAACCAATTTCCAAGCTTTTCCAACAATTCTCTCACTTTCTTCAGTTTTGAAAAGAACCTGGAACTGTTGTTGACAGTCATGCCAGGTGGGTTTATGAGTCAACCTGATTGAATCTAAAAGACCTAGGGGATCTGAGGGTCTTTTGGAAAATGGAGGGAGGGGATTTACGACTTACAATTATAAAGGTCAGTACTGGTCAACGGTACATAGGACACAAACTGTATCTCCTGTACATCTGGGTGTTCAGAAGACTAGAGGAGTAAGGTCATAGTAGAGTCAATCCCTCTGGGCAGTATCGCATGAAAGTGTGTTGAACTCATATTAGGTAAGGACACTAATACTCATCAAATTAAAAATGCCTAAGCTGCCATTTCAATTCTCACTATGTGTGCACCAAATCAAAGGCATCAAAGTATAGCAGCAGCCATTAAAATCTCCCCATCAAAAAATGCCCAGGACCATAATTTTCACCTGTTAATCTAAGAGGTGTTATGGCATATACTCCTCAAATCATTTCACAAAATAAAAACAGAAGGAATATTTCCCACTCTATTTTATGACAGACTACAGTTACACTGATATCTAAAACACAAATCATTTTAACTTATGGACTCATGCAAACATAATCATTAAATAATTACAAGAACACATTAAAAAATATCATTAACAAAACCAAAGTAGGCTTTGTCTCAAGGTGAGTAAGGGTGGTTCAATATGCAAAAATCAATAAAATTCAATTGACCACATAAACTAACTTAAAGAAAAAAAGCAAAACAAAATGAAACAAAGAAAAAGCAAAAAACATCATTAAACTGGATCAGGACATGGACTTTTAGGAAGCGATCCCTTAATGATAAAACTTCTCCAGAGATTGGCACAGAGATTATATGGCTAAATATAATAATGGTAATATAGAAGAATCCCGTATCAAGATCAACTTAAATGGGGAGAAACTCAAAGCCAGTATACAAAAGCAAAGGTAAGTCAAGGTTTCTCATTCTCTTAAGTAGACTCAATACAAGAATTGAAGTCTTAATTAGAACAATAATGCAACTGGCAATTAAGAGGACAAATACAGTAAAGTTGAAAGAATTTTTATTTGCAGATAGATAATACACATGAATTAGGTGGAAAACTTTACATGTCAGTTAATGCATATGTTAGGTCAGCTATTCTGTTCAGTCCAATGCAAACAGGTTTCTCCAAAGAAAGTCAGGTAGGCTCTGCTTCAGGCCAGTTGAATCCCAGTTCCAAGCATCAGACAAGAATAAGACAACATCAACAGGATAGATGTCAGGTAGAATGTCCAAGACCCTAGTGCTGCCCTTTCCCTACACACCATTTTGAAATATTACAGCTGTATGAAATCCATAGCCATCATGCTACCTTGCCCCAGATTCACTGTAAATGTTCCAGCAAAAGTGTAATCTAAACAGAAGTCATTGTTAAAAACACTAGTTGTAGCTGTTAGAAGCCAGGTGTCGGTCATATCTGTCAAGCTCCTAAAATATCATTAGGTGTTTGAGTGAAGGCTCTGAGGAAAAACACTGTATAGAAGCCAGGGAGAGAAATGCTTCCTCCACCAAGTGGGGGTGTGACTCCACCATTGACTTCCACTCCAAGGTCTTAGAGACTTCAGAAGCATGAAGTATAATGAAATCCATGACCCTAGTCTTCAGGTGCTCTGTGCTGTGGAGGTCAGCCAGGATCAGAGTTGGTATAGCATACTTCACACAGAGGTTCCTGCACAGGGAATCCTCACAAATGACCTTCAAGTCCTGCAGATCATATTTATCAGCAGCTGCCAACAAACCAGTGGCCATTGAGTGGCTGTGAAGGTGTGGTGCCTTCCCTGTGTAAATGAAGGCCATCATTTCCTTAAAGACTTGCAGGTGAATGTCATGGATCTCCACGTGGTTTGTTAGGCTCTCCAGCATTTCATGTTCAAACATGGCTCTGAAAACTGGAGAGCGAGCTGCTAGAATGGCCTTGTGAGCTCTGAATTCCTGGCCAGCTACCACCAAGCTGCAGTCTGTGAAGAGGGAATTTTCCCACAGCTCTCCTATGTCATCAGCCAACTTCTGCCTTGGATCCTTGTTTGCAGGTGTCATGTTATGTCCAGGCCTGCTAAAGGAGGGTCCTACTACGGACACCTTACAACACAGGATGAGTTGGTCTTCAGGGAGAAGCCAATGCCTAAGGGAGAGGAGGAAATCTCAAAGGATGAACTTTCTCAATCCCCATTGTTGTTTTGGACTAAAGCTTAAAATATTTGGGATCTCTTTGATTTGATGTTTCTCTCCTTGGGCATTTATGATCCAGAACTGCACCTTTGCCAAAACTGGGCTCTTTGGACAACAGTGCAAACCCTCGGAAACAGACAGGTAATCTTTGCTTTCTTCATCAACACCATTTGGGAATATTCTCAAACACCATTGTACTTCTTCATTGCCCTCTAATGAGAACACTGGGCTTGTAATATTTTCCCGAATTCCATCCATGCAAAATGAAAAGTTGCTAAAGGTCCACTTGTAGCAGAATCTCTGAACACTGATATGTGTGTAGCCACAGATCTTGGCTTCCAGGTCCCCTGACATGTCTTCTGGAGGTAGTTTGGAGGTTAAAGTTGATCTGAAAGAATGTAATAGAATTTACTCGTTCCTATGTAAGATACAATTATAGATACAATTTAGATAGATTTAGATAGATAGATTTAGATTTTATTTTCATTTTCTGCTAAATTTCCCCTTTTATATACTTGGAAATGTCTATTTCTATGTAGGTTCTGTAGGTTTTCATATTTGTTCTACCAAAGATAAAACAGACCACTATGACTGTTAAATATCTCTCTGTCTCTCTCTCTATCTCTCTCTTCTCTCTCTCTCCCCCCTCTCCCTCTCTCTCCCTCTCTCTCTCTCTCTCTCTCTCTCTCTCTCTCTCCCTCCTTGTTTGTTTGTGTCTGTATGTCTCTGTCTTTCTGTGTTCGTGTCTCTCTCAGTCTCCACTAACCCCACCCAAACCTACGGTGGTTCTGTATACCTCTGTGTATGTTTATTGAATCTTAGGTCAATGTTAACTGGTTTTGACTATTGTATCCAACTTTGGAACTGTTTGGAAATGTGTAAACACTATCATTTCAACTGTGTTGTACTAATCAGGGTCCTCTACTAAACATAAGGGATAAATTTCTCTATATAAATAGAAAGTGGTTGTATGAGAAAAATCTGTAGGCAGAAGTCAAACTAATATAAAGTTGGCTAATGTCAATACTTACTTATTCCATAAGGTTTGAAGTCTCAGGTCCTCTTCAGAATTAAAAAGAATCCTGCAGAAGTAGGTTCCGATACCAGTGAAGAAATGAGCTTGCTAGTAAAATGAGAGCAAGCAGGCAGACTCACAGCTTCCTTCTTCTATGTACTTTTATAGGCCTGCAATAGAAGTAGGGCCCAGTTAATGGTGTATCTTCTAGACTCAGATTAAAGGTGTGTTTTTCTACCAAAAGAGTCTGTAGATGAACTGGATTTATCTACTTCAACTTAAGCCAAAAACTGTTAAAAGTCATCCCCTCCAGCTTTATAGGTTACTTAAGTCCACAGTAGTCTAAACAGGAAGACATTTGGTACTCCTTCACCACCAAAATGATGTTTCATGACTGTGGTGCATTGGGGTGGTGAGAGGGGTGTGGGTGCCTGAGCTAGAAAAGAAAATAAAGACCCTGCTATGAGTTTTGTCAGATAGGCTCCTATCTGTTATTTGGGGGAAGGGAGTGGTGAAGAACTCTGCAAGGATAAACTGGAATGGGGTAACATTTGGGATGTAAAAAATTAAATAAATAATGAAGGAAAAGAAACCAGTACAGAGAGAAAAGTGAGAGGGGACGCAATTCTTCCAGGAGAGTTTTTCAGAGGCAGGTTGAAGAGAGAGAAATGGAGACACAGGGAAAGACAGAATGATTCAGAGAACAAGAAAGGAGTCAGAAGAGTACAACAGTTGGTGAAAGTTAGTATGAGGCAAAGAAGAGCAGCTCAGGAAAAACTGAAATAATTCAGATTGAATCAGGTACAATGGAGAAGAGTTTTATACTACCCATCCAGACCTCAGAAAAAACTAAATAGGAGTGACTTATTCACCTATAAGTTTCAGAGGCTAAATTTTCTCTAGGCCTAGAATAGACTAAGAGTCTAGAAGCTTCAAGCTCTAAGCCTAGGTCGACAGGTAGAGGGAGAAAGCCTCAGAGATGACAATAAATACAGATAATAATTGGTATTTTTACTATAAAAACACTAGAAAGTCTTTAGCAGCTCTAAGCCAGATGTGACAGCTGAGCTGCTCTGAGAACAGGTCAAACAGTCTGCTCTGCATTCAGCAATAGAGGATGAATGACCACAGGGAAAGGAAAGACCACTTATCCCTCAAAGAACACATGCCCATTTATCTCTTTGTGTTTTTCTCTTTTCATTTATTTATTTATTTATTTATCTATTTATTTTTTTGCTGATACACAGCCATTTCTGCCAATTTCAAGATATAACAAAGCTGTGACTTTCCTTCAGACAGAGGTGTAGCTTCAGCACTATCTTCATTAAGGGCAGTCCGCTGAGTGACTGCCATCTTTGTTGTGGGCAGGTAAAGTTTTCCTATGCTATTGTTTCAGCACCGTCTTAGCTAAGGCAGATCATATGACTGGTTGTAGCTTCAGTGCCATCTTAGTTAATGACAATGGCCATCTACCATATTTGCTATAGGCACTTACTTAAACACTGCTTCCTTACATTAGAACAGCCTTAGAATCTGTAATTTCTATCCTGACTTGGGAAATCTTTATTTAATATTAATTTAAAGATTTACAGCAGTAAAAACTTGAAGATCACAGCATTAATGATTGCATAACTCATATGCTTAATAGATATTCACTATCAATCTTTTCAGAAATCTGCCAAATGTAACCTTACATGTTTAAAGTTATTAGGACAGAGAATCCCATGCATAGCAGTTACAGCTGCCCCACCCGCACCCACCAAGGTCTCTGAGAAGAAATAGGCATCCTCACAAGACTGCCTAGATTGTGGTATGAGAACCACTGAGAAACAGTGCTCAGTTGCCTTGCTGCTGCCAGATATTAGCCTACGCTTCTGTCAAACTGAGGATACAAGAGAGTTAAATGTCTCATATTGCCTAGGACAGGATGAGTCATTTTTTCCAAAGTTCCTACTCCACAGGAAAAATCTTCTCCTCTTCTGGGCCTAATGACCACACTAACTCTGACAGAGTTGTGATGGAGACCACAGGGACCTGGGAAAACTGTCTAGGTAGTAGACTATTGACCAACCTCTGACATTTTAATTAATGACATCTAGATTAAAATTAATGTTATTCAACTTTCTGACGGCATTTGTAGCTAAGCTAACTACAACTAGAAAACATATGTCTACTTCCTTAGCCAAGGTAATCTACCACCTCATTACCTCAGTAGTCATTCATTAACTAGTTAAGACTACCAGATTTCAGAAAGGCTTGCGTGAGTCACAGGCTTCAGGACAATGGATACGCATATTCAGATATACTCATGCTAAACTATATGATCAATTATCTTCAAAATGTTGTCAAATATTCAAGGTCCTTTAATTTTCTTTTCAATACATTCCTAAAAATATTTCCCATTATACTAAATTTATATACATTCAGTCTCCCAGACAGAAGTAAAAGCCCTTCTTGCTTCTTTCTGTTCCTGGAAAGGTTTTGTCATCCCTAAATTCATCTTAATTTCTACTCACCCTGTTAACAAATCTATCTATCTCTTCTGTAATCATATAAGCTCCAAGAAACACAATAAGACCTACATCCCACAAACCAATTAGACTGCATCTGCATAAGTAACCTGTCAATAAGAGCCTAATTCCCATTGTAACCTATTCTAGAGGGTGAGATTCCTCACCTGTTCCCTGGGATTGGAATGTTCCTCATCCAAACCAACAAGAACTAAGGGTTTCAAATGTACAGCTAAGAAAAATTCTTTTCTCCCAAACACACTTAATTTTATTCTATACTATATATAATCTACTACTATTACTATTAAATCCACCTCCACACCCCAGCCTCCCACACATAATTTTCAAAATCTTGTCAGGTTCAAGAATTTACTCATAATCAATATTCATGACAATTCTAGAGGAGCAAGCTACATGCTCCAATCTACTTTCACAGATACAGACTCTTCAATGGACCTGCTCCTAGTACCTATAGATGGTTCCACAGACCCTTGATAGCAAGGAAACAGTCAACTCTCCTAAGACTGGATCAACAACATCCACATTTTCATTGGTTTCCCAGACACATATCATCCCAAAGTCAGCAAGAAGTAGTTAAAGATCATGATGAACCTATTCCTGTTCCACCATAGTCTCTATCAAATTATTCCTCTAATTTTAAATTAATTCATAATGATGGAATTTTAGCATTCCTCCTAGGCTCCACCTAACAATAACCTGGCAAAAGACAGATACACATGACTCACTATAAAAAGGCTGCTAGCCCCCTTCCTACTCTCGCATTCTCCTACTCCTAATCTCCCTGATTCTTTAACCCCTTTCTCTATCTCTTTCCCCCTTTCCCCATTCCCCCTCTTTCTCCATGTGTTCCTGGCTGGAAACTCTGTTTCTTTTTCTCTCTCTTTTTGTCTTCCTCCCTCTCTGACTCACACAGTCTCCTCATATGTATGTATATAAAAGTATTTGTGTATCCATCTACCTACTGATCTATCATCTATCTGTACTATCTATATTAAAAATAAACTACATCTAAACCATATAATAAACTATATTCTATACAATGGCTGGTAACCCTGGGGGAAAGGATACTTCAGGATGGGCCTGAAAGTGCAACCCTCCAACCCACACAATACCTAGCTCTAACAAATCTATCCTGGCTCTATTTTCATAAAACAAAACAGTTGTAATGCCAACCTATCAATGGGTTTCAAAAATGTTCTACATTCTGATTTCAAATTTGTTATGTTAGTCAGAGACCTCTAGAGGATGTACAGAATAAGTTTGTCTGTATGAATAGAAACTGGATATATGAGAAAAATTTAAGGGTGAGGTCCAGCTACCCAACAATGGCTAAAGCCAGTACTTACCTAGTCAACAAGGTTTGAAGTATCAGGTCTTCTTCTTCAATATATAATAGAATTCTGAAGAAGTGGGCTCTAATGCTGGTGAGGAAATGGACTGCTAGTAAGATGAAAGCACTCAGGCAAAGACAGAAGGCTTCCTTCTTCCAAGTGCTTATATAGGCTTCCAGCAGAAGGTGTGGCCCAGTCCTGTAGTTCCAAAATCTGGATTAAAGGTGGGTAAGTTTCTGACTCAGCTTTCAGATTAAAGGCATGTTTTTCTAGCGAGTCTCTATTTGAACCAGCTATATGTATTTCAACTTATGAAAAAAATTAAAAGTTATGTATGCAAACTAGTTTTTGATTTGAGTTAATTCCAGAGTTAGTCCAGATTGGAATATGAGTAGCCGTGACCAGTGTACTTCGGGAACTATGGTCAATCTTCCATAAATGAATGGAATTTTTTGCAGAGCTACTATGTACACTTGTGCTGGTATTACAATAATTCCTTCCACAAACATCATCAGAGACAGGATCTGAACTTGTTAGAAGTCTGAGTGTTCACAAAAGGGAGAGCAGGTGGAAGAACTCTTCTATGGTGGGCATAAAGCAGAGCCCCAAACCTCTGATAGTGGCTTTCTTCTATCATGTATTCCAATAAGACCCACAGACCTTGTGGTGACTCCCCCAAATTTGTTTGCGGGGGTTGTAATTCCCTCTGAAGTATTCCTACTTAAAAATCCTTTCCAAGATTTACTTAAGGGTGTCATTTAGGAATATCGTAATTGGTTTTCAGTTCAATCACTTTAACTATCAGGATTCACCTCATTAGTACTTCATAGTCTACATCCTCTACAGGTGAATTCTGACTTCTTCAGACTTGGACTGCAGTGCTTGCTTTGTTGGTCCTGAGAAGGGAGAGAGTATTCTGTTTGCCAAGGGCTGCAGCGCATATTGAACAGATATCAAATATTGAAGTTCGTGATGTTTGCATTTATGTAAAGTGACATGTAAAATTCTATCTAGGTCTCTCATCTATCTACTTTGTCATGTCTTAGGAAGAATCCATGACAGAGAAGACACAGAAAAATATTCATTGATTCAATCACTTCTGCAGCTCCTCGCTCTCCTGTATATCTTGCTCCAAGTTTCTTTATCTCTCAATACTAGATAAATCAATCAATTGATTTTCAGTATTTATTCCTACATTAGACATATTGAAAACTATGAACATCAGCGACTCTGTATCTGGTGTTTTGGGGGCCTCAATAAGAGGATCCCCAGATAGATATCTAACATTGGAGATGATGGTAGATGATCACTGTGCAACCACCCCTTTGTAGGAAAGATGCTCTAAATTGTTCCTTTCTTAGCTCTCAGGAGTAGGCTCCTGTAGGGTGGAAGTGTGACCCCCTGGCCATGAATCATGGGCTTTGCTAATGAAATCTCTGTCACACGGTAAGATAGGGGTGAAGTATTTGTAGGGCAGTGAATGGGAGGAGTGATTTACTAGAGATCTGCCAGAAACAAAAGGATTTTGTACCACACAGTAGGAAGACAGGTGATAATGGTAGTAATTATCCTCATACCAAAGAATGCAACTAGTTAATATAAAAATCCAAACTGATTGTACGAGGACCAGCACACTCAATTAGCTTCTACCCCCGAGATCTAGTAGACACTGGATCAACAACCAGGCAGTAAACACTAGCTGAGATGAGGCCTCCAACTCGTGTACAGTACGGGACCCCTGAGTCTGGGTTCATTCACAGAAAACAAACATAACCCTCAAGAGACTGGAGGCCCCAGGAAGGTTAGAGTTCTGGTAGAGTGGATGAGATGGGGACAACTTTGTGGAGATTGGAGGGTGTGGAATAATGGAGGGCTGGGAGTTATGGGATGTGGAACCCTGGATAGGAGGGTGGATCAGGACTGGAATAAAATCTGGAATTTAAAAATAAATAACTAAATAAGAATAATGGGAAATATTTAAAAAACAGACAAATGTACATAGAAAGCTCAAGAGAGAGGTAGACAAAGCAGGAGAGAGGGGAGAGAGAGAGAGAGAGAGAGAGAGAGAGAGAGAGAGAGAGAGAGAGAGAGAGAGGGAGAGAGAGAGAGAGAGAGAGAGAGAGAGAGAGAGAGAGAGAGAGAGAAGAGAAGAGGAGACAGAGAGAGACACAGAGAGAGACACAGAGACACTACACAGACACAAGTTGTGGCTGGCACACGTCCACACTCCTAGAAAGAGGAGAATCTGGTGATGTCTTTCACAGTCTCTAGAAACTGGTATCTAAACTGAATAGGCTTTAACCATACTTACCTCTAGAGGTTTCAGACCAGGCAGCAGTCAAATACTTTCCTGTAAAAGTCACTTTTATTTACACATATTAATTGTCATCTTTGAGACTTTTTGCCTTGGTCTGCTGACATAGGACTAGTCCTGGAAGGTTCTAGCCTCTGTCCAATGAAACTAGGCTGAGAATGTTCTCAGCTTCTGATATTTATGGCTGAATAAGCTCACCACTTTCTAGTGATTTCTGATCTCTGGCTGCCTGATTTCATTTGTTCTGGCTTCAAACTTCCCTCCACTGTAACTGATTCATTTTGGCTTTTCTCAGCTTCCTGTGAACTGCTCATTTGTTCTCATACTAACTTTGGAAATCAGTTCTAATCTTCTGTCTCCACCTCACTCTCTGATTTGTTCTGTCTTTACCTGTGTCTCTCTTGTACTCTCTTCAACCTCTCTCTGTACCATTGTCCCATTAAAACTGGACTCTCTATCCTTTACTCATAGCACTGACTTCTTGAATAGCTTCCCTTCCTATATCTTCTTGTCAAAGTTGGGTACATCCTTTTCTGTCTAATACCTCTCTGATTTTTCACTTTCCATTCACGCTGATGCTTCTTTCTACAAACTAACTTTACCTTCCGTGTTTGGAACTAATGGTGGATACTAAGGGTTTATCTGTATTACAACCAGAGGGATGAAAGTTGTCTCCCAAAGCTGAGCCACTTCACAACTAAAAATTTTATTTATATCAATGGAGTTTTGATTTCTTTGTGTACGCATTTTGGGGTTGAGGATTTACTGTTATAAATCTGGCTAATAAATTACAAGCTGGTGAAGATTTGATTATATGGGGTCACAGGTACTTGTACAGACTGGCAACCGGCTTTCTGGTGGCTAGTCAAAGCTTTTGTTTGTTTGTTTGCTTGTTGTTTTTTTTTTCAGGAAGTAAGACAATTATGATCAAGTATGCTGTAACAGTTTCCTTTTTTGTGGTAGAGGTGTCAGGCTCCTTGTAAGTGTTTTAGGAAAAAAATGGATCAAACAAAATCTTCCCAATCTGGAACTCAGGTTGAGCACACTCTCGAATCCCTTGTTCAGTGCCCTCTCTTCCTTGCTCCGAAGGGGTAAGATCCTAGCATCACAAAGTGAAGTTTCTAGAATTACTGTGGAGCCTCCACAAATCTTGTTTAGGAGTCTCCTGAGTCTTGAACATGAATTCATTTCCTATGGTATTTTCATATTTATTGATTGTTTTCTCTTATTTATTACACCTTAGCAAGAGTTTCTCCTCCCTCATTTCCTCCATATACCACCCCAACCCCAATATTCCCTCTTTCACATCAACTCCTTTGGTTCCTTCCAAAAGAGAGCAGGCTTCCCAAGGATGTCAACCAAACAGGACAGGTTACATTAAGCCTGGCACATGCCATCATACTGAGGTGGGACACTGCAAACCAGTAGGATGAAAGAGGTCAAAAAGCAGGCAAAACTGTGAGAGACACATACCTGGTGATTATAAAAAACGGTCCATGCTATATCCTGCTGCCAACAACAGTGATCTTTTCTGCCCCCTTGGTTCCCATGGATAGAAGGGTTCAGAAATGCGCAGATCTTCTCAGGCCAGCCTGGAGAAAGAGGGCTGCTGCTGGAATAAGTCCTCATAACCCCATAGAATCAAATGTACAGAGTCTTGTAATTTATCAGCCAGATTTATTTCAGTAAATCCTCAACTCCGATAAAACACAAACAAAGAACTGAAAACTCAATTGATATAAATACAAGCTGCATACCCAAATGGGGCAAATGTACCCTACATTACTCTACTGCCCTTCAAAAGCAACTTGGGGCTCTTTCAGGCCATGTGGTTCTGGATAAACATTTCTCTCAATATCCTGTCTCATCTCCCCCTCTATCTACCTCTGTCTCTCCCTTCTCTGAAACTTCAGCTCTGCTCCCTCCTCCCACTCCCCAATCACAGCCTGTAGCCTTTTCTGACTAATTAAGATTTTACCTGACTACACCTGAATAGAGGCACTCTTGAGAAATCAGAACATATACACAGCAATCCACAGTAGAGACAGGCTGTCTTCCCATTGTTAGGAATCCCACCAGAACACCAAGCTACTCAACTATAAAATATATACACAGGGCATGTCTAAACCCATTGAGGCTCCCTGATTTTATGTTAAGGCTTCATGAGCTCCATGGGACTAGGTTACATCAGTTGATTGTTTGAGTCCTGAGCTTGTGGTGTCCTTGACACTTCTGCCTTCTACACTCCTTCTTCCCCCTCTTTTGCAGGATTCTCTGACTTCTGCATAATAGTTGGTTTTAGGTTTCTTCCTTTACTCCAATCTATTGCTGGATGAAAACTCTCTGGTGACAGTTATGCTAGACTCCTTTCTACAAGTATAGCAGAGGGTCATTAGGCACAGCTCCATTGACTTTTTCCCCAGTTGTATTTGATTCTACCTAACATCTCTGGATTATCCATCCTCTGGGTCCTGGCCCTGCAGGCACTGCCAGGTAGGTATGGGCTCCTGCTTGAGGCATGGGCTCAGGTTGTACCAGTCACTTGGTATCCACACTCACAATTTCTGTGTGATCATTATCCTAGGACAGCATTTATATGGAATAGACTCTAGGTTGAAGTTTGAGTAGCTGCATTGGTGTTCCAATTCCGTCCACTGGATGCCAGGCCTAGTTACAGAAGATGGCCACTTCAGGCTTCAAATCCCTACTAAGGGTCTTTGCTAGGATTGCTCTTGTAGATTCCAGGGAGTTTCTATTGCACTGGATTTCTTTCCTCACCCCTGAAATGATTCTAAATTCCACTGATCTCTCCCAGTACTCTCTGCTTCCATAATGTTCCCACATCTTTGCTTTATCCATCTCCACCTGCCCACTGTCCCCAGGGAATCTATTCTGTTGTCCCTCCCTGGAGAGGTCCCTGCATTCCACACTTGAGCGCTCTTCGTATTGATCCCATGGGTCTGTTGTATGATTGTTCTTTGCATTACAGCTAATAACCAATTTCAAGTGAATTCATTTCTGTGTGAATTTCTGGGACTGGATTACCTCAGTAAGGCAAAAGTATATTTCAATCCATTTGCCTGCAAAATTCATGATGTTATTTTTATACCAACCTTGTAATGCTCTATTGAGTAAATGTGCTATTTTCCCTATCCATCCTTCTTTTGAGTGTCATGTAGGTTTCCAGTTTCTAGGTATTATGATTAAAACAGCTATGAACATATTTAAGCAAATGACCTTGTGATAGGATAGAATGTCCTTTGGCTATATGTCCTGGAGATGGATTCCCAGTTATCTGACAAACGGTCATAGTGATTGTCATAGTGTCTGTGCATGTTACCATTTCTACCAGCTCTTACTCCATAGCCTTAACTGCATGAGCTCTCACTTGTGTTTTTGAACTTAGCCATTCGGAGAAGTATCAGATGGATTTTTAGAGTCATTCTGATTTGCATTTTTCTGAGAACCAAGGATGTTAAACATTTGCTTAAATGCTTCTTAGATATTTCAGATTCCTCTGTTCAGAATTTTCTATTCAGATCTGTACCCTATTTTTAGTTGGTTTATTTGGTTTGATAGTGTCTATTCTTGAGATGTTTATATATTTTGTAAATTAGTCTGCTCTCAAAAGTTGGGTTGGTGAAACGTTTGCATTTCAATAAGCTGCCATCTTGTCCTATTAACACTGTGAAAATCTCTCATAGAATCATTTCAGTTCCATGAAGTCCCACTTATTAATTCTTGATCTCGGTGCCTGGGCTTTTGTTGTTGTGCTAAGCAAGCTATCTAAGCAAGTTCCAATGCTCTCATGGTTATTCCTGTAAACATTTCAATAGAGGAACTGATAACATACTTCCCTTGACACCCAAACAGGTCAATATTACAAATAGTTACAGGAGTGCATTGATACAACTGAATGTGGCTAAACGAAGAAAAGATGGGGCAGGAGAAGAGACTTCTGTATCAGAAACACCAAGTGTTTAGATATGCACCTAAAAGAGGAAATTGTGCTCCCTCTTTGGGGTGCTTCAGAACTCTCAGAATTCATTTGTCATGTTTCCATGCCAAATGAGCTTCTGCTGAGAGTAACAGAAGATTTGGAATCAGAACTAAGCACATATGTTGCTGTAGTTAGGAATATTTGATGCTATTCAGGAGAACACAGGTTTTCTTTCTAGTAAAATTAAAAAAAAAAAAAGCTCCTGAATTCCGTCTGGATGCCAGCCTCATGGAATCTATCACTCCCTTCTTATTTCTACAGGTAACACACATCCAAGTATTGCACACATACATATGCAGAATCAACACCCTAAATATGAAATGAACTAATTTTCCAAAACAGTGACTGAGACAATGAATATTGAAAGGAGGGAGACTAGGTTTTCATCACAGTTGGAAGAAACAGCCAAGAAAATCAGGAGCCAGCTTCTGTACTTTTATCTTGTCAGGTATTTTAAAATGTGTCCTTATACATAGTTACTGCTAATATAAATGAATATGACTGTCCCTAGTCATATTACACTAAAACTAACTCAGAGGGTGTTACTTAGAAACATTATAGTCTCATTATGAATGTTCTCAAATCGTCATTGGCCAATATTTCTTTTTTCATTTTAATTAGACATAGATGATCTATGTAATAAGAATAGAGCTCCATGAGCTGGAGAGATGGCTCAGTGGTTAAGAGCACCGACTGCTCTTCCAAAGGTCCTGAGTTCAAATCCCAGCATCCACATGGTGGCTAACAACCATCTGTAATGAGATCTGATGCCCTCTTCTGGTATGTCTGAAGACAGCTACAGTGTACTCATATATAATAAATGAATAAATAAAATATTAAAAAAAAGAATACAGCTCCACTTCCCTACTTTTACTTCCTTCTTAATTTCTCTCTCACATGGATCCTCCCTTTTTGTCTCTCAGAAAAGGAAAGGCTACTATGAAATAATAATAAACGACTTTGCCATGCTGTTTCTATTACTATAGCTCTGTACCTCAAAATATGGAAGGTGAGAGCTCCTGTAATTCTTTATTGTTCACATTTGTTTTATCTTCCCTGGGTTTTCTCCTGTTTTCTTAGGAAGGTGAGAACTGTGCTTTCAACTTATTTGAACTATAACATTGTATTTAGTGAGAAATTGCATGGAATCTGCAGATTGTTGTGGCAAGGTGGCCAGTTTTGCTGTGTTAATCCTACTGATTCATGAATGTGGGAGATCTTTTCATCTGAGATGTTCTTCAATTTGTCTCTTCAAAGACTTGAAGCTTTGACCATGTAAGTCCTTCATTTGTTTGGTCACAGTTAATTAGAGATATTCTATTGTGTCTGAGGCTATTTCTTTCTCAGGCTGTTTGTCTTTTCTCTAAAAGGGGACTGCTAAGTTTCTTTATTTGTAGTTAATGTTGTATCCAGCTCCTTTTCTGAAACTGTTTTTTAGCTGTAGGAATTCTCCAGTAGAGTTTTAGGGTCAGCAATGTTTCTCCCCCCCCCATCTTTATTAACTTGAGTATTGCTTATTTACATTTCGATTGTTATTCCCCTTCCTGTTTTCAGGGCCAACATCCACCTAACACCTTCCCCTCCCCTTTTTTATAGGTGTTCCCCTCCCCATTCTCCCCCCATTACCACCCTCCCCCCAACAATCACATTCACTGGGGGTTCAGTCCTGGCAGGACCAAGGGCTTCCCCTTCCACTGGTGCTCTTACTAGGCTATTCATTGCTACTCTTTTATCATCTGCAAACAACATTTTAATTTCTTCCTTTCCAAATTGTGTCCCCTTAGTCTCCTTCACTTTTCTTACTGTTCTACATAAGACATCAAGTATTATATTAAATAAATATGGAGAAAGTCGAAAATCTTGACTTCATTTTGATTTTACTGGGATTTTTTTGAATCTCACCATTTAACCTGATGCTGTTTATGGTTATGGTCTAAAGTGTGCTCTTATTTTTAGCTATGTCCCTTGTATCCCTAATCTCTCTAGGACTTGTAGTTATCACGGGGTGATGATTTTTGTCAAAGGCTTGTCTACATGTAATTAGATCGACATGTGGCTATTTCTTTCAGTTCTTTTTTTTTTTTTTAATTAACTTGAGTAGTTCTTATATACATTTCAAGTGTTATTCCCTTTCCCGGTTTCCGGGCAAACATCCCCCTCCCCCCTCCCCTTCCTTATGGGTGTTCCCCTACCAACCCTCCCCCCATTGCCGCCCTCCCCCCATAGTCTAGTTCACTGGGGGTTCTGTCTTAGCAGGACCCAGGGCTTCCCCTTCCACTGGTGCTCTTACTAGGATATTCATTGCTACCTATGGGGTCAGAGTCCAGGGTCAGTCCATGTATAGTCTTTAGGTAGTGGCTTAGTCCCTGGAAGCTCTGGTTGCTTGACATTGTTGTACTTTTGGGGTCTCGAGCCCCTTCAAGCTCTTCCAGTTCTTTCTCTGATTCCTTCAACGGGGGACCTATTCTCAGTTCAGTGGTTTGCTGCTGGCATTCGCCTCTGTATTTGCTGTATTCTGGCTGTGTCTCTCAGGAGCGATCTACATCCAGCTCCTGTCGGTCTGCACTTCTTTGCTTCATCCATCTTGTCCAATTGGGTGGCTGTATATGTATGGGCCACCTGTGGGGCAGGCTCTGAATGGGTGTTCCTTCAGTCTCTGTTTTAATCTTTGCCTCTCCGTTCCCAGCCAAGGGTATTCTTTTTCCTCATTTAAAGAAGGAGTGAAGCATTCACATTTTGATCATCCGTCTTGAGTTTCGTTTGTTCTAGGGATCTAGGGTAATTCAAGCATTTGGGCTAATAGCCATTTATCAATGAGTGCATACCATGTATGTCTTTCTGTGATTGGGTTAGCTCACTCAGGATGATATTTTCCAGTTCCAACCATTTGCGTACGAATTTCATAAAGTCGTTGTTTTTGATAGCTGAGTAATATTCCATTGTGTAGATGTACCACATTTTCTGTATCCATTCCTCTGTCCGTTGTATCCCTAATCTCTCTAGGACTTGTGTTAGTTATCACAGGGTGCTGTTTTTTGTCAAAGGCTTGTCCACATGTAATTAGATCGTCATGTGGCTATTTCTTTCAGTTCCTTTATATGGTAGATTGCATGTATTTAATTTTGTCTGTAGAACCATCTCTGCATCTCCGGGATGAAATTTTCTTTATACTCGTAAATAATTCTCTTGATGTGGTTTGGATTTGGTTTGCAAATACTCTACTGCTTGTTTTTGCATCTGTGTTCATAAATGAAATAGGTTTGTAATCTTGGTTTTCTGGGTCATTGTGTGATTTGAGTATCTAGGTAACTGTGGCCCTCTAGAATGCATTGTCAATTGTTTCCTCTACTTCCATTTTGTGAACTCATTTGAGGAGTACTGATGTTAGCTCCTCTTTGATATTCTGGTAGAATTCTGTCCTAAAGTCATCTTAACCTGAGATTTTTTTTTTTCTTGTGGAGAAGTGATTTATAATGGCAGGTTCTATTTCACTAGGGGATATAAGTCTTTTGTTTTTCCTTTTTAAAAATTTTGTATTAGTTATATTTCTTTAATTACATTTCAAATGTTATTCACCTTCCTGGTTTCCTGTCCCCCTCCCCCTCCCCTTCCCCCACGATCCTGATTTTACTGTGGTAAGTGGGACCTATTGAGGAATTTAATCCTATCTTTTAGAGATTTCACTTTAGTGGAGTGCAGGCTTTTAAATATGTCCAAGGGATTATCTGGATTTCTCCAACGTTTAGTTAATTTGGATAAGGAATTGCTGATCTTGCTGATTTTCTCAAAGAACCAAGTCTTTGTTTTATTTTACTTTTTTATGTGTCTGTGATGTGTTTTCACAATATTCAGCCTCCGTACCCCTCTCTTGTCCCCCTTCATTCTCTCTGGAATGCTTCCCTTCCTAATGTCTCCCTGATTGTTCAGCATGTATGTGGGGGGGGTATGCAGAATGCATAATGTGTAATGACCAATTCATGGTAACTAGGATTCCTATATTTTTAATTTCTAACATTTGTAATCTCAGCCTCTCTACTTGTTTTTTTAAATTACTCTTATTTTTATTGAATATTTTTATTTGTTATTCCCTTTCCCAGTTTCCCAGATGTAGGCCCCCCTCTCCAATCCCCCTTCTCTTTCTTCTATGAGGGTGTTCCCCTTCCCCAATCATCCCCCTGTCCGACCTGCTCCTTACATTCCCCTGTCCTGTTGGAGTCCAGCCTTGACAGAACCAAGGGCTTCTTCTCTGATTGGTAATCAACAAGACCATCCTCTGCTACATATGCAGCTGGAGCCATGGGTCTGTCCTTTGTACTCTTTGGGGAGTGGATTTCTTCCTCAGAGACAGTTGTTTTATTGATAATTTGTACTGTTTCGACTTTATTGACTTCAACCTTAAGTTTCACTACTTCTTTCTGCCTACTCCTTTGGATTTCTTCCCGGTTTTTGGTTGTTTGTTTGTTTTAGTTTTTTTCACATTTCTATCTAGAGCTTTCAGGAGTGCTCTTATGTTTCTAGTATATCTCTCCACTTTTTAATTAGTCACTTATTGCTATGAACTTTCCACTTATATCTACACTCACTGTGTCACATAAATTTGGGAATGATGTATATCCATTTTTCACTTAATTCTAGAAAGTCTCTGATTTTTCTTTAAGGGCCTCTATCATTTTCATAAGGCTGGTCTAAGGTCTTGTCCCATTCTTTAGCTATGTTGGAATATTCAGTGTCAGCTATGGTAGGGTTGCTGGGTTCCAAGGGGTACATGCTGTCCTGGATGTTATTGGTTGTGCTCTTGACGCTGACATCGATGTGCCTGAGGCTGTGAAAATTATAGGTCTGGGTGATGAGATCTGCTTTTGTATCTCCAGGATGAGTATTTTGTTCTTTCTCTCTGCTTCCTGGATTTTAGGAGGGTGTGGTGGCTTTCTGGTGCACTGTAGAGAACTTTGTATGCACCTGTTCTCATGGCCTGCTCTGCTTGAATGTTTCCAGCCTATGCCTGCTGGCAACAGAGACTGTGATCATGGGGTCAGTAGGAGGAGGTAAGGTTGGAGATCTTTGTGATCCATGTGATCTCATCTAATATAGCAGGGAAATGGAGACTGCAGCGAGTTTTGTTCTACAGAGCTGGGGATGGGACTCATGGTTTGTGTTTGGAGAAGTAGAAGGATTTCTATGGATCCAACATCGCCCTACATGTAGCCCTGGCAGTAGTGACCTTTGAAATAAGCAGGAATGGGAGCTGTGGTTGTGTGGTGGGACAAAGCAACAAGTGGGGAGAGGGAGAACACAAAGGGAAGGTCTTTAGGATCCACTGATGATAGAAAAGGATGGGGCAGGTAGAAAGCCACAGGGGTTTGATGTATACTAGGAGGCGAGACTGTGGTATAGCATCTATGGGAACTGAGGGAGAAATGAATATTGGTAGGCAGCCTGCCAGGTTTAAAATCTCTCAAGTTAAACTAAGTTTAACAAAATAGAATTAACATTTGATATAATTTTTAAAACAGTAAACATGGGCCCACATTCTACTCTTCTAGCTTTTCACCTAAAAGATGTAATTGTAGGCTGTAATGTATGAACAGGTAAACAAGATGAGGAACTAAGTGTCTTCCTAAGGGTACAGCTCTATGACTTTATAAAAAATTCCTGACCTCTCAACAGTTTGTATTTGAAGGGAAATAAGCTTGTGTCCTGTAGGATTCTGGGGTCTTGCTGGTGGACACCCACAACTGTAGCAAACACTGTTTTCATTGCCATCACATTTATTATTTTTGTCTGGTGTTTGAATAATGTATAAATGAAACATCAATGGACTCCTGTATGTTGGGATTCTTCTCTACACTGGGGTGTGAGATTCACACAGGCTGAGTTGTGGGGCGGGCCTTTCTCCATCCTTGAAGTAAGGAACACATTCATTAAGTTGGCAGCAAATAGAGGCTTCTGCTCACAGGCACCTGGCTTGATTGTATTTCAGTGGTGTGGTAAGTGTGAGGGACACACAGGGGAGGGTCCTCCTTGCTTTTTTATTTATTCATTTATGTTGCAGATATCCTAGGAGTGGAAATATTTGGGCCAGAGCATCCTGAATTATTCAGGTTGGAGGGACTGCCAAAAAAGTAATTTTGTCAACTCAGACTTTTTCCAGACCAGACAACAGAAAACTTCATTTCTCCACAGGGTCACCAGTGACTGGTTCTGACAGATTTTAAGGATAATTTTGATAGATGATTAACTTGTGATTTTCATTTCCCTGTTGTTTTGTGTCATTGAAAGGACTTGTATTGCTGTGAGAAACACTATGACCTGAAAGAATTTAATCAGCCTACACGTTCACATTGCTGTTAATCCCTGAAGGAAATCAGGACTAGAATTCATGCAGGAAGCAGGAACTGATGCAGAAGACACGGAGAAATGTTACTTATTGCCTTGCTTCTCCTCGCATGCTCAGCTTGCTCTCTTATGGAACCCAAGACTACCAGAACAGGGAACACACCATGAACAATGGTCTGGCCCTCCCCCATCAGTCAATATAGAAAATGCCTTGCAGCTGGATTTCCTGGAGGCATTTTCTCAATTAAGGTTCCCTTCAATCAGATACCTCTAGTTTGTGTTGTTAGTTAATATAAGACAGGCCAGCATGTGTAGTAAAGCTGGAGATCCCTTGACTTTACTATGAATCATGTGCACATTCTCCTTGATGATGATGGGCCTGCTCAACTGTTGTAATAATTGATCAATCTGTTTTTGTTATTTCTTTTATTTAATATTTGGTTGGCTGTTTTTGTTTTGTTTTTTAGATATTGATTTGCTTAAGAAGAATGACACCAATTCAAATAAACTAGTTTCCCATGGCAGCCTTACTCACCGTGTATTCCATGCCACCACTTCAGTTTAGGTCCTTCTGCTTCTACCTCTTGACTATAATTTTCAGAAGGACACCTCTAACTTTAGATTCAGAGTTGATCTTTTGGGGAGTTATATATAAGGGTGTGGATATTCATGTGGAATTTGTGAGTTTGTTTTTGTTTTGGAGAGAGAGAATCAACATATATGTGACAGACACACCTATCAAATACCCATGCGTCCAACTTTATAAATTTTCCAATGCAGGCCCCTCAGAATATACACCTTTTCTGCATATAGAGAAAACAGAGATTTTCATCACTTCTAGGCAGAATTTTGAATCATTGTTCACAATGACCTTCTTGTATACAAGCAATTTCCTCTGACAATCACAGGACAATTGTGAACTAAAACATTAATCACTCCACATATAACCACAGACCGATTTCAGGTTGATATTCTCTCTCTCTCTCTCTCTCTCTCTCTCTCTCTCTCTCTCTCTCTCTCATTTGTAACATAGTATCTTTATATAGCCTGGGCTGTTTTGAACTCACTCTATAGAGCAAGCTGATCTAAAAATAACACAGAGATGTTCCTACCACTCTCCCTGAGGTCTGGAATTTAAATGTTTAACTTCTTAATTCATTAGGCACAATACTAAGAATGGGAAAGGGTATGAAAAATATATAATGTAAAAGTATGTTATATGTATGGAATGTACATAGATACCGTGCAGCAAGTGGGCACTATCAGTGCAGAGACAGAGGAAGAGGAATAGGTGTCCTGTAGCCTGGGCTGTACACAGAGCTCAACCACAGCAGAAAAAGATGGAAGGAAAATCAATGCATATCTTCCCACCCCAAAATTTGTTTGATATGATTATTTCCTCTGGCAAATGCAGGAGATCTTTCTCATGCTCCCTTCATCTCCTTATATGTATACATTCTCAGTTTGTTACTGTTGTAACATCTTTCTGCACTCCAGGCTAGCCTTCATCCTCCTATCCTATCTCTTTCTCCCAGGAAGGATTAGTCATGAGTACCACACACCCTGACTCAGCGACCCCATTAAAGAATGCCCCAGAGAACAATCAATGCAAATGTTCAGTGTGCCTCTGGCATCCTCTGCTTGGTCTCCAGGCAATTTTTTTCTGTAATCAATCCACATATACAGGCAGGATAGTTGCATCTGTGTGTTTAGCAGGAGGTAGAATCCGGGACCTCAACATGCTGGGCAAGTTCCCTACTGTTGAACTAAATTCTCACACTTCATAACTTTATTAGTCTTATGAGTTCTTTTAAAAGCAGTGCACATTAAATCAGTAGGCAACATTAAATAAAATGGAGAGAAATTTAAAGCAATCTCACTAAAATTTGCTGTATTCTGGCTGTGCCTCTCAGGAGAGATCTACATGCGGTTCCTGTTGGCCAGCACTTTTTTGCTTCATCCATCTTATCGAATTGGATGGCTGTATATGTATGGGCCACATGTAGGGCAGGCTCTGAAAGGGTGTTCCTTCTGCCTCTGTTCTAAATTTGCCTCCCTATTCCATGCCAAGGGTACTCTTGTTCCCCTTTTAAGGAATGAGTGAAACATTCCCATTTTGGTCATCCTACTTGAGTTTCATGTATTCGGTGCATCTAGGGTAATTCAAGCATTTGGGCTAATAGCCACTCATCAATGAGTGCATACCATGTGTGTTTTTCTGTGATTGGGTTACCTCACTCAGGAAGATATTTTCCAATACCATCCATTTGCCTATGAATTTCATAAAGTCATTGTTTTTGATAGCTGAGTAATATTCCATTGTGTAGATATACCACATATTCTGTATCCATTCTTCTGTTGAAGGGCATCTGGGTTCTTTCCAGCTTCTGGCTATTATAAATAAGGCTGCTATGAACGTAGTGGAGCATGTGACTTTGTTATATGTTGGGGCATCTTTTGGATCCCCAACAGAGATATAACTGGGTCCTCAGGTAGTTCAATGTCCAATTTTCTGAGGAACCTCCAGACTGATTTTCAGAATGGATGTACCAGTCTGCAATCCCACCAACAATGGAGGAGTGTTCCTCTTTCTCCACATCCTCACCAGCATTTGCTGTCACCTGAGTTTTTGATCTTAGCCATTCTCACTGGTGTGAAGTGAAATCTCAGGGTTGTTTTGATTTGCATTTCCCTTATGACTAAAGATGTTGAACATTTCTTTAGATGTTTCTCAACCATTCGGTATTCCTCAGCTGTGATTACTTTGTTTAGCTCTGAACCCCATTTTTAATAGGGTTATTTGTCTCCCTGCAGTCTAACTTCTTGAGTTCTTTGTATATTTTCGATATAAGGCCTCTATCTGTTGTAGGATTGGTAAAGATCCTTTCCCAATCTGTTGGGTGCCGTTTTGTCCTAACCACAGTGTCCTTTGCCTTACAGAAGCTTTGCAGTTTTATGAGATCCCATTTGTCGAATCTTGATCTTAGAGCATAAGACATTGGTGTTTTGTTCAGGAAATTTTTTCCAGTGCCCACGTGTTCGAGATGCTTCCCCACTTTTTCCTCTATTAGATTGAGTGTATCTGGTTTGATGTGGAGGTCCTTGATCTACTTGGACTTAAGCTTTGTACAGGGTGATAAGCATGGAACAATCTCTATTCTTCTACATGTTGACCTCCAGTTGAACCAGCACCATTTGCTGAAAATGCTATCTTTTTTCCATTGTATGGTTTTGGCTCGTTTGTCAAATTTAAGTGACCATAGGTGGTTGGGTTCATTTCTGGGTCTTCAATTCTATTCCACTGGTCTATCTGTCTGTCTCTGTTCCAATACCATGCAGTTTTTATCACTATTGCTCTGTAATACTGCTTGAGTTCAGGGATAGAGATTTCCCCTCAAGTCCTTTTCTTCTTGAGGATAGTTTTAGCTATCCTGGGTTTTTTGTTATTCCAGATGAATTTGCAGAGCATTCTCTCTAACTCTCTGAAAAATTGGATTGGTATTTTGATGAGGATTGCATTGAATCTGTAGCTTGCTCTTGGTAAAATGGCCATTTTTACTATATTAATCCTGCCAATCCGTGAGCATGGGAGATCTTTCCATCTTCTGAGGTCTTCTTCAATTTCTTTCTTCAGAGACTTGAAGTTCTTATTGTTCTCTGGATTCACCACAGGAAGGGGTGGGAGGCTCTTTCTGAGAACAGTTTTTTTTTTTATTTTGTTTTGTTTTGTGTTAATTAACTTAGTCAGAATCTTGATCAGCAAAACTTATTTCATATTACTTGGACATCCTGATGTCAGATGTATCTCTCAGAAAAGTCACAAGTTTGTCATAGGCATCCTGACCACCAGATGTATTTCTCAAAACCTTGTTTTTATAATTTTGTTTCTCATATCTATGAAACTTTCTTTTTTCAAAAGTCGATTTTATTCTATATTAGAATGGATACTCCAGCTTGCTCCTTCAGACCAATTGATTGGAAAGTGGTTTTCCAGGCTTTTACTCTGAGGTAGTATCTGTCTTTTTCTCTGAGGTGTGTTTCTTGTAGGCAGCAAAATGCTGGGCCCTCTCTACATATCCAGTCCGTTAATCTGTGTCTTTTTATTGGGGAATTGAGTCCATTGTTTTGAGAGATATAAAGGAATGGTGACTGTTGCTTCTGTTATTTTGAAATTTGGAGGTAGGATTAGGTTTGAGCGTTCCTCTTCTTTTGGTTTGGTTCCTAAAAGATTACTTTCTTGCTTTTTCTATGGCATAGCTTGCCTCCCCCTTTTAGGCTTTGCCATTTATTATCCTTTGTAGGGCTGTATTTGTAGAAATATATTGTGTAAATTTGGTTTTGTTATATAATATCTTGGTTTCTCCATATATATTAATTGAGAGTTTTGCTGGATAAAATAGCCTGGGCTAGCATTTGTGTTCTATTAGGGTCTGTATGACACCTGTCCAGGATCCTCTGGCTTTCATTGTCTCTGGTGAGAAATCTGGTGTAATTCTGAGAGGTCTGCCTTTATGTTACTTGACCTTTTTCCTTTACTGCTTTTAATATTCTTTCTTTGTTTTGCGCATTTGGTGTTTTGACTATTATGTGGTGTGAGGAGTTTCTATTCTGGTCCAATCTATTTGGACTTCTGTAGGCTTCTTGTATGTTTATGGACATCTCTCTTTTTAGGTTAGGGAAATTTTCTTCTATGATTTTGTTGAAGATATTTAATAGCCCTTTAAGTTGGGAGTCTTCACTCTCTTCTATACCTATTATCCTTAGGTTTGATCTTCTCATTCTGTCCTGGATTTCCTCTATGTTTTGGACTAGGAGATTTTCCATTTTACATTATCTTTGACAGTTGTGTCAATGTTTCCTATGATATCTTCTGTTCCTGAGATCTCTCTTCAATCTCTTGTATTCTGCTTGTGATGCTCTCATCTATAACTCCTAATCTCTTCCCTAGGTTTTCTATCCCCATGGTTGTCTGCCTTTATACTTTCTTTATTGCTTCTATTTCCATTTTTAAATCCTGGATGTTTTTGGTAAATTCCTTGTCCTGTTTCGTTTTTTTTCCCCAGTATTCTTTAAGGGATTTTTGTGTAAGGGCTTCTAGTTGTTTGTGTTGTCCTGTATTTCCTTAGAGGAGTTATTTATGACCTTCTTAAGTCCTCCATCACCATGATAGAATGTTATTTTAAATCTAGATCTTGCTTTTCTGGTGTGTTTGAATATCCAGTATTTGCTTTGATGGGAGAATTGGGCTCTGATGATGCCAAGTAATCTTGGTTTCTGTTGATTTCTCTTGCCCCTGTACCCATGTTTTTTATTTCAAATTGGCCCTAGTGCTTGTTTCAAGAATTTTGTGCCCTATGTCCACCAAAACTGTCTGGCTTTCCCCTCCTCCTTTAGGTTTAACCAGGGCATGGAATGTAGCTGAACCTCAAGGCTCTCAGTCATATATTCTTCCTAAATAAATTTGTAGGAAGTTGCTTACCAACAAAACTATCCAGGCACTGAAGTTCCTGACAGATATCAGGTGCAGTTTGTTTTTAAAATGCCATACTTCCCACTGACAATGTTCTCTTGTTTCTGTGTCCAAAAGAATGTAGGTTTTATAGTCTTCAAAAAATTCTTTTTAGATATACTCTAGGACTCTCATTATTTCACATATCTACCTTAGATAAATTTATAGGCCAAATTGATAGAAGCTTCTCTGAGGCTCACCCAACAGAATCTGAAGTTAGACACATATCCTCTCCCTACCTTCAACAGCCTTACAATGCCAGTTGGGAATGTTCAAAGTAAAGTCTGTACCTGTGTGAGCAGTCCATTACCCCTAGAACCAATTTCTAAGCTTCTCCCACAATTCTCTTACATTCTTCAGTTGTGAAAAATAACATGAAGCAGTTTTTGACAGTTATCACAGACGGGTTTATGAGTCAACATGATTGAATCTAAAAGACCTAGGAGATCTGAGGGTCTTTTTGAAAATGGAGGGAGGCGTCTATAACTTCCAATTATAAAGGTCACTACTGGCCAATGGTACATAGGACATAACTGTCTCCCCTATACATTTGGATGTTCAGAAGAAGAGAGGAGTATGGTCATAATAGAGTCAATACCTCTGTGCAAAATAGTCTGAATGTCAGTTGGACTCAGATTAGGTGAGGGCAACAATAATCATCAAAGGAAAAAGGCCCAAGATGCCATTTCAATCTTACTATGTGTGCACCAAATCAAAGGCATGTAAGTATATCAGCAGCCATTAAAAATCTCACCGTCATGAAGCAAAGAAGTGCAGACCGACAGGAGCCGGATGTAGATCTCTCCTGAGAGACACAGCCAGAATACAGCAAATACAGAGGCGAATGCCAGCAGCAAACCACTGAATTGAGAATAGGACCCCCGTTGAAGCAATCAGAGAAAGAACTGGAAGAGCTCGAAGGGGCTTGAGACCCCTTATGAACAACGATGCCAAGCAACCAGAGCTTCCAGGGACTAAGCCACTACCTAAAGACTATACATGGACTGACCCTGGACTCTGACCTCATAGGTAGCAATGAATATACTAGTAAGAGCACCAGTGGAAGGGGTAGCCCTTGGTCCTGCTAAGACTGAACCCCCAGTGAACTAGATTGTTGGGGGTGGGCGGCAATGGCGGGAGGATGGGGAGGGGAACACCCATAAAGAAGGGGAGGGGGAGGGATTAGGGGGATGTTTGCCCGGAAACCGGAAAAGGGAATAACACTCGAAATGTAAATAAGAAATACTCGAGTTAATAATAAAAAAAAAAGTCTCACCATCAAAAAAAAATGCCCAGAACCATATAGTTTTCACACAAAATTCTACCATTCTAAGAGGAGTTATGGCCTATATTCCTCAAATCATTCCATAAAACAAAAATAGAAGGAATATTTCCCACTCTATTTTATGAGAGATTACAGTTACCCTGATATCTAAAACAAACATCAATTTGCCTTATGGACTCTGATACAAACATAATCATTAAATAATTAAAAACATATTCCAAGAACACATTAAAAATATCATGTACAAAAACAAAGTAGGCTTTGTCTTAGTTGAATAGGGGTGCTTCGATATACAAAAATCAAACTTTAGTTGACCATATAAACCAACTGACAGAAAAAACAGCAAATCAAATGCAAACAAAAAAAGCAAAAACCATGCTCATTAAACTGGATCCAGGAAAGGTCTTTAAGAAGCAACCCGTTAATGATAAAAGTTCTTCAGAGATTGCCACACAGATGATAGAGCTAAATATAATAATGGTAATATAGAAGAAGCCCATGTCAACATCAACTTAAATAGGGAGAAACTCAAAGCCACTGTACAAAAGCAAAGGCAGGTAGTGGTTTCTCATTCTCTTAAATCTACTCAATACAGCAGTTGAAGTCTTAATTAGAACAATAAGGCAACTGGTAATTAACAGGATAAATACATTAAGGTTGAAAGATTTTTATTTGCAGATATATAATACACATAAATTAGGTGAAATTTTTTACATGCCAGTTAAGTTAGGTCATCTATTCCTGTTCAGTATAATGCAGACAGTTGAGCAGAATCAGTTGAGCTGTGTTTCAGGCCAGTTGAATCCCAGGCTCAAGACATCAGACAAGAATAAAACAGCAGGGTAGATATCAGGTAGAGTGTCCAAGACCCTAGTGCTGCCACACCATTTTGACACATTACAGCTCTTGTAAATCCAGACTGCCTTTGCCCAGATTCACTGTAAATGCTCCAGCAATGCTGTAGTCTAAACAGAAGTCATTGGTAGAATGAGTGGTTGTTGCTGTTGGAAGACAGGTGTAGGTCATAACTGTCAAGCTCCTAAAATATCTTTCAGCATTTGAGTGAGGGCTCCAAGCAAGGACAATGTATAGAAGCCAGGGAGCGAAATGTTTCCTCCACCAAGTAGGGATGTGACTCCACCATTGACTTCCACCCCACAGTCTCAGAGACTTCAGAAGCATGAAGTATAATGAAATCCATAGCTTTAGTCTTCAGGTGCTCTGCTCTGTAGAGGTCAGCCAGGATGAGAGTGGGTACAGCATTTTTCACAGAGACGTTCCTGCACACATGACCTTCAAGCCCTGCAGGGCATACTTATCATCAGCTGCCAACAAACCAGTGGCCATTGAGTGGCTGTGGAGGTGTGGTGCCTTCCCTGTGTAAATGAAATGCATCATTTCCTTAAAGACTTGCAAATGAATGTCATGGATCTCAATGCAGTTTGTTAAGCTTTCTAGCATTTCATGTTCAAACATGGCTCTGAAAACTGGAGAGCGAGCTGCTAGAATGGCATTGTTAGCTCTGAATTCCTGGCCAGCTATCACCAGGCTGCAGTCTGTGAAGAGGGAATTTTCCCACAGCTCTCCTAGGTCTTCTGCCAACATCTGCATTGGATCCCTGATTGCAGGTGTCATGTTCTGTCCAGGCCTGCTAAAGAAGGTTCCTATTATGTCCACCTTGTAACACAGGGTAAGCTTGTCTTTAGGGAGAAGCCAACGACTATGGTAGAGGAGGAAATCTCGAAGGATGAACTTTTTGCATCCTCAGTATTGATTTGGCAGAAACCTTAATACATCTGAGATCTTTGTAATAAGATATTTCTCTCCTTGGGCATTTATGATCCAGAACTGTACCTTTGTCCAAAATGGGCTCTTTGGACAACTGAGCAAACCCAGGTAAACAGACAGGTAATCTTTGCTTTCTTCATCAACACCGTTTGGGTATATTCTCAAACACCATTGTACTTCTTCACTGGCCTCTAATGAGAACCCTGGGCTTGTAATATTTTCCCGAATTCCATCCATGCAAAATGAAAAGTTTCTAATGGTCCACTCATAGCAGAAATTCTGAACACTGATGTGTGTGTAGCCACAGCTCTTGACTTCCAGGTCCCTTGACAGGTCTTCTGGAGGTAGTTTGGAGGGTAAAGTTGATCTGAAAGAAGTAATAGAAGTTACTATTCACTCTGTAGGATACAATTATAGATACCCTTTACATTTTATTTTCTTTGTCTGCTAAATTGTCCCTTTATATTCTTGGAAACTTGTATTTCTATTCAGTTTCTGTAGGTTTCCATATTTGTTGTACTGAAGATAAAACAGACTCACTACGACTCATAAATCTCTCTCTCTCTATCTCTCTCTCTATCTCTCTCTCTGTCTGTCTCTCTGTGTTTGTGTCTCTCTCAGTCTCCATTATCCTCACTCACCCCAGCCATGGGTCTGTCTTTGTGTGTGTTTATTGAATCTTATGTCAATGGTAACTACTTTTGACTATTCTATCCAATGTTGGAAGAGTTTGGAAGTGTATAAACAATCTCATTTCAATTGTGTAGTATTAATTGGGGTCCTGTAGCAAACATAAAGAATGAATTTCTCTATATACATAGAAAGTGGATGTATGAAAAAATCTGTAGGCAGAGGTCGAGCTAATATAAAGATGGCTAAAGTCAATACTTACTTATTCCACAAGGTTTGAAGTCTCAGGTCTTCTTCAGTATTGAACAGAATCCTGAAGAATTAGATTCAGATGCCAGTGAAGAAATGAGTTTGCTAGTAAGATGAGAGCAAGCAAGCAAAGACTCAAAATTGACTTCTCCTATATACTTACATAGGCCTGCAATAGAAGTGGGGCCCAGTTAAGTGAATGTCTTCTAGTCTTAAGATCTGGATTAATGGTGTGTGTTTTTCTGCCTCAAGACTCAGATTAAAAGTGTGTTTTTCTACCCAAACAGTCTGTAGTTAAACTGGATCTATCTACTTCAACATAAGTCACAAAATGTTAAAAGGCATCCCCTCCAGTATTTTAGTTTACTTAAGTCGACAGATAGCTAAACAGGAAGAAATTCAGTACTCCTTCACCACCAAAGTGATGTTTCATGACTGTGGTGCATTGGGCTGTCAGGAGGGGTTGGGGTGCCTGATCTAGAAAAGAAATTAAAGACCCTTCTATGAGTTTTGTCAGATAGGCTCCTAACTGTTATTTGGGGGGGGGACTCTGCAAGGATAAACTGGAGTGGGGCAACATTTGTGTTGTAAATAAACAAATAAATAATGAAGAAAAAGAAGCAAGTACACAGAGAAAAGTAAGAGAGGATGCAGTTTTTCCAGGAGAGTTTTTCAGAGATAGGTTGAAAAGAGAGAAATGGAGACATGGGGGGGAAACAGAATGATTCAGAGAACAAGGAAGGAGCCAGAAGAATACAATAGTTGGTTAAGTTAGTTTGAGGCAAGGCAGAGCAGTTCAGGAAAAACTGAAAGAACACAGATTGAATCAGTTACAATGGAGAGGGGTTTTAAACCACCCAGCCAGACCTCAGAAAGAAGTAGGTAGGAGTGAATCATGCACCTAAAAGTGCCAGAGGCTAAAATGATTCTAGGCCTAGAATAGATTTTAAAAGGCTAGAAGCTTCCAGGACTAGGCCTAGGTTAACAAGTGGAGGCAGAAAGCCTCAGTGATGACAATAAATACAGATGAATAATAGTTATTTTTACAATAAGAACACAAGAAAGTCTGCAGTAGCTCTATATGAGGTAGAGAGCTGAGCTGCTCCATGCACAGTTCAGACCTGCTCCTGCATTTAGGAACAGAGGGTGAATGACTTCAGGGAAGCAAGGACCACTTGTCCCTCAGACAAAACCTGCCCACTTATCTCACTAAATATTTTCTACCTAGACAGATATAATTTCTCTTTCTATGTCTTTTTTCTGCTGATACACAGCCATTTCTGCCATTGCAAAATCTAACAAACATTTGACTTTCCTTCAGACAGAGCTGTAGCTTCAGCACCATCTTGGTTGGGGTCAGTTTTCTGAGTGACTGCCATTTTTGTTATGGGCAGATAAGGTTTGCCTATGCTATTGCTTCAGCATCATCTTAGCTTAAGGCAAGCTTCCCACTGACAATTTTCTCTCATTTCTGGGTCTGAGAGAATATAAATCTTATGGGATTCAAACAATTCTTTTTTTCTGTTTTTTTTTATTAATTTGAGTATTCTTTTTAAATATTCTGTAGAGCTCTCATTATTTCACCTGGTTACCATAGGCAAATTTATAGGCCAACTTGATTTGAAGCTTCCCTGAGGCTCAGCCAACAGAATCTGGCAGTAGACACTTATACTCTCCCTACCTTCAACAGCCTTAAAATCCCAGTTGGGTATGGTCAAAGTTAATGCTGTATCAAGATTTGCCTGGACTTGTGTGGGCAGACCATTTACCTCTGGAACCAATTTCCAAGCTTCTCCAACAATTCTCTCACTTTCTTCAGTTGTGAAAAGAACCTGGAACTATTGTTGACAGTCAGCCCAGGTGGGATTATGAGTCAACATGATTGAATCTAAAAGACCGAGGGGGATCTGAGGGTCTTTTCGAAAATGGAGGGAGGGGATCTACGACTTACAATTATAAAGGTCAGTACTGGTTAATGGTACATAGGACACAAACTGTCTCCCCTGTACATCTGTGTGTTCAGAAGACTAAGAGGAGTAAGGTCATAGTAGAGTCAATCCCTTTGGGCAGTATAGCGTGAATGTGTGTTGAACTCATATTAGGTAAGGGCACTAAAACTCATCAAAGTAAAAACGCCTAAGCTGCCATTTCAATTCTCACTATCTGTGCACCAAATCAAAGGCATCAAAGTATAGCAGCAGCCATTAAAAGTCTCCCCATCAGAAAATGCCCAGGTCTATAATTTTCATCTGCTATACTAAGAGGCGTTATGGCATATACTCCTCAAATCATTTCACAAAATAAAAAGAGAAGGAATATTTCCCACTTTATTTTATGAGAGACTACAGTTACAGTGATATCTAAAACACACATCAATTTCCCTTAGGGACTCATGCAAACATAATCATTAAATAATTGCAGGAATACATGAAAAATATCATTCACAAAAAGTAGGGTTTGTCTCAAGATGAGTAATGGTGGTTCAATATACAGAAATCTATAAAATTTAATTGACCACATAGATTAACTGAAAGAAAAAAAGCAAAACAAAAGTGAACAAACAAAAAACATGATCATTAAACTGGATCAGGACATGAACTTTAAGAAGCAATCTCTTAATGATAAAAGTTCTCCAGAGATGGTCACAGAGATTATGTGGCTAAATATAATAATGGTAATATAGAAGAACCCCATATCAATATCAACTTAAATGGGGAGAAACTCAAAGCCCCTGTACAAAAGCAAAGGTCAGTCAAGGTTTCTCATTTTCTTAAATAGATTGAATGCAAGAGTTGAAATCTTAATAAGGCAACTGGCAATAAAGAGGATAAATACAGTAAAGTTGAAAGAATTTTTATTTGCAGATAGATACTACACATGAATTAGGTGGAAAACTTTACACGTCAGTTAATACATTTAAGTTAGGTCACCAATTCTGCTCAGTCCAATGCAAACAGGATTCTCCAAAGAAAGTCAGTTAGGATCTGCTTCAGGCCAGATGAATTCCAGGTACAAGACATCAGACAAGAATACAACAAAATCAATAGGATAGGTGTCAGGTATAGTGTCCAAGACCCTAGTGCTGCACTTACCCTACACACCATTTTGAAATATTACAGCTCTGTGAATTCCATAGCCCCATGCTGCCTTGCCCCAGATTCACTGTAAGTGTTCCAGTCAAACCGTAATCTAAACAGAAGTCATTGTTAAAAACATTGGTTATAGCTGTTAGCAGCCAGGTGCAGGCCATAACTGACAAGCTCCTAAACTATCTTTTGGCGTTTGAGTGAGGGCTCCAAGGAAAAACAATGTACAGAAGCCAGGGTGCGAAATGCTTCCTCCACCAAGTGGGGATGTGACTCCACCATTGACTTCCACTCCAAGGTCTCAGAGACTTCAAAAGCATGAAGTATAATGAAATCCATGGCCCTAGTCTTCAGGTGCTCTGTGCTGTGGAGGTCAGCCAGGATGAGAGTTGGTACAGCATTCTTCACAGAGAGGTTCCTGCACAGGGAATCCTCACAAATGACCTTCAAGTCCTGCAGATCATACTTATCAGCAGCTGCCAACAAACCAGTGGCCATTGAGTGGCTGTGAAGGTGTGGTGCCTTCCCTGTGTAAATGAAGGCCATCATTTCCTTAAAGACTTGCAGGTGAATGTCGTGAATCTCAATGCGGTTTGTTAGATGCTCTTGCATTTCATGTTCAAACATGGCTCTGAAAACTGGAGAGCGAGCTGCTAGAATGGCCTTGTGAGCTCTGAATTCCTGCCCACCTACAACAAGGGTGCAGTCTGTGAAGAGGGAATTTTCCCACAGCTCTCCTACATCATCAGCCAACATCTGTGTTGCATCCTTGATTGCAGGTCTCATGTTATGTCCAGGCCTGCTAAAGGAGGGTCCTACTATGGACACCTTGCAACACAGGATGAGCTGGTCTTCAGGGAGAAGACAATGCCTATGGGAGAGGAGGAAATCTCGAAGGATGAACTTCCTCAATGCCCATTGTTCGTTTGGAAGAAACCTTATAACATTTGGGATCTTTGTAATATGATGTTTCTCTCCTTGGGCATTTATGATCCAGCACTGGAACTTTGCCAAAACTGGGCTCTTTGGACAACTGTGCAAACCCAGGCAAACAGACAGGTAATCTTTGCTTTCTTCATCAACACCGTTTGGGTATATTGTCAAACACCATTGCACTTCTTCATTGGTCTCTAATGAGAACACTGGGCTTGTAATATTTTCCCAAATTCCATCCATCCAAAATGAAAAGTTGCTAATGGTCCACTTGTAGCAGAATTTCTGAACACTGATATGTGTGTAGCCGCAGATCTTGGCTTCCAGGTCCCCTGACATATCTTTTGGAGGTAGTTTGGAGATTAAAGTTGATCTGAAAGAAGTAATAGAATTTACTCTTTATTCTGCAAGATACAATTATAGATAGCCTTTTGTTTTTATTTTCAATTTTCTGCTAAATTGCCCCTTTCACATTCTTGAAAACGTCTATTTCTAAGCAGGAACTGTAGGTTTCCATACTTGTTCTACCAAACATAAAACAGACCCACTATGACTGTTAAATCTCTCTCTCTCTCTCTCTCTCTCTCTATATATATATATATATATATATATATATATATATATATATATATATATATATATCTCCCCCCTCATTTGATTGTGACTATATGTCTCTGTCTTTGTTTTTTTATGTCTCTCTCAGTCTCCACTACCCCCACCCAAAACTACCATGGTTCTGTATATCTCTGTGTATCTTTATTGACTCTTAGTTCAATAGTAACTAGGTTTGACTATTCTATCCAACTTTTGAACTGTTTGGAAATGGATAAACACTACCATTTACCATTTCAACTGTGTTGTACTAATCAGGGGCATGTAATAAACATAAAGAATAAATTTCTCTACATAAATAGAAAGTGGATGTATGAGAAAAATCTGTAGGCAGAAGTCAAACTAATATAAAGTTGGCTAATGTCAATACTTACTTATTCCACAAGATTTGAAGTCTCAGATCCTCTTCAGAATTCAACAGAATCTTGCAGAAATAGGTTTGGAAGCCAGTGTAGAAATGAGCTTGCTAGTAAAGTGAGAGCAAGCAGGTAGACTCACAGCATCCTTCTTCTACGTACTTTTATAGGCCTGCAACAGAAGTGGGGCCCAGTTAATGGTATGTCTTCTAGACTTAAGATTTGGATTAATGGTACATGTTTTCCAGACTCAAGACTCAGACTAAAGGTGTGTTTTTCTACCAAAAGAGTCTGTAGATGAACTGGATATATCTACTTCAACTTAAGCCAAAAACTGTTAAAAACCATCCTCTCCAGTTTTTTAGGTTACTTAAGTCCACAGGAAGTCTAAAAAGGAGGACATTCAGTACTCCTTCACAAGCAAAATGATGTTTCATGATTGTGGTGCATTGGGGTGTTGGGAGGGATGGGGGTTCTTGAGCTAGAAAAGAAAATAAAGACCCTGCTATGAGTTTTGTCAGATAGTCTCCTGTCTGTTATTTGGAGCAAGGGGGTGATGAAGAACTCTGCAAGGAAAAACTGGAATTTACATCCCAAATATATTTATTTACATTTGGGATGTAAGTAAATAAGATAAATAATGAAGAAAAAGAAACCAGTACAGAGTGAAAAGTAAGAGGGGAGGCAGTTTTTCCAGGAGAGTTTTTCGGAGACAGGTTGAAGAGAGAGAAATGGAGACACAGGGAGAGACAGAATGATTCAGAGAACAAGAAAGGAGCCAGAAGAATACAATAGTTAGTGAAAGTTAGAATGAGGCAAGGAAGAGCAGCTCAGGAAAAACTGAAATAATTCAGATTGAATCAGGTACAATGGAGAAGAGTTTTAAACTACCCATCCAGACCTCAGAAAAAACTAAAAAGGAGTGACTTATTCACCTATAAGTATCACAGGCTAAATTTTTTTCTACGCCTAGAATAGACATAGTGTCTAGAAGCTTCCAGAGATGACAATAAATACAAATAATAGTTGTTATTTTTACTATAAAAACACTAGAAAGTCTTCAGCAGGTCTAAACCAGATGTGACAGCTGAGCTGTTCCATGAACAGGTCAAACCCTCTGCATTCAGCAATAGAGGATGAATGACTACAGGGAAAGGAAAGACCACTTGTCCCTCAAAGAACACATGCCCATTTATCTCTGTGTTTTTCTCTTTTTATGGTTTTTTTTGCACATACACATCCATTTATGACAATTTCAACATACAAAAAACCTATGACTTTCCTTCAGAGAGGGGTGTAGCTTCAGCACCATCTTCACTGAGGGCAGTCCGCTGAGTGACTGCCATCTTTGTTGTAGGCAGTTAAGGTTTTCCTATGCTATTGTTTCAGCACCATCTTAGCTAATGCAGACCATAAGACTGGTTGTAGCTTCAGTGTCATCTTAGTTAATGACAGGCCTGTGGCCATCTACCATATTTACAGTAGGCAGTTACATAAACATTGCCTCCTTACATTAGAACAGTCTTTGAATTGCTAATTTCTATCCTGATTTGGTAAATCTTCAATATTAATTTAAGGATTTGCAGCAGTAAAAATTTAAAGAGCATTAATGATTGTATAACTCATATACTTAATAGATATTCACTATCAATCTTTTCAGAAACCTGCTGAATGTAACCTTACATGTTTAAAGTTATTAGGACAGAGAATCCCGTGCATAGATGTTACAACTGCCCCACCCCCACCCACCAAGATCTCTGAGAAGAAATAGACACAGTGACAAGACTGCCTAGATTGTGGTATGATAACCACTGAGAAAGAGTGCTCCATTGCCTTGCCGCTGCCATGTATCAGCCTACACTGCTGTCAAACTGAGGATACAAGAGAGTTAAATGTCTCATATTGCCTAGGACAAAGTGAGTCATTTTTTCCAAAGTTCCTACTCCACAGGAAATATCTTCTCCTCTTCTGGGCCTAATGACCCCACTGACTCTGACTGAGTTATGATGGAGACCACAGGAACCTGGGAAAACTGTCTAGGTAGTAGACTATTGACCAACCTCTGACATTTTAATTAATGATATCTACATTATAATTCATGTTTTTCAACTTTCTGAGTACAATTGTGACTAAGCTAACTACAACTAAAATACATACCTCTACTTCCTTAGCCAAGGTAATCTACCATCTTCTTACCTAAGTAGTCAATTCATTAACTATTTAAGACTACCAGATTCTTAGCAAAAACAGAAAGGCTTGCATGAGTCACAGGCTTCAGGACAATGGATACGCATATTCAGATATACTCATGCTAAATTATATGATCGATTATCTTCAAAAGTTGTATAATTTTCAAGGTCCTTTAATTTTCTTTTCAATACATACCTAAAAATGTTTCCCATTATACTAAATTTATATACATTCAGCGTCCTAGACAGAAGTAAAAGCCCTTCTTGCTTCTTTCTGTTCCCGGAAAGGTTTTGTCATCCCTAAACTTATCTTAAAGATTGCTCACTCTGTTAACAAGCTTATCTATCACTTCTGTAAACATATAAGCTCCAAGAAACACAATAAGACCTACATTCCAAGAACGATTTAGACTCCATCGGCATAAGTAACCTGTCAATAAATAGCCTAATTCCTACTTGTGACCTATTCCAGAGAGTGAGGTTCCTCTCCTGTTCCCTGGAATAGGAATGCTCTTCATTCAAACCACCAAGACTTAAGCGTTTCAAATGTACACCTAAGAAAAATTATTTTCTCCCAAATACACTTAACTTTATTCTCTAATAAATATAATCTACTACTATTACTATTAAATCTACCTCCACCCCCCACCCACCCACACATAAAGTTTCAAAATCTTGTCAGGTTCAGGAATTTATTCATAATCAATATTCATGACAGTTCCAGTCGTGCAAGCTACATGCTCCAATCTACTCTAACAGATACAGACTATTCAAATGGACCTGCTCCTAGTACGTACAGATAGTTCCACAGAACCTTAATAGCAAGGAAACAGTCAACTCTCTTAAGACTGGATCAATATCAACACCAAATTTTCCTTGGTTTCCTAAATACACATTGTCCCAAAGTGAGCAAGAGTTAGTGAAAGATCATGATGGCCCTATTCCTATTCCACCATAGTCTCTCTCAAATTTTTCCTTTAATTTTACGTTAATCCATAATGAAGGAATTTTAGCATTCCTCCTAGGCATCATCCTACAGTTATCTGGCAAAAGAGAGATAGGCATGACTCACTATGAAAAAAGGCTGCTTGCTCCTTCCTACTCTCTTATTCTCTTACTCCTAATCTCCCTGATACTTTAACCCCTTTCTCTATCTCTCTCCCCCTTTCCCCATTCCCCCTCTTTCTCCATATGTTCCTGGCCAGCAACTCTATCTCCATTTCTCTCTCTTTTTGTCTTCCTCCCTCTCTGACTCACACAGTCTCTCTATATGTATGTCTTATTTTTCAGCCTCTACTCTCTTCTCTTCCCTACCCGACTCCCCTTCCTATGCTCTAAATAACTTTGTTTCTACACTGTAACTATACTAAGTGCATATATATATATATATATATATATATATATATATATCCATGTATCTACTGATCTATCATCTATCTATACTATCTATACTAAAAATAAACTACATCTAAACCATATAATAAACTATATTCTATACAATGGCTGGTAACCCTGGGGGAAAGGATACTTCAGGATGGGCCTGAAAGTGCAACCCTCCAACCCATACCACACCTAGTTCTAACAAACAAATCCTGTTGATGTTTTCATAAAACAAAACAGTTGTAATGTCGACCTATCAATGGGTTTCAAAAATGTTCTACGTTCTGATTTCAAATTTGTTATGTTAGTCAGAGGCCTCTAGAGAATGTACAGAATAAGTTTATCTGTATGAATAGAAACTGGATATATATGAGAAAAATCTAAGGGTGAGGTCCAGCTACCTAACAATGGCTAAAGCCAGTACTTACCTAGTCAACAAGGTTTGAAGTATCAGGTGTTCTTCTTCAATATATAGTAGAATTCTGAAGTAGGCTCTAATGCCGGTGAGGGAATGGGCTGCTAGTAAGATGAAAGCACTCAGGCAAAGACAGAAGGCTTCCTTCTTCCAAGTGATTATATAGGCCTCCATCAGAAGGTGTGGCCCAGTGCTGTACTCCCAAAATTTGGATTAAAGGTAGGTAAGTTTCTGACTCAGCACTCAGATTAAAGGCGTGTTTTTCTAGTGAGACACTATTTGAACCAGCTGTATCTACTTCAACTTATGAAAAAAATTAAAGGTTATGTATGCCAACTAGTTTTGGACTTAAATTAATTAAATTAATTAAATTAATTCCAGAGTTAGTCCAGATGGGAATATGAGTAGCCATGACCAGTGAACTGTGGTGAATCTTCCATAAATGAAGGGAATTTTCTGCAAAGCTACTATTTAAGCTTGTGCTGGTCTTACCTTAATTCCTTCCACAAACATCATCAGAGATGGGATCTGAACTTGTCAGAAGTATGAGTGTTCACAAAATGGAGGGCGGGTGGAAGAACTCTTATATGGTGGGCATAAAGCAGAGCCCCAAACCTCTGATGGTGGCTTTTTTCTATCATGTATATTTGTCCAATCAGATCCACAGACCTTGTGATGACTCCCCCAAATTTGGTTGGGGGGGGGGTCTTGTAATTCCCTCTCAAGTATTCCTCCTTAAAAATCATTTCCCAGTTTTACTTAAGGGTGTGGTTTAAGAATATCCTAAGTACTTTTTCAATTCAATCACTTTAACTGGCAGGATTCATCTCATCAGTACTTCAGAGTCTACATCCTGTGCAGGTGAGTTCTCACCTCTTTAGACTTGGGACTGCACTGCTTGTTCTCTTGGTCCTGAGAAGGGAGAGAGTATTCTGTTTGCCAAGGGCTACAGCATATATTGAATAGATATCAAAGATTGAAGTTTGTGATATTTGCATTGATGTAAAGTGATATGTAAAATTCTATTTAGGTCTCTAATCTCTCTAGTTTGTCATGTCTTAGGAAGAATCCATGGCACAGAAGACACAGAAAAATATTCAGTGATTCAATCACTTCTGCAGCTCCTAGCTCTCCTGTATAACTTGCTCCAAGTTTCTTTATCTCTCAATACTAGATAAATCAATCAATTGATTTTTACTTTTTATTCCTGCATTAGACTTATTGAAAAGTATGAATATCAGTGACTCTGTCTCTGGTGTTTTGGGGCCTCAATAAGAGGATCCCTGGATAAATACCTAACATTGGAGATGCTTGTAGATGATCACTGTGCAACCACCCCTTTGCAGGAAAGATGCTCTAAATTGTTCCTTTCTTAGCTCTCAGGAGTAGGCTCCTGTAGGGTGGAAGTGTGACCCCCTGGGCATGAATCATGGGCTTTGATAATGAAATCTCTGTCACAGGGTAAGATAGGGGTAAAGTATTTGTAGGATGGTGAATGGGAGGAGTGATTTACTAGAAACCTGCCAGAAACGAAAGGATTTTGTACCACACAGTAGGAAGACAGGTGATAATGGTAGTAATTATCCTCATATCAAAGAATGCACCTAGTTATTATAAAAATCCAAACTGATTGTATGAGGACCAGCAGACTCTTTTAGCTTCTACCCTTGAGATCTAGTAGAAACAGTATCACCAACCAGGCAGTAAACACTAGCTGAGATGAGGCCTCCAACATATGTACATCAGGAGACCTCTGAGTCTGGGTTCAGTCAGAGAAGACAAACCTAACCCTCAAGAGACTGGAGGCCCAAGGAACGTTAGAGTTCTGGTGGAGTGTATGAGAAGGGGACATCCTTGTGGAGATTGGAGGGTGTGGTTTAATGGGGGCTGGGAATTTGGGATGGTGAACCCTGTGTGGGAGGGTGGATCAGGACTGGAATAAAATCTGGAATGTAAAAATAAATAACTAAATAAAAATATTGAGAGGTATTTAAAAAACAGACAAATGTACATAGAAATCTCAAGAGAGAGATGGATAGAGCAGGAGAGAGAGAGAGAGAGAGAGAGAGAGAGAGAGAGAGAGAGGGAGAGAGAGAGAGAGAGAGAGAGAGAGAGAGAGAGAAAAGAGGAGAGAGAGAAATGAGATAGAGAGAGACAAAGATGCACGGAGAGATAAAGAGACACACAGTGACACTAAACAGACAAGTTGTGGCTCGCACATATCCATGCTCCCAGAAAGAGGAGAATCTGGTGATGTCTTTCACAGTCTCTAGAAACTGGTATGTACACTGAAGATGCCTTAACCATACTTACCTCAGAGATTTCAGTCCAGGCAGCAGTCTAATACTTTCCTCTAAAAGACATATTTATTTGCACATATCAATTGTCATCCTTGAAGTTTTTTGCCTTGGTCTGCTGACATAGGACTAATCATGGAAGATTCTAGCCTATGTCAAATCAAACTAGGTTTAGAATGTTCTCAGCTTCTGATATTTATGGCTGAATAAGCTCACCACTTTCTAGTGCTTTCTGATCTCTGGCTGCCTGATTTCATTTGTTCTGGCTCTAAACATCTCTCCACTGTAACTGCTTTATTTTGGCTTTTCTCAGCTGCCTGTGAATTGCTCACTTGGTCTCATACTAACTTTGGAAATCAGTCCTAATCTTCTGTCTCCACCTCACTCTCTGACTTGTTATGTCTGTCTCTCTCTTGTTGTCTCTTCAACCTCTCTCTCTACCATTGTCCCATTAAAACTGGCCTCTCTATCCTTTACTCTCTTCACTGACCTCTTGAATAGCTTCCATTCCTATACCTTCTTGTCAAAGTTGGGCACATCCTTGTCTGTCTAATACTTCTCTGATTTTTCACTTTCCTTTCACACTGTTGCTTTTTTCTACAATTTATTTTACTTTCAGTGTGTGGAATTTATTGTGGATACTAACGGTTTGTCTGTATTCCAACCAGAGGGATTAAAGTTATCTCCCAAAGCTGAGCCACTGCACAACTAAAAATTTTATTTATATCAATTGTGTTTTCAGTTCTTTTTGTAGGCATTTTGGGGTTTAGGATTTACTGTTATAAATCTGGCTAATAAATTAAAAGCTGGTGAGGATTTGATTTTATGCGGATTTGATTTTGTTCAGACTGGTAGCCAGCTTTCTGGTGACTAGTCAAAGCTTTTGTTTGTTTGTTTGCTTGTTTTTTTTTCAGGAGGTAACACAATTATGATCAAGTATGCTGAAACAGTTTCCTTTTTTGTTGAAGTGTCAGGCTCCTTGTAAGTGTTTTAGGAAAAAAATTGATCAAACAAAATTGTCCCAATCTGGAACTCAGGTTGAGCACAGTCTGGAATCCCTTGACCACTGCCTTCTCTTCCTTGCTCTGAAGGGGTTAGACCCTAGCATCTCAAAGTATAGTTTCTAGAATTACTGTGGAGCCTCCAGGATTCTTGTTTTGGAGTCTCCTGAGAAGTCTTGAACATGAATTCATATTCCATGGCATTTTCATATTTATTGATTTTTCTCTTATATATTACACCTTAGCAAGAGTTTCTCCTCCCTCACTTCCTCCATGTAGGCCCTGCAACCCCAATAAATCCTCTTACACATCAACTACTTTGGTTCCTTCCAAAGGAGAGCAGGCCTCCCAAAGATGTCAACTAAGCAGGACAGGTTACATTAAGCCTGGCACATGCCATCATACTGAGGTGGGACACTGCAAACCAGTAGGATGAAAGAGGTCCCAAAAGCAGGCAAAACAGTGAGAGACACATACCTGGTGATTATAAAATATGGTCCATGCTATATCCTGCTGCCAACAACAGTTGTCTTTTCTGTCCCCTTGTTTCCCATGGATAGCCAGACACATTTTGTTGGACACGGGGCACAAAATTCTGTCTTGAAACAAGTACTATGGTTAATTTCAAATAAAAAACGTGGGTAAAGGTGCAACAGAAAGCAGCAGAAACCAAGACTACTTGGCAACATGAGAGCCCAATTCCCCCACCAAAGTAAACACTGGATATCCAAACACACCAGAAAAGCAAGTTCTAGACTTAAAATCACATTTTATCATGATGATGAAGGACTTTAAGAAGGTCATAAATAACTCCCCTAAGGAAATACAGGACAACACAGGTAAACAACTAGAATTCCCTAAAATGGAAACAGAAATATCTCTGAAAGAACACTTGAAAAAACAACAAAACAGGACAAGGAAGTGAACAAAATGATCCAGGATTTAAAAATGTAAATAGAAGCAATAAATAAAGCACAAAGGGACATAAGCATGGAGATAGAAAACCTGGGGAAGAGATCAGGAGTCATATTTGCGACCATCACCAACAGAATACAAGATATAGAAGAGAGAAACTCAGAAGCAAAAGATAGCATAGAAAACATCGTCACAACTGTCAAAGGTAATCTTAAATGGAAAAAGCTCCTAGCCTGAAACATACAGAAAATCCAGGACACAATGAGAAGATCAAACCTAAGGATAATAAGTATTAAAGTGAGTGAAGACTCCCAACTTAAAGGACCAGTAAATTTCTTCAACAAAATCATAGAAGAAAACTTCGCTAACCTAAAGAAAGGGATGACCATACACATACAAGATGCCTACAGAATTCCAAATAGATTGGACTAGAAAAGGAACTCCACCTGTCACATAATAATCAAAACACAAAACGCACAAAACAAAGAAAGAATATTAAAAGCAGTAAGGGGAAAAGGTCAAGAACATGTAAAGGCAGACCTATCAGAATTACACCAGACTTCTCACTAGAGACTATGAAAGCCAGAAGATGCAAGACAGATGTCATACAAAGCCTAAGAGAACATACATGCCAGCCCAGGCGTGGAAGTATCCATGCAAAACTATCAATTAGCATTGAGGGAGAAACCAAGACATTCCATGACAAAACCAAATTCATGCAATATCTTTCTACAAATCCAACCCTACAAAGGATAATAAATGGTGAAACCCAACAGAAAGAGGCAAGCTACGCCCTACAAAAGGCAAAAAGTAATGTTTTAGCAACAAAACCAAAATAAGAGGAGCACACAACCATAACCCCACCTCCAAACACGAAAAGAACTGAAGACAAAGATTAACAGACTGGATATGTGGAGAGGACCCAGCATTTTGCTGCATACAGGAAACACACCTCAGAGACAAAGAGGACACTACCTCAGAGTAAAAGGCTGGAAAACCACTTTCCGATCCAATTGTCTGAAGAAGCAAGCTAGAGATGCCACTCTAATAGAGAATAAAATCGACTTTCAAACAAAAGTCATCGGAAAAGATAAGGAAGGGCACTTCATATTCATCAAAGGGAATTCCACCAAGATGAACTCTCAATCCTAAATATCTATGCCCCAAACACAAGGACACCTACATACATAAAGAAAAGCTTACTAAAGCTCAAAACACACATTGCACTACACAATAATAGTAGGAGATTTCAACACCCCACTCTCATCAATGGACAGATCATGGAAACATATTTAGCAGAGACATAGACTAACAGAAGTTATGAACCAAATGTACTTAACTGATGTTTATAGAACATTCCATCCTAAAACAAAAGGATATACCTTCTTCTCACCACCTCATGGTGCCTTCTCCAAAACTGACCATAAAATCATTCACAAAACAGGACGGAACAGATACAGAAAGATGGAAATAGTCACATGCATACTATCAGACCACCAGGGACTAAGAATGTTCTTCAATAACAAAAATAAGGAAAGAAGGCCCACTTATACATGGGGGTTGAACAATGCTCTACTCAATGATAACTTGGTCAAGGAAGAAATAAAGAAATTAAAGTCTCCTTAGAATTTAATGAAAATGAGGTACAACATACCCAAACTTATAGGACACAATGAAAGCTGTGCTAAGAGGAAAACTCATAGCTCTGAGTGCCTGCAGAGAGAAATAGGAGAGGGCATACATCAGCAGTTTGATTGCACACCTAAAAGCTCTACAACAAAAAGAAGCAAATACACACAGGAGCAGTAGAAGGCAGGAAATAAACAAACTCAGTGCTGAAATCAACCAAGTAGAAATATAAGAACTATAAAAAGAATGAACAGAACCAAAAGCTGGTTCATTGAGAAAATCAACAAGATAGATAAACCCTTAGCCAGACTAACCAGAGGGAACAGAGAGGATGTCCAAATTAACAAAATCAGAAATGAAAAGGGAGACATATCAAAAGAATCAGACGAAATTCAAAAAAACATCAGATCCTACTACAAATGCCTGTATTCAACAAAACTTGAAAATCTGAAGGAAATTGTCAATTTTGTAGACAAATACCAGGTACCAAAGTTAAATGAGGAACAGACAAACAATTTAAACAACCCCATGGCTCCTAAGGAAATGAGAGCAGCCATTAAACGTCTCCCAACAAAAAAAAAAATGCCCCAGATCAGATGGATTTAGTGCAGAATTCTATCAGAACTTCATAGAAGACCTCTGTCCAATACTGTCCAATCTATTCCATAAAGATGAAATGGATGGAGCAGTACCAAATTCCTTCTATGAAACCACAATAACTCTTATACCTAACCCACAAAGACTCAACAAAGAAACAGGACTTCAGACCAATTTCCCTTAGGAATATGTACACAAATATACTCAATAAAATTATTGCAAACATAATCCAAGAGCACATCAAAACGATCCTCCATCATGGTCAATTAGGCTTCATTCCAGGTATGCAGGGATGGTTCAATATCCAGAAAAGCATCTACATAATCCCCTATAAAAACAAACCCCAAGAAAAAAACCACACAATCATTTCATTAGATGCTGTGAAAGAATCTGACAAAATTCAACACCCCTTCATGCTAAGAGTCCCAGAAAAATAAACAGGAATTCAGGGTCCATACCTAAACTTGGTAAAACCATATACAGTAAAACAATAGCTAACATTAGCCTAACTGGAGAGAATCTTGAAGAAATCCCACTAAAATCAGAGACTAGACAAGGTTGCCCACTCTCTCCCTACTTATTCAATATAAATACTACTCCCTGGTACTGAGACGTGTACTCAGTGATTCGACTCAGACAGGATTTCACACCGGGTTTCCATAAAAGATGGAGTTCTCTGCTCCAGGCTTTATCCATACTTGGCATAGGGTGCAAGGTAATTCAATGTTGTAACATACAACCGGAATGTGTGGGTCTTAGTAAACTCTCCAAAACACGTCCCCAGGGACACTAGCTTATTCTGGATATGTTGGCATCCAGTTTAGGGCTCATCTCACTCACATAATGCACTTGGTCTTTGTGGAGCTGGAAACAGTAGGTGCCATCCAGTCTGTCCAGGAGGAGTTGTAGATTCTCTCCAATGTATTTTGCAATCTTCTCAAGCAGAACCCGGGCCTCTTTTTCAGTCAAAGGCCTGTTTTTCAGTGAAAGGCCTCTTTTTCCCCCAGCTTGGCTCCCAGGATCTTCATGCCTAATGGGAGATATTTTAATTGTGGTAAGGAAGGACATTTGAAAACGAATTATAGGCAAGACATGACTAGAAACAATTTTTTTAACCTAGAAATAATAAAAAGAGAAAACTTCAGCCTTCTGGAAAATGCAAAAAGTGTGTCAAAGTCTGACACTGGCCTGATGAATGCAGATCAACCAGGGATTGGCAAGGTTACCCTTTAACATCAGAAAAGGAGTCCTCCTGTAGGCCCTGATATCAAATTTGATTTAATCATTCTGTGCCGGTAAATGAGGTTTGTTGGAGGGGCCTGAGATAGCTAGAATAGAATAAAGACCCTGATTTAACTTGTTTCAGATTAGCTTCTGTCTGTGTTTTAGGAGATTGCGAACATTTCCCTGGCACTACACTCCAACACTATGGACTATGATCAAGTTCTCCTTGGTTTTTGATTTGACAGGTAGTGCATTGTGTGTGTGTGTGTGTAGGTTGCAGACAAAATGACTTACACTAAAAATCTGGTAGCCTCTCATACATGTTCTGGACACTGAATCAGCTGATCCGGGCTGAATTCTCCTATCTTTCCAAATAGAAGGTTTTTTTTTAACCCATCTTTGTGAAGACATAACAACCCATGTGGGGCTTCACATTTCTTGGAATATTGATTACAAACTTACTGGTTTGTCCAGAAATGCTAAAGGACCCTTGTACTATGCTCACTTTGCAGCAGAGCCTGGACTGGTCTTAGGAGAAACCAATGACCATGAGAGTAGAAAACCCAATAAATGAACATTTTGAATCCCCTCTATTGGATTTACAGAAACCTATATTTTTTGTTACATTATAATTCTTGATATAGATGATTTCGACATCTAAGTAATAAAGATTGCTCGGCCTTATACTCTTCTGTGCTGGAAATAGAGACCTGAGCTCCCCCATGCACTGATACAACACATTATGAGTAACACCAGTCTCAGAAACACATTATTATTTGCTCTGTGTACTTCTTGAACCAGGTTTTCTTTAGAAAAACTGGTTAAGAATTTTGATTTTATTATTGGATATTTTATGTATTTACTTTTCGAATTTCATCTCCTTTTTGGTTACCCCCACTCCCATCCCCATCCTCCTGCTTATATAAGAATGTGCCCCCTAACACCAACATTTCTCTATTGCCTTCATGCCCTGGCATTCTTCTACACTAGGGAATCCAGCCTCCACAGGACCAAGGGCTTCTCCTCCCATTGTTGGAAGATAAGGCCATACTCTGCTACATATGCTGCTGGAGCCATTTGGTCCCTCCGTGTACTCTTTGGTTGGAGGTTTCCTCCCTAGCAGCTCTGAGTTCTCTGATTAGATGATATTGTTTTTCTACTTGTGGTGTTCCAAACCCCTTCAGCTCCTTCAGTCCTTTCTCTAACTCTACCGGGGCCCCATGATTAGCTGCAAGCATTCCCATTGTATCTGTAAAGCTCTGGAATAGCATCTTCAGGAGACATCAATATCAGGCTCCTGACAGCAAGCACTTCTTGGCCTCTGCAATAGTACTCGGTTATGGAAATGTACCACCGTTTCTGAATCCATTCATCTGTTGAAGAACACTTGGGTGCTTTCTAGCTTCTGGCTTTTATATGTAAGGCTGCTGGGAATATAGTGGTGCATATATCTTTGTTATATTGCGGGAAAGTACTATGTTCAATGTCCCCACCAGCGGGGACCCAGTTATTCAGGGTCCTGAAGGAGCGCTACCCTTGCGCCTAAATGGGGGGGGGGGTGAGAGAAGAAGGAGACCAAGCAAAAGTTCTGTTGTCAAGGTCTCATTTATTGGGATGAATGTTACAGCTTTTAAGGCTTTCAGGTAGGGGGAGTGTCCTTTGTGAAACATGAAGGAGGGGGAGATGAGGGTATAGGCAGTGATAGCTGGAGGCAAAGAAGGCAGGCGATGAGGTCAGGTGGTGGAGACACCAGCTGTAGACTGAGGAGATAACTGGTATCTGCTTGAGCTGAGGCATCCCTTGAATGTTATCTTCCTGTGCCGTAAATTCATGGGAGAGGCTTTCATTCAACAATCTTAAGGCTTATGGCAGTCATCTTAGGGGTGAGTCTCTGTGGCCAAACAGCCCAGAGTCACCTAGTCACTTTGAACCATGCAGTTCAAAAAGTGGCTAGGCCCAAATCCAATATGGCTCCATGCATCTCCCCCATTTTTCTTTTATAAAAGACCATTAGGTGGAAGTAATGGTCTGAGAGAGATCAGACATGCCTCACAGAGTGCCCAGCTCGGCCATGGCGAGCCACTCTTGCAGTTAGGACTGCACCCCAATGGCTAGGAATGAACTTATGCTGTAACACACCGTTCTGGGCTATACGTGTGTGTTATTGGGGGAGAAACTGGGCAGAGGAGCATTTGACCGGCCCACACGTTTAAACGGGGTGTAGCCACCTCTGTCTTAGGATCAACCTCTCGAACCCCAGCATTATCCGTCATAGGATCACCTTGTCGCCCGCAAGGCACCATGTCTTAGATTGGTCAAGGGTCAGAGGAAGTTGCCCGTCACTGAAGAAGCTACATCAGGTCATCTTCTCATTCCTCTCACTTGAGCCCAGGGGCGAAAGAGCAGGGGCCAGATGGCATTAATTTAGGAGATTGTGGAAGTTGAGCCTCTCCCAATATGTTGTAGGCACCTCATCTTGTTCGTTGTCTCTCTGGTTCTCCTCAACTGTTCCGGTCTCCAAGCGATGATAATGTAGTGAAACAGAATTTCTAGACAAAGCAGAATCTATGTGATTTAATGAAGCATGTAAGTCGCTGAAAGGCCCAAGGACCAAAGGAAATCAACAAAAGTAGGCCCACAAGGGGTCCCAAAATTGAGGGCAACAGAACAGAGAGCCATGGGGATGTAGAAAACCAGTTTTGGTACCATGACTCTTGTTGCTCTCTCTCTCTCTCCTTCGTTTTTCTAGGCTATCTCTCACCTTTTTTAGACTGTCTTCTACAAGTCCAGTCTTATCTACATAAACACAGCATTCCTCTTTTAAGGCTGCACAAAGTCCTCCTTGTTGTAGGAAGATTAAGTCTAGGCCTCTTCTATTTTGTAAGACTACTTCAGACAATGAGGCAACTGAGTCTTTTAAGTTAGATAATCCATCTCTTAATTCAGCAATATCCTTATCTATGGCTTCACTAAGCTGTTTATAGTATTGATGGGACGTAACGAGGGAAGCGATGCCAGTGCCTGCACCCGCGGCCCCTAGTCCTAGGAGAACAGCCAGAGTGATGGCAGTTACTGGTTCTCTTTTTACCTTATGAGGCATATCCGAGCCCTTTTCCCAGGATTTAAGAAAAGTCTCTGGCTCATGTATGCTGAGTCTGGGAAATACAATTGAACCAGCACACAGTAATCTTTAGTCTGTAAAAATTGAGATGTTATAACATATGTGGTTAGACCAGTGGAACATGCTAGATAAGTATACTTGGGGGCTTGTAAATATGTATTTTGATTGTCAATGATTATGGTATGATTACATATTTCTAATAATTGTTTAGGGAGGAGCATGTTCTTCCTGAGGAGGCAGCTTCCTATCCCTGAGACTTCTGTGATTGTGAGTACTATGGTGTTCCAAGAGAGACCACCAGTGTTATAAGTATATGTGATGTTGCCAAAAGTGGCTATACCCTCATAGAAAGGAGGGTTAGCGGAAAAACACATCCAGCATTCCTCATAAATAGAGGTATTTGTCTCCTGTTCATGATATACCAAGGCAAGAGCTGAGGCGTTAAGAACAGATAAAATCAGGCTCGTGGGGGACATAGGCCCAACAGGTATGGTGAGCTGAAAAAGGGTAGTTGGAGGACTAGAGGTGTTAAAGGGGGGCTGAGTCACCACCCTGGGTGGCAAGGAACCCTGGCTATGCAATTGAGGGTTAGGCCCAATGGAGGCCTTATGTAAGTTGGGGGTGGTTTTAAATAATCTAATTTTGAAGGTTACTCCGGGGTCTCTATTGGCAACATACATCCAGAGACCCCACTCAAACCCCTTATGCCAGTTTTCTGGGGTGATTTTTTTTCCCAGCATCAGTAAAAGTTATTGTAAGAGGGTTGCACCAGCCCTTGGAAGGCTCAGTGTTCTGGCATTCCTGGGTTAGAGTACTGTTTCTGTTAGAATTGTGCCACCCCTTTTTTACTGTGGGTTTCCAGTATGCATCTCCTGTGGTTTCACACCCCCAGGAGGCACAATAGAATTGATCCCTGTGTCCACACTTATAGTTTAGGGTGCAATCTCTGTGGGATCCGGGACAGACGTAAAAGTCAGTTTCCCTAATGTTGGTGCGTCGATGGACAGTGTCACAACTGACATATCTTTCATTAAAACTAGACCCATGAGGGGCTTCAATTAGGGGTAAGTATTTGTCTTCGAGGCCCCAGTAAGAATTTCCTCCTGCAGCTAGTTTAAATAAATCTAGAGTTAATTGTGGCCAGGTGGGGTTAGGGCCAGTGTGGGAGGTGGTAAAGGCGGTATCTCCGGCCTCATTTATAATTACCCAGGTGTAATTCCAAATCTGATAGGGGCTTGACGTTCCGGATGTCAGCACAGTTAGAAAGAGAAGTTTCAGTAGAATCCAGTAGAGCTTCATTGTTCTGAAAAAGAAAACATGCATTTTTCTCAGGCGCCACCCTGGAATTTGTTATAAGGCTTTATCAATTTTGGAATTTGTTTGAAATTTATTGTAAAGCTTTAGAAAAAGCTACTGGTCCAAAACATACAGGAAATCCAGGACTCAATGAGAAGATCAAACCTAAGGATAATAGGTATAGAAGAGAGTGAAGACTCCCAGCTCAAAGGACCAGTAAATATCTTCAACAAAATCATAGAAGAAAACTTCCCTAACCTAAAAAAAGAGATACCCATAGGCATACAAGAAGCCTACAGAACTCCAAATAGATTGGACCAGAAAAGAAATACCTCCCGTCACATAATAGTCAAAACACCAAACGCACAAAATAAAGAAAGAATATTAAAAGCAGTAAGGGAAAACGGTCAAGTAACATATAAAGGCAGACCTATCAGAATCACACCAGACTTTTCGCCAGAAACTATGAAGTCCAGAAGATCCTGGACAGATGTCATACAGACCCTAAGAGAACACAAATGCCAGCCCAGGTTACTGTATCCTGCAAAACTCTCAAGTAACATAGATGGAGAAACCAAGATATTCCATGACAAAACCAAATTTACACAATATCTTTCTACAAATCCAGTACCACAAAGGATAATAAATTGTAAAGCCCAACATAAGGAGGCAAGCTATACCCTAGAAGAAGCAAGAAACTAATCGTCTTGGCAACAAAAAAAAAGAGAAGAAAAGCACACAAACATAACCTCACATCCAAATATAAATATAACAGGAAGCAATAATCACTATTCCTTAATATCTCTCAACATCAATGGCCTCAACTCCCCAATAAAAAGACATAGATTAACAAACTGGATACGCAATGAGGACCCTGCATTCTGCTGCCTACAGGAAACACACCTCAGAGACAAAGACAGACACTACCTCAGAGTGAAAGGCTGGAAAACAACTTTCCAAGCAAATGCTCAGAAGAAGCAAGCTGGAGTAGCCATTCTAATATCAAATAAAATCAATTTTCAATTAAAAGTCATCAAAAAAAGATAAGGAAGGACACTTCATATTCATCAAAGGAAAAATCCACCAAGATGGATCCACTCTCAATCCTCATCTTCGGTTGGTTTATATACAAGTGTGCAATTTCTAGGCTTGAAAGTAAAATGATGCTATCTGGTGCTGGATAGAGGAGCCTTATTTTTTATTATGGCAGCTTGCTATTTTTGTAACATGGTGATTTGGTTGAACACAATAAAGTACAGTAGTAACTGATCTCCCCTTCTTCCTGGATGAGTGAGGAGATGATTAAATGTTGATGTCAGCATCCTTGAGCATATTCAGATGAGCTTCTGCTTCTGTTGAAAATGATGCTGTGTTTGATTGTGGTCCGAAGCTTTGAAGCACTACTTGGCATCTCCTTCCTTGGAGGTCTCACTGTTTAAACATAACAGATTTGATAGCTTGTTGGTAAGGTGAGGTCCAGCTTGTCTCCACTAGGTCATCTTCATGTGAATCCGGTGGTTATACGGTTTTGTTTTAGGGATATTTCATTTTTTTAATAACGGTTTTAGCTGACATTCATGGAGAGAATGAATCCTTAGAACTGTGCCACTAGTGAAAGGAAATCCTGTCTAGAGTATGTTTCTTTACAAAGCTGTGTCACACCATCCTTTGGGCCCTCTGCTGGAAAAGTAGAATCAAGTCTCAAATAATGCCTTTTAAATTGTATCCTCTAGTATTATAGATGTAGGACAGTACTGTATCATACCTCTGTGGATGTAAAATAGCTTGTACCTGCTTTATGATACATAGTAGTGACCGTGCTTTATCAGAGCTGTTTTTTAATGATGTTGCTCAGAATGTTTTCTTTCCAGATGATGACTGAGAAGCTAATTTAAAAAACAAAATGGTGCCAGGTACCACAAGAGTAACAGAACTGTGCTGTTTTCTTGGGTTTTGTTTTTTTTTACTTTTTTTTTTAATGGAGTGTGCTGGATGTCTCTACAGTTTTGTTCAGATGACTGCAGAACCTGGAAAAGCTGTTGCTGCTGTTGATGCATAACACACTGCTATTATTGGTCTTTTTATATAAACATAAATATATATATACAGATATATAATTTGAATTTTTTGAAACTTTAGCTGTGCTGTCAACTTTGGAAAAAGTATCCCCGTTTACTGTGTTGAGTTGGCACTGTAGAGAAATTAACAGCCATATTGGTCTAGAAATGTTGAACTTAAGTTTTTTCCATTTGTACAGGGGTAACGCACTGTATTAAATATGTAAGGTCTTATCTACGTGGGTTTGATTACAAAAACTAATAAAGTATTCTCTAAATAAAAAAAAAGCTTTATTAATCTTTCAGGGAGCCATCTGTCTCCCCCCTCTTTAGAATTATAAATACAGGCAGACCCTTTTCCCCAGACTATCACAGGGTCAGGACCCTGCCACTGTCCAGTTAGGGGGTCCTTCCAAAGAATGTGAGAGTGATCCACCTTGGTTGAGGGGTGCCATAAGTGATCGGTGGCTGAACGCACTTGATTATCCAAAGTTAAGAAATTCAAAACAAAAAGGGCATGGGATAATAAAAATTTTGCACTGCCTTTAAGAGAATAAAGAGTTTCTTGGGCAGTAAGCTTTAACAGTGTATTCTTTTTTTTTTTTTATTAACTTGAGTATTTCTTATATACATTTCGAGTGTTATTCCCTTTCCCGGTTTCTGGGCAAACATCCCCCTCCCCCCTCCCCTTCCTTATGGGTGTTCCCTTCCCAACCCTCCCCCCATTGCCGCCCTTCCCCCCATAGTCTAGTTTACTGGGGGTTCAGTCTTAGCAGGACCCAGGGGTTCCCCTTCCACTGGTGCTCTTACTAGGATATTCATTGCTACCTATGAGGTCAGAGTCCAGGGTCAGTCCATATATAGTCTTTAGGTAGTGGCTTAGTCCCTGGAAGCTCTGGTTGTTTGGCATTGTTGTACATATGGGGTCTCGAGCTCCTTCAAGCTCTTCAAGTTCTTTCTCTGATTCCTTCAAAGGGGGTCCTATTCTCAATTCAGTGGTTTGCTGCTGGCATACGACTCTGTGTTTGCTGTATTCTGGCTGTGTCTCTCGGGCGAGATCTACATCCAGCTCCTGTCTGCCTGCACTTCTTTGCTTCATCCATCTTGTCTAATTGGATGGCTGTATACGCATGGGCCACATGTGGGGCAGGCTCTGAATGGGTGTTCCTTCTGTGTCTGTTTTAATCTTTGCCTCTCCCTTCCCTGCCAAGGGTATTCTTTTTCCTTATTTAAAGAAGGAGTGAAGCATTCACATTTTATCATCCGTCTTGAGTTTCATTTGTTCTAGGGATCTAGGGTAATTCAAGCATTTGGGCTAATAGCCACTTATCAATGAGTGCATACCATGTATGTCTTTCTGTGATTGGGTTAGCTCACTGAGGATATTTTCCAATTCCAACCATTTGCCTACGAATTTCATAAACTCGTTGTTTTTGATAGCTGAGTAATATTCCATTGTGTAGATGTACCACATTTTCTGTATCCATTCCTCTGTTGAAGGGCATCTGGGTTCTTTCCAGTTTCTGGCTATTATAAATAAGGCTGCGATGAACATAGTGGAGCACGTGACTCTTTTATATGTTGAGGCATCTTTTGGGTATATGCCCAAGAGAGGTATAGCTGGATCCTCAGGCAGTTCAATGTCCAATTTTCTGAGGAATCTCCAGACTGATATCAAGAATGGTTTTACCAGTCTACAATCCCACCAACAATGGAGGAGTGTTCCTCTTTCTCCACATACTCGCCAGCATCTGCTGTCACCTGAGTTTTTGATCTTAGCCATTCTCACTGGTGTGAGGTGAAATCTCAGGGTTGTTTTGATTTGCATTTCCCTTATGACTAAAGATGTTGAACATTTCTTTAGGTGTTTCTCAGCCATTCGGCATTCCTCAGCTGTGAATTCTTTGTTTAGCTCTGAACCCCATTTTTTAATATGGTTATTTGTTTCCCTGCGGTCTAACTTCTTGAGTTCTTTGTATATTTTGGATATAAGGCCTCTATCTGTTGTAGGATTGGTAAAGATCCTTTCCCAATCTGTTGGTTGCCGTTTTGTCCTAACCACAGTGTCCTTTGCATTACAGAAACTTTGCAGTTTTATGAGATCCCATTTGTCGATTCTTGATCTTAGAGCGTAAGCCATTGGTGTTTTGTTCAGGAATTTTTTTCCAGTGCCCATGTGTTCCAGATGCTTCCCTAGTTTTTCTTCTATTAGTTTGAGTGTGTCTGGTTTGATGTGGAGGTCCTTGATCCACTTGGACTTAAGCTTTGTACAGGGTGATAAGCATGGATCGATCTGCATTCTTCTACATGTTGCCCTCCAGCTGAACCAGCACCATTTGCTGAAAATGCTATCTTTTTTCCATTGGATGGTTTTGGCTCCTTTGTCAAAAATCAAGTGACCATAGGTGTGTGGGTTCATTTTTGGGTCTTCAATTCCATTCCATTGGTCTATCTGTCTGTCTCTGTACCAATACCATGCAGTTTTTATCACTATTGCTCTGTAATACTGCTTGAGTTCAGGGATAGTGATTCCCCCTGAAGTCCTTTTATTGTTGAGGATAGCTTTAGCTATCCTGGGTTTTTTGTTATTCCAGATGAATTTGCAAATTGTTCTGTCTAACTCTTTGAAGAATTGGATTGGTATTTTGATGGGGATTGCATAGAATCTGTAGATTGCTTTTGGTAAAATGGTCATTTTTACTATATTAATCCTGCCAATCCATGAGTATGGGAGATCTTTCCATCTTCTGAGGTCTTCTTCAATTTCTTTCTTCAGCGTCTTGAAGTTCTTATTGTACAGATCTTTTACTTGCTTTGTTAAAGTCACACCAAGGTACTTTATATTATTTGGGTCTATTATGAAGGGTGTCGTTTTCCTAATGTCTTTCTCAGCTTTAACAGTGTATTCTTAAGGGTTTGATGTGCTCGTTCCACAATCCCTTGTCCCTGAGGGTTATAAGGTATGCCTGTAATATGTTTTATTTGAAATTGGGAGCAAAATTGTTTAAATTTGTGACTAACATAGCCAGGCCCATTATCTGTTTTTAGAATTTTAGGTTGTCCCATAACAGAAAATGTGTAGAGCATATGAACAATAACATCTTTTGTGGCCTCTCCTGTGTGTGCAGAGGCACATATGAACCCACTAAAGGTATCAATGGTAACATGTACAAATTTTAGTTTTCCAAAAGATGGGACATGGGTGACATCCATTTGCCATATTTCTCCCGGAATAAGGCCCCTGGGATTAACCCCAATGTGTGGCTCAGGAAGTAGGCTCAGGCAGTTTTTACAATTTTTGACAATCTGTCTGGCTTGTTCTCTAGTAATTTTGTACTTAAGCTGCAATGTTTGAGCATTAAGGTGATGGAGTGAATGTGCCATCTGTGCTTCTTGTAAGGAATCACTAAGAGAAGCAATCATTGTCAGCCTAGTGGCTTTGTCAGATAAATCATTACCTTTGGTTAAAGGACCGGGCAGATTCAAGTGAGCTCTGATATGGCCCACAAAGAATGGGTTTGGCCGGTCCCTTATGTGTTTTTGTATTTCTGAAAATAGTTTAAAGGTAGGTGTTGAGGGTTGTATAGTAGAGACAGTCTCCAAGACTCGGAGAGCTCTGACTACATAATGGCTATCAGAAAAAGGTTAAATGATTGATTTATTAATTTAAATATTTCTAAACCACTATAAAGTTCTACTAATTGGGCAGAAGCATATGGGGTATTGACAAAAAAGGCTTGATCTTTAACCACAAAGGAGGCCTTTCCATTCTTAGTTCCATCTATGAAAACAGTTAAGGCATTTGGTATAGGTTTCAGATGTGTAACCTTTGGGAAGACAAAGGGGGTAACATGGAGGAACTGTAATAATTTATCTCCTGGTAAATGAGTATCAAATGTTCCCTGATAAATAGACAGCAGGACTGTCCAGTCATCATGTCTGTGCTGCAGCCAAGCAAGCTGCTCCTGTGAATATGGAGAAGTAATAATATTGGGATCGTGGCCAAAATGGCGAGTAGCCAGCTTAAGCCCCAAGAAAATGGTCTGGCAAATCAAGGAGGGATAAGTAGGAAGTATTTTAGGGGGGTTGCGGGCAGGTGGATCCACATTAGTGGATGATTATCTTGCCATAGGAGGCCTGTGGGTGTAAACCTTGTAGCAAAAAGGATCAGATACAGTGTCTTGGAGGGGCTGAAATAACCTATGAATTGTTGGCTGATAGCCTGTTCAACCTTTAGTAGGGACTTTTCAGCCTCAGGAGTCAGAACCCTAATGGAATTAGGATCAGGGCTACCCTTCAGAATTGCAAATAGAGGTTTTAAATCACCGGTGGTTAGCTTAAGGTAAGGTCTAAGCCAATTAATATCACCCAAAAGTTTTTGAAAATCATTTAAGGTATGTAGCTGCGATCTTCTAATTGTTAGCTTTTGGGAATAAATGGATGTAGGTTCTAATTGGAATCCAAGGAGCAAAAAGGGATATTGCGTCTGAATTTTTTCAGGGGCAATGGTGAAACCCCTTTTTTGTAAGGCCAAAACAATAATTTGGGCTAGTTTTTGAGTTTCCTGTAAACAAGCAGAGGAAACCAAGATATCATCTATGTAATGAATGATGTAAGTAGAGGGGAAACACAGCCTTATTGAATCTATAGTTTGGGCCACATACCTTTGACACAGGGTGGGGCTATTAGCCATCCCCTGTGGTAACACGCGCCACTGAAAGCGGGGATAAGGGCCCACATGGTTAATGACAGGGATAGAAAAGGCAAAGCGGGCACAATCCTCCGGATGAAGGGGAATAGAAAAGAAACAATCTTTTATATCAATGACTAATTTATAAAAGTCTCTAGGAATAGCTATTGGAGAAGGCAAGCCAGGTTGTAGGGCCCCCATAGGGACCATAGTTTTATTAACTGCTCTAAGGTCTTGTAACAATCTCCAAGAACCATTTTTCTTTTTTATGACAAAAATAGGGGTGTTCTAAGGCGAAGTGGACTGTTCAAGGTGCCCTTGTAATAATTGTTCCTGCACCAACTGTAGGGCAGCTTGAACCTTTTCTTGAGGCATGGACCACTGATCGATCCAGACTGGATCATTTGACTTCCAAGATATTTTATCAGCCTGGAGTGCAGGAGGAACAGCAGTCTCTATGAAAAAAGGTCTGCTCCTAAACCTCCTCTATCTGTTTTGGGCGTGGGAGTCAAGGGTTCTGTGATTCCCTGTTCATTTCTACCTAATCCTTTTCCAGGGAGGAATCCTGTCCTTAACATTTGGTTAGTAATGACTTCATTGGGACTACACATCATCACCCCCATCTGGGAAAGAATATCCGTTCCCCAGAGGTTAACAGGGAGTCCAGAAACTACAAATGGCCTAACTGTGCCTGTATTATTCTCTTTATCTTTCCAGGTCAGGAGCTTTGAACTTTGGAGTGTATCCTGTGTTTGACCTATCCCTTTTAAATGTGTGGCGGTGGCCTTAAGGGGCCAGGTTGAGGGCCAGTGTCTAGAGGAGAGAGAGCACTGTGGTATCCACCCCCGTATCTAAAAGGCCCGGAAATTGTTTGCCATCAAGCCAAAGAGACATCATGGGTCTTTCATCAGTTAATTTTTGAACCCAATAAACATCTGAAGAGCCAGGGGAGGAAGAACCACGCCCCTTTACTTTATGAGGGAACTGCCCCATGAAGGGAAGCGGTAAGGCCTGTGCAATGCATTGTCCGGCTCTAAGCGTTAAGGGGCCCTGCGTGGCAGTGGCTAGAAATTTAATCTCTCCAGAATAATCAGCATCTATTACAGAGGGAAGGATGACAAGTCCTGGAAGAGCACTCGAGGCTCACCCAATTATTAGGAAAAACATGCCAGGTGGCGGAGGCCCAAACTTTCCAGATTCTATGATAACAGTCCCTTCCTCAGGGGTTATAATCCTGGTGGTGGAGGAACACAGGTCCACTCCTGCACTTCCTGCTGTTGCCCGGGATAAGTTGGCATTGCAGGAGCTTGATGCTGCACTTGGGGGCATGTGGTCACCCGTGGATAGGGGCCCCGTTGTGGGGCCCCCCGCTCGTTTCCCTAGACTGCAGGGAGGATTTGCCCATTAGCATCAGTCTTAGACTGACATTCCCTGACCCAGTGACGGCCTCTCTTACAGCGGGGACAAACCCCTGGGGCAGTGGGCCATCTGGCAGGGTTGGGGGACTGGCTAGGTTCTGGGGTATTGCATTCTCTAGCAAAATGACCGGGTCGTCCACATTTGAAACATGTTTTGCCTCTAGGGTGACCAGAATCTCCAGCTCTTTGGAACACAGCCCCAATTGCCAGGCTGATAGATTTAGATAATTGGTGAGAAAAAGAGTCGACATCCTTGCAAAGTTTAATCATGCCTGAGATATCAAGGTCTTTGGTCTTGCCTCGAAGTGCGGCTCTGCATGCCGAGTTAGCATTTTCGAGAGCAAGCTGTCTAACGAGAAGCCCTTCACTTTCATTTTGACCTAGGATTCTTTCAGCTGCTTCTTGTAGTCTCCCTACAAATTGAGCATAGGGCTCTTGTGCCCCCTGGATTATTTTAGTTAAGGGGGTGGTGAGCGCCCCTGTAGCAGGGACTGCTCTCCAAGCGGACAAAGCCGCCTGCGCTGTTTGTGTGAGCACACCGGGAGACAGCCCTAGCTGTTTTTCCTCCGAGGCAAATGAGCCCCTCCCACATAGCTTATCTGCCGTCCAGAAAGCAGATTTACTTAGGGGATTGTTTCTGTTTCTAGCAGCAAGGCTCTCTGATTTATCAATAAATTCAGATTATCAAGTCAAATACTGTCCTCTAGTGAGGACAGATTGTACCACCTTGGTCCATTCACTAGGGGTGAAATACCCAGACCCTGCAAGTCCTTCTAGGATAGCCAAGGTAAAAGGGGCATTTATACCATAATTTTTAACAGCTGAATGTAATTCCTTTATGTGTTTGAGTTTAAGTTTCTTGTATACGGGACACGAGGTCCCACCCTCATCCTGATCAAGGCTTTCCTCTTCCGAATCTGACGGTCCCTCCTCATAGTCATTTTCTTCTTCACTTTCTTGTTCCTCATTATGGTCACGATTAGTACTGTCTGGCTCGTGTTCATCTCTGGCCAACCTATTTAGTGTTCTAGTACTGTTTAACTCAGACTCATCCCTGGCCTGTCTAGCGCGTGCCCTAGTCATAACTGGGAAAGTTAGTTTTGGTTGGGGTTTTCTACTGGCCTTAGCTGGCCCTTTTTGGGCATACTGTCCCTTAGTCATGGTCTCTTGTAAATTCTGGATTTCTAATGTAAGATCCCCCAATTCCTGCTGTAGGTGTAAGATCTGTTTAAGCCCAGTAATTTGTGCTTGAAGTGCAGTCTTAGTCTGAGTCAGTTCCTCCACTAGTGCGAGCGGTAGAGGTGCAGGTGGGGCTGACGATATAGGGGGTAGATAAGGTGGGAGGCAGACAGGCCCAGACCTCCGAGTGAAGAAGATCCGAGTGTCCTGTGGCTCGGGACCATATCTCTCTTTCTTATACCTGGCAGCTTCCTCCTCTAATTCGGCCTCAGAGACGGAATCTAGACCTGACTCAGAGCTTTTGTTTTTCCCAGAAAATTCTTTAAGAGAAGGATAAATGGTTTTTGAATTTTTGTATATCTTGGGATCTTCCAGAGAGCGCAAGACTTTGGATGAAGGATTTCCCTCATCCCCAGGCATATCAATAACAATGGAAGGGCAAGGAGAATGTGGCTCCCCATTTTCTTGTTCATTGTTACGTGAAGTGAGGCTTGTAAGAAGTCCTCTGCAACAGCTAGGAGGCAGGCACTCTCGCCTCCTTCCTCGGCATCTATTATATTGTCTCTAATGATACCCCAGTAACTGAAAAAAGCCACGGACACTGGGTCGCCGGCATTCAAAAGCCTATTAATCTCCTGACCAACCTTATTCCAAGTATGGGCGTGAATATCGGGGCCACTTAAAATTAACCAAAGACATTTTTCATCTACGAAACAAAAGAATGTGATTAAATCCTTTTTCTTAACTCTTATTCCTCTCTCCCTGAGTAAACGCTTGATTTCTCTTATGAAACAAGCCTCCTTAGACAATACCTTCCCCATGGCGATGGGACAACACTTATTCGACCGGTCTTACCTCCCTCTCCAGCGATGCACGAGCGAGGGAGCCTGAAGTGTCCTCAATCTCTCCTCGGATCTCCTTTCTCTGTCATCCAGTAGTTGGCCTTACTTCGAGGTCCCTGTCCGGGCGCCACTTGTCCCCGCCAGCGGGGACCCAGTTATTCAGGGTCCCAAAGGAGCGCTACCCTTGGGCCTAAATGGGGGGCGAGAGAAGAAGGAGACCAAGCAAAAGTTCTGTTGTCAAGGTCTCATTTATTGGGATGAACGTTACAGCTTTTAAGGCTTTCAGGTAGGGGGAGTGTCCTTTGTGAAACATGAAGGAGGGGGAGATGAGGGTATAGGCAGTGATAGCTGGAGGCAAAGAAGGCAGGTGATGAGGTCAGGTGGTGGAGACACCAGGTGTAGACTGAGGAGATAACTGGTATCTGCTTGAGCTGAGGCATCCCTTGAATGTTATCTTCCTGTGCCGTAAATTCATGGGAGAGCCTTTCATTCAACAATCTTAAGGCTTATGGCAGTCATCTTAGGGGTGAGTCTCTGTGGCCAAACAGCCCAGAGTCACCTAGTCACTTTGAAACATGCAGTTCAAAAAGCGGCTAGGCCCAAATCCAATATGGCTCCGTGCAGTTCAATTTAGATGAACTGCCAGATTGATATCCGCAGTAATTAAATCAGTTTGTAATCACCCAATAATGGAGAAGTATTCCTCTTTCTTCACATCCTTGCCAGCGTCTACAGTCACCTGAGTTTTCAGTCTTAGCCATTCTGACTATTGTGAGCTGTAAACACAAGTTTGTTTTAATTTGCATTTTCCTGATGACTAAGGATGTTGAATATTTCTTTTAAGAGCTTCCTGGCCATTAAATATTCCAAAGTTGAGAATTCTTTGTTCAGCTCTGTACCCCATTTTTAATAGGGTTATTTGATTCTCTGGAGTCTAACTTCTTGAGTTCTTTGTGTATATTGTATATTAGCCCTCAATTGCATGTGAGATCTGTAATGATCATTTCCAATCTGTTGGTTGCCATATTTTCCTATTGACAGTATCTTTTACCTTACAGAAGCTTAGCAATTTTGAGAGGTGCCATTGGTCTACTTTTGATCTTAGAGCATATGCCATTGGTATTCTGTTCAGGAAAATTTCCCCTGTGCCCATGTATTTGATTCTCTTCTCCACTATCTCTGAAAGACCCCAGCTTAGCAGCAGTAACGCCATTTTGCAAGGCTGTACTTAAGATGACTGGTTCAGGGAAAGGTTAGAACACTGAGTACACAGCAGCTGCCAAACAAGATGTGTTTGGTTGAAGGCCTGGCAACAGGAGGACTGCCGTTGAACACCTGACAATGAGAAAAGCCCCGGGAGAGGTCCCACACCCTGGTGGGGGGCCGAGTCAGCCGTTATGTTCCAAGAAGGTAGCTAAGAAACTTGCCCCCGGGCTAAACCCTTGCCATATTAGAATCCACCAATTATATCCCTGTAACCATGCATCTGCTTCTGTATGCTTGCTTCTGCTCCCCAAAATCCTATAAAAGCCCTTCCTTGGTTCCGTGGGGCGCGCCAGTCCCCCGAGTGACTGAAGCGCCCGCAGGTGCCTGTGCCTGTGTATCCCGACAATAAACCAAATCCTCTTGCTGATTGCATCCTGTGGTGTCTCGGTCTGGTCTTTGGAGTTGGAGGGTCTCCATCCCGAGGGAAAGTTCTCCCTGAGAGCTTTTCATTTGGTGCGTTGGCCTGGAAAGGAGATCCTCCACCCAGGGACCACCGACCACCCACTGGGAGGTAAGCCGGCCGACGTCTGTCTGTCTGTCTAATTTTGTCTCGTTCTACCTTATTCTGTCTGTTCTGTGAGCGCTCAGCCAGGTCTGTTCTGTGAGCGCTCAGCCAGGTCTGTTCTGTGGGCGCTCAGCCAAGTCTGTTCTGTGAGCGCTCAGCCAGGTTCTGTGAGCACTCAGCCAGGTCTGTTCTGTGAGTGCTCAGCCAGGTTGTTTGGAATTTGGGCGGGACGAAGAAGGAGCTGACGAGCTCGGACTTCTCGCCCCGCAGCCCTGGAAGACGTTCCAAGGGTGCTAGGGGCCCGACTTTTCGGGCCCCAATCTGGGAGAGGAGAAAGATCCGGACTAACGGCACCTCTGTCTGTATTTTTGGCTTTCAGAGGGCCCCGGACCTTTGCCACCTCTATCTGAGAAAGATCCGGACTAACGGCACTCTGTCTGTATTTTTGGCTTTCAGAGGGCCCCGGACTTTTGCCACCTCTATCTGACTTTTTGCTTTCAGTTTGGTACCAAAGCCGTGCAGCACGCCTGTCTGTTGTTTGTTTGACTGTTGGTGTTGTTTGTTTTCTCTGTGTTCTAATCTTCCTTAGAACTAACATGGGACAGTCCCTAACAACGCCCCTAAGTCTCACTCTTGATCATTGGAAAGACGTCCACGACCGGGCACACAACCAGTCCGTCGAGGTTAAAAAAGGAAAATGGCAGACTCTCTGCACATCCGAGTGGCCCACCTTCGGAGCCGGATGGCCAGTGAATGGCACATTTAATAAGATCATTATTTTACAGGTTAAAGATCGGGTCGTCCACGGACATCCTGACCAGGTTCCTTATATTATCACTTGGGAGAGTCTTGCCTTATACCCCCCCCCTTGGGCGGAACCCTTCGTGGACCCGAATTGGCCTCCCCTCAACCCCCAGCTTGTCCCCTCGGCCCCGCCCGGTTTGCTGGCCCCGTCTTCCTCTCTCTACCCCACTCTAATTAAATCAGAGCCTTCTAAGAAACCTGTCCTCCCGGCAGACTCAAACTCCCCTCTCATAGATCTTCTCTCTGACAGGCCCGGCTGAAACGGAGGAGGCAGAGCCGCCGGCCAGATCAGTTGCCGGGCCACAGTCTGATAAGGGTTTCTCCCCTGTCGCAGGGAGATTGCGCAATAAGCGCGAGGTGATGCCAGATTCAACCTCCCAGGCTTTCCCACTTAGACAGGGAACCGGTGGCCAGACCCAATACTGGCCGTTTTCAGCAGCTGACATTTACAATTGGAAACAACACAACCCTTCTTTCTCCAAAGATCCGATGGCACTCACCGACCTAATAGAATCTGTTTTACTTACCCACCAGCCTATTAAGGATGACTGCCAACAGCTCTTACAGGCCCTCTTAACCTCAGAAAAAAAAAAAAAAACAAAGAGTGTTCCTAGAGGCCAGAAAGCATGTTCTGGGAGATGATGGGCGTCCCACCCAGCTGCCTGAGGAAATTGATGCTGCATTCCCACTTAAGAGACCAAACTGGGATTTTAATACAGCTGAAGGTAAGGGACACCTACGCCTTTATCGCCAGTTGCTTCTAGCGGGTCTCCGAGGGGCTATACGACGCCCTACTAATTTGGCTCAGGTAAAACAGGTATTACAGGAAGCAGGGGAAACTCCCTCCGCCTTTCTAGAGAGACTTAAGGAGGCCCTACCGTATGTACACTCCCTATGACCCAGATGACCCAGGACAAATGACGAGTGTCTCTATGTCCTTCATCTGGCAGGCTGCTCCAGATATCAGGACTAAGTTACAGAGGTTAGAAAATTTACAGGGCTATACATTACAGGATTTACTTAAAGAAGCTGAAAAAGATTTTTAATAAGAGAGAGAATTGAGTCGAATCTTGGCCGCCGTAGTTCAGGGCCAAGAAAGGAAGGGAGATAGGGGGGAGCTCGAAAGGGGCTGAAGCTGGATAAAGATCAATGTGCCTATTACAAAGAAAAAGGACACTGGGCCAGAGAGTGCCCCAAGAAGCCTGGCGGACCCCGAAAGCCTCGACCACAAACCTCCCTCTTGGCTCTAGATAAAGATTAGGGAGGTCAGGGCCAGGAGCCCCACCCCTGAGCCCAGGGTAACGCTTAAAGTTGGGGGCAGCCGGTTGCTTTCCTGATAGACACAGGAGCCCAGCATTTAGTCCTCACTCAAGCTTCAGGACAACTCAGCGACCGGACGGCCTGGGTACAAGGAGCTACTGGTGAGAAACAATACCGATGGACTACGGACCGCCGGGTTCAGCTGGCTACCGGTAAGGTGACCCATTCCTTCTTACATGTTCCGGACTGCCCGTACCCTCTGCTGGGCCGTGACCTGCTCACCAAACTAAAAGCACAAATTAGGAAGGAGGGGCCCAAATAACTGGCCCCCACGGAACTCCCCTTCAAGTTCTAACCCTACAACTAGAGGATGAATATAGACTATATGAACCGGGACAGGACAAGCCACAATCCCTAGAAATAGACACTTGGGTCACGAATTTTCCACTGGCTTGGGCAGAGACTGGTGGGATGGGGTTGGCGCTCCAACAGCCCCCCTTAATTACAACTCCAGTCTCCATAAAACAATACCCCCTGTCACATGAAGCTTATCAAGGTATAAGGCTTCACATTACGAGGCTTCTAGATCAAGGCATCCTAGTCCCCTGCCGGTCGCCTTGGAATACGCCTCTTCTGCCTGTTAAGAAACCCGTCACTGGAGATTATAGGCCAATACAAGACTTGAGAAAGGTCAACAAGAGGATAGAAGATATTCATCTGACTGTTCCAAACCCTTACAATTTTCTCAGTAACTGTTCATCGATGAGAAACAGGGGTATGCTAAAGGGGTCCTAACACAAAGGTTGGGACCCTGAAAACGCCCTGTGGCCTACCTGTCTAAGAAATTGGACCCTGTGGCCTCCGGCTGGCCACCGCGCCTAAAGATGGTGGCTGCTATTGCTGTCCTGATCAAGGATGCTAGAAAATTGACTTTGGGACAGCCACTCACCATCCTAGCACCCCACGCAGTGGAGGCCTTGGTAAAACAGCCCCCAGACCGCTGGCTCTCTAATTCCCACATGACCCACTACCAAGCCTTGTTACTGGATGCAGAACGGGTTCAGTTTGGGCCCGTAGTCGCCCTCAATCCTGCCACCTTGCTTCCCCTACCAGAGGAGGCAGAACAGCATGACTGCCTACAAATCCTCACAGAAGTACATGGAACCAGGCCGGACCTATCGGACCAGCCTCTTCAGAATGCTGACCACACATGGTACACAGATGGCAGCAGCTTCTTGGCAGAGGGAGAGCGAAAGGCTGGAGCTGCGGTCACTACGGAGGACAAAGTAATTTGGGCAAAAGCCCTGCCTGCTGGTACCTCCGCACAACGGGCTGAACTCATCGCCTTGACTCAGGCGCTCAAGATGGCAAAAGGTAAGAGGCTAAATATATATACAGACAGCCGCTATGCCTTTGCCACGGCACACATCCACGGGGAGATCTACCGGAGGCGGGGGCTGCTCACATCTAAAGATAAAGATATTAAAAATAAGGCTAAAATTCTGGCCCTCTTAGAAGCCCTATTCTTGCCCAAAAGACTGAGTATTATACATTGTCCAGGACACCAAAAAGGGCACAACCCAGAGGCACGAAGAAACCGGCTGGCCGATGCCACGGCGCGAGAAGCGGCCATGAGCAAACAAATCTTGCCCTTAAATAGCCCAGACCAACCCACGCCCCCACCAGTGGGACAAACCAGTTGAGTTTATGCCCATGAGGACATAGAGCTCCTAAAAAATGGGGGCCATCTACCACCCTCAACTAAAACAGTGGGTCTACAAAGGACTTTTGAATTGATCTCCTTTTTACATAAGAAGATAAAAACCTTACTAGATCGAGAAGAGATAAATCTGTTTTTTTTTAATTGGGACAAAGCGATACAAAAGGTGACTGAGAGTTACAAAGCGTGTGCTCAGTTTAACCTGGGAAGGACCATGATTGGACAAGGAGTTCGTCCTAGGGGACACCGTCCCGACATCCATTGGGAAATTGATTTTACTGAAATTAAACCAGGTATATATGGATACAAGTATCTCCTAGTGTTTGTAGACACCTTCTCAGGATGGGTCGAAGCCTTCCCCACAAAGCACGAGACTGCAAAAATGGTCACCAAGAAGCTCCTCGAGGAAATCTTTCCCAGGTATGGCATGCCTCAAGCGTTGGGGTCGGACAACGGGCCCGCTTTCATCTCCCACGTAAGTCAGTTGGTGGCCAAATTGCTGGGGATTGATTGGAAATTACATTGTGCCTATAGACCCCAGAGTTCAGGTCAGGTAGAACGCATGAATAGAACAATTAAGGAGACTTTATCCAAACTTACGCTTGCAACTGGCTCAAAGGATTGGGTGACCCTCCTTCCCCTAGTTCTCTATCGGGCCCGGAATACCCCGGGCCCCCATGGTCTAACTCCTTTTGAAATAATGTATGGAGCACCACCCCCATTTGTCCATTTCTTTGATTCAAACATTGCTGATTTCACTGACAGCCCTTCTCTGAGGGCCCATTTACAGGCCCTACAGATTGTGCAGAAAGACGTCTGGAGACCTTTGGCCGCTGCTTACCAGGACGAGCTTGAGCATCCGGTGGTGCCACACCCGTTCCAGATTGGAGACACCGTGTGGGTGCGCAGACACCAGACCAAGAATCTCGAGCCACGGTGAAAAGGACCCTACACCGTCCTCCTGACTACCCCGACCGCCCTAAAGGTAGACGGAGTCGCGGCTTGGATCCACGCATCACACGTCAAGGCAGTCCGGTCTGAGAAATTGACTAATCACAACACTACACCCCAGACATAGAGAGTTCAGCGCACTCCAAACCCCTTAAAGTTAAAACTCCTACGTGGCTTCTCCTAGTCCTTTTGTGGCCTAGAGTCAGTGGGGGAATAAGCCCCCACCAGACAGAAATTTCTTGACCAAGTCGAGTGAAAGATTTCACTCAAAGTTAACAAAAAAAAATGGGGGAATGAAAGACCCCAGCTTAGCAGCAGTAACGCCATTTTGCAAGGCTGTACTTAAGATGACTGGTTCAGGGAAAGGTTAGAACACTGAGTACACAGCAGCTGCCAAACAAGATGTGTTTGGTTGAAGGCCTGGCAACAGGAGGACTGCCGTTGAACACCTGACAATGAGAAAAGCCCCGGGAGAGGTCCCACACCCTGGTGGGGGGCCGAGTCAGCCGTTATGTTCCAAGAAGGTAGCTAAGAAACTTGCCCCCGGGCTAAACCCTTGCCATATTAGAATCCACCAATTATATCCCTGTAACCATGCATCTGCTTCTGTATGCTTGCTTCTGCTCCCCAAAATCCTATAAAAGCCCTTCCTTGGTTCCGTGGGGCGCGCCAGTCCCCCGAGTGACTGAAGCGCCCGCAGGTGCCTGTGCCTGTGTATCCCGACAATAAACCAAATCCTCTTGCTGATTGCATCCTGTGGTGTCTCGGTCTGGTCTTTGGAGTTGGAGGGTCTCCATCCCGAGGGAAAGTTCTCCCTGAGAGCTTTTCATCTCTTCTGTTAGTTTCAGTATATCTGGTTTTATTTGGAAGTTATTGATCCTCTAGGACTAGAGCTTTGTACCAGGCAATAAGAATGGATCAATTTTTCCTGGTTGCTGCCACCTCGGAGAGCTCGTAGGCAGCACCCCACGAGCAAACTTGAGCCTCGGGACCACAGGTAAGACCAACTTTTCTGCTGCAAGCGACCTGCCTGGTGCACTCAAGACACACAGAAGCAAAATTCCTCTAGGACCGGGCACTTCCGGTATTTAGCAGGAGTCCCAAACCGGCGGATCCCTGCCCGCAGCAGCTCTCTGCTCCCAAACCCCGTGGGAGAGAGACCTCACCGCCTAGACAGGTGGGCACTCCTGAGACTGCAGAGCGGAAGAGACCACCAACACTGCCCACGCCTGCCCACATCCCTGGCCCAAGTGGAAATTGTATACGGCCTCTGGGTTCCCTTGGATAAGGGCACAGCAGCAGCGGGTCCCCTGCATCTGAGACACCGCCAGAACCTGAAGGGACCGACCAGATAAACAGTTCTCTGCACCCAAATCCCGTGGGAGGGAGAGCTAAACCTTCAGAGAGGCAGACACGCCTGGGAAACCAGAAGAGACTGCACTCTGCACACATTACTGATTCCAGAGGAAAACACCAAACTCCATCTGGAAAGCTGGTTCACGGAAGGTCCTGGAAAGGGCAGCACAGATCTTCCTGGTTACAGGCGCCGCAGAGAGCTCATAAGCAACACCCCAGGAGCAAACTTGAGCCTCAGGACCACAGGTAAGACAAACCTTCCTACTCCAAGCGACCTGCCTAGTGAACTCAGGACAGAGGCCCACAGGAACAGCTGAAGACCTGTAGATAGGAAAAACCACACGCCCGAAAACAGAACACTCTGTCCCCATAACTGACTGAAAGAAAACAAGAAAACAGGTCTACAGCACTCCTGACACACAGGCTTATAGGACAGTCTAGCCACTGTCAGAAATAGCAGAACAAAGTGAGACTGGAGATAATCTGATGGCAAGAGGCAAGCACAGGAACCCAAGCAACAGAAACCAAGACTGCGTGGCATCATCGGAGCCCAATTCTCCCACCAAAGAAAACACGGAATATCCAAACACACCAGAAAAGCAAGATCTAGATTTAAAATCACATTTGGTCATGATGCTGGAGGACTTCAAGAAAGACGTGAAGAACTCCCTTAGAGGAAAAAAAAGGAAAACATTAATAAACAAGTAGAAGCCTACAGAGAGGAATCGCAAACATCCCTGAAAGAATTCCAGGAAAACATAAATAAACAGGTAGAAGACCATAGAGAGGAGACACAAAAATCCCTGAAAGAATTCCAGGAAAACACAATCAAACAGTTGAAGGAATTAAAAATGGAAATAGAAGCAATCAAGAAAGAACACATGGAAACAATCCTGGATATAGAAAACCACAAGAAGAGACAAGGAGCTGTAGATACGAGCTTCAACAAAAGAATACAAGAGATTGAAGACAGAATCTCAGGAGCAGAAGATTCCATAGAAATCATCGACTCAACTGTCAAAGATCATGTAAAGCGGGAAAAAGATACTGGTCCAAAACATACAGGAAATCCAGGACTCAATGAGAAGATCAAACCTAAGGATAATAAGTATAGAAGAGAGTGAAGACTCCCAGCTCAAAGGACCAGTAAATATCTTCAACAAAATCATAGAAGAAAACTTACCTAACCTAAAGAAAGAGATACCCATAAGCATACAAGAAGCCTACAGAACTCCAAATAGATTGGACCAGAAAAGAAACTCCTCCCGTCACATAATAGTCAAAAGACCAAATGCACAAAATAAAGAAAGAATATTAAAAGCAGTAAGGGAAAAAGGTCAAGTAACATAAAAAGGCAGACCTATCAGAATCACACCAGATTTTTCGCAGAGACTATGAAAGTCAGAAGATCCTGGACAGATGTCATACAGACCCTAAGAGAACACAAATGCCAGCCCAGGTTACTGTATCCTGCAAAACTCTCAAGTAACATAGATGGAGAAACCAAGATATTCCATGACAAAAAAAATTTACACAATATCTTTCTACAAATCCAGCACTACAAAGGATAGTAAATTGTAAAGCCCAACATAAGAAGGCAAACTATACCCTAGAAGAAACAAGAAACTAATGGTCTTGGCAACAAAAAAAAGAAGAAAAGCACACAAACATAACCTCATATCCAAATGTGAATATAACAGGAAGCAATAATCACTATTCCTTAATATCTCTCTACATCAATGGCCTCAACTCCCCAATAAAAAGCATAGATTAACAAACTGGAAATGCAATGAGGACCCTGCATTCTGCTGCCTATAGGAAACACACCTCAGAGACAAAGACAGACACTACCTCAGAGTGAAAGGCTGGAAAACAAATTTCCAAGCAAATGCTCAGAAGAAGCAAGCTGGAGTAGCCATTCTAATATCAAATAAAATCAATTTTCAACTAAAAGTCATCAAAAAAGATAAGGAAGGACACTTCATATTCATCAAAGGAAAAATCCACCAAGATGAACTCTCAATCCTAAATATCTATGCCCCAAATACAAGGGCACCTACATACATAAAAGAAACCTTACTAAAGCTCAAAACACACACTGCACCTCACACATTAATAGTAGGAGATTTCAACACCCCACTCTCATCAATGCACAGATCATGGAAACAGAAATTAAACAGAGACATAGACATACTAAGACAATTCATGAGCCAAATGGACTTAACAGATATTTATAGAACATTCTAACTTAAAGCAAAAGGATATACCTTCTTCTCAGCTCCTCATGGTACTTTCTCCAAAATGGACCATATAATTGGTCAAAAAACGGGCCTCAACAGGTACAGAAAGATAGAAATAATCCCATGCGTGCTATCAGAACACCACGGTCTAAAACTGGTCTTCAATAACAATAAGGGAAGAATGCCCATATATACGTGGAAATTGAACAATGCTCTACTCGATGATAACCTGGTCAAGGAAGAAATAAAGAAAGAAATTAAAGACTTTTCAGAATTTAATGAAAATGAAGATAAAACATACTCAAACTTATGGGACACAATGAAAGCTGTGCTAAGAGGAAAACTCATAGCGCTATGTGCCTGCAGAAAGAAACAGGAAAGAGCATATGTCAGCAGCTTGACAGCACACCTAAAAGCTCTAGAACAAAAAGAAGCAAATACACCCAGGATGAGTAGAAGACAGGAAATAATCAAACTCAGAGCTGAAATCAAGCAAGTAGAAACAAAAAGGACCATAGAAAGAATCAACAGAACCAAAAGTTGGTTCTTTGAGAAAATCAACAAGATAGATAAACCCTTAGCCAGACTAACGAGAGGACACAGAGAGTGTGTCCAAATTAACAAAATCAGAAATGAAAAGGGAAAGATAACCACAGATTCAGAGGAAATTCAAAAAATCATCAGATCTTAATATAAAAGCCTATATTCAACAAAACTTGGAAATCTGCAGGAAATGGACAATTTCCTAGACAGATACCAGGTACCAAAGTTAAATCAGGAACAGATAAACCAATTAAACAACCCCATAACTCCTAAGGAAATAGAAGCAGTCATTAAAGGACTCCCAACCAAAAAGAGCCCAGGTCCAGACGGGTTTAGTGCAGAATTCTATCAGACCTTCAGAGAAGACCTCATATCAATATTATCCAAACTATTCCACAAAATTGAAACAGATGGAGCACTACCGAATTCCTTCTATGAAGCCACAATTACTCTTATACCTAAACCACACAAAGACCCAACAACGAAGGAGAACTTCAGACCAATTTCCCTTATGAATATCGACGCAAAAATACTCAATAAAATTCTGGCAAACCGAATCCAAGAGCACATCAAAACAATCATCCACCATGATCGAGTAGGCTTCATCCCAGGCATGCAGGGATGGTTTAATATACGGAAAACCATCAACGTGATCCATTATATAAACAAATGAAAGAAAAAAACCACATGATCATTTCATTAGATGCTGAGAAAACATTTGACAAAATTCAGCACCCCTTCATGATAAAAGTCCTGGAAAGAATAGGAATTCAAGGCCCATACCTGAAGATAGTAAAAGCCATATACAGCAAACCAGTTGCTAACATTAAACTAAATGGAGAAAAACTTGAAGCAATCCCACTAAAATCAGGGACTAGACATGGCTGCCCATTCTCTCCCTACTTATTCAATATAGTTCTTGAAGTTCTAGCCAGAGCAATCAGACAACAAAAGGAGGTCAAGGGGATACAGATCGGAAAAGAAGAAGTCAAAATATCACTATTTGCAGATGATATGATAGTATATTTAAGTGATCGCAAACGTTCCACCACAGAACTACTAAAGCTGATAGACAACTTCAGCAAAGTGGCTGGGTATAAAATTAACTCAAATAAATCAGTTGCCTTCCTCTATAAAAAAGAGAAACAAGCCGAGAAAGAAATTATGGAAATGACACCATTCATAATAGACCCAAATAATATAAAGTACCTCGATGTGACTTTAACCAAGCAAGTAAAAGATGTGTACAATAAGAACTTCAAGACGCTGAAGAAAGAAATTGAAGAAGACCTCAAAAGATGGAAAGATCTCCCATGCTCATGGATTGGCAGGATTAATATAGTAAAAATGGCCATTTTACCAAAAGTGATCTACAGATTCAATGCAATCCCCATCAAAATACCAATCCAATTCTTCAAAGAGTTAGACAGAACAATTTGCAAATTCATCTGGAATAACAAAAAACCCAGGATAGCTAAAATTATCCTCAACAATAAAAGGACTTCAAGAGGAATCACTATCCCGGAACTCAAGCAGTATTACAGAGCAATAGTGATAAAACTGCATGGTATTGGTACAGAGACAGACAGATAGACAGACAGATGGAACAGAACTGAAGACCCAGAAATGAACCCACACACCTATGGGCATTTGATTTTTGACAAAGGAGCCAAAACCATCCAATGGAAAAAAGATAGCATTTTCAGCAAATGGTGATGGTTCAACTGGAGGTCAAAATGTAGAAGAATGCAGATTGATCCATGCATATCACCCTGTACAAAGCTTAAGTCCAAGTGGATCAAGGACATCCACATCAAACCAGATACACTCAAACTAATAGAAGAAAATCTGGGGCAGCATCTCGAACACATAGGCACTGGAAACAATTTCCTGAACAAAACACCAATGGCTTATGCTCTAAGATCAAGAATCGACAAATGGGATCTCATAAAACTGCAAAGCTTCTGTAAGGCAAAGGACACTGTGGTTAGGACAAAACGGCACCCAACAGATTCGGAAAGGATCTTTACCAATCCTACAATGGATACAGGCCTTATATCCAAAATATACACAGAACTCAAGAAGTTAGACGCAGGGAGAAATAACCCTATTAAAAAATGGGGTTCAGAGCTAAACAAAGAATTCACAGCTGAGGAATGCCAAATGGTTGAGAAACACCTAAAGAAATGTTCAGCATCTTTAGTCATAAGGGAAATGCAAATCAAAACAACCCTGAGATTTCACCTCACACCAGTAAGAATGGCTAAGATCAAAAACTCAGGTGACAGCAGATGCTGGTGAGGATGTGGAGAAAGAGGAACACTCCTCCATTGTTGGTGGGATTGCAGACTGGTACAACCATTCTGGAAATCAGTCTGGAGGTTCCTCAGAAAATTGGACATTGAACTGCCTGAGGATCCAGCTATACCTCTCTTGGGCATATACCCAAAAGATGCCCCAACATATAAAAAACACACGTGCTCCACTCTGTTCATAGCAGCCTTATTTATAATAGCCAGAAGCTGGAAAGAACCCAGATGCCCTTCAACAGAGGAATGGATACAGAAAATGTTGTACATCTACATAATGGGATATTACTCAGCTATCAAAAACAACGGCTTTATGAAATTCGGAGGCAAATGGTTGGAACTTGAAAATATCATCCTGAGTGAGGTAACCCAATCACAGAAAAACACACATGGTATGCACTCATTGATAAGTGACTACTAGCCCAAATGCTTGAATTACCCTAGATGCCTAGAACAAATGAAACTCAAGATGGATGATCAAAATGTGAATGCTTCACTCCTTCTTTAAAAGAAGAACAAGAATACCCTTGCCAGGGAAGAGAGAGGCAAAAATTAAAACAGACACAGAAGGAATACCCATTCAGCGCCTGCCCCACATGTGGCCCATACATATACAGCCATCCAATTAGACAAGATGAATGAAGCAAAGAAGTGCAGGACGACAGGATCCGGATGTAGGTCGCTCCTGAGAGGCACAGCCAGAATTCAGCAAAAACAGAGGCGACTGCCAGCAGCAAACCACTGAACTGAGAATAGGACCCCCGTTGAAAGAATCAGAGAGAGAACTGGAAGAGCTTGAAGGGGCTCGAGGCCCCATATGTACAACAATGCCAAGCAACCAGAGCTTCCAGGGACTAAGCCACTACCTAAAGACTATACATGGACTGACCCTGGACTCTGACCTCATAGGTAGCAATGAATATCCTAGTAAGAGCACCAGTGGAAGGGGAAGCCCTGGGTCCTGCTAAGACTGAACCCCCAGTGAACTAGATTGTTGAGGGGAGGGCGGCGATGGGGGGAGGATGGGGAGGGGAACACCCATAAAGAAGGGGAGGGGGAGGGATTAGGGGGATGTTTGCCCGGAAACCGGGAAAGGGAATAACACTCGAAATGTATATAAGAAATACTCAAGTTAATAATAAAAAAAATTAAAAAATTAAAAAAAAGAAAGTGTCGAATATCTTTTAACTCTGGATATCTTTTAGCACTGGATAAGACTTTCTGAACAGAACATTAGTAGTTTTACCACTACTAGGTCAACAATTACTAAGTAGGACCTAATAAGACTGATAACTTCTGTAAGGCAAAAGACATTGTCATTTGTATATAGCAGGAGTGTACAAAATGGGAAACGGTTTGACTAATTGCACATCTGACTATGCCTGATAGTGAGGATGTAATTTTTTTAAATCAAGAAACCTGATGATAGATTATTTCTTTACTGGTGAAATGAGCCTATTCAAGTCAGAATAGAATATATTAAAGGCAGGTTTACTGGGGAGCTGCTCTCAGGGTGGCAAGTTCACTGGCCCCAAGGCAGGAGGCCAGGGAAATTGACATAGGAGAGAGGAGTAGAGAGAGAGAGAGAAAGGGCACATACTCTAAAAGAAGTCAGAGGAGAGAGAGAGAGAGAGAGAGAGAGAGAGAGAGAGAGAGAGAGAGAGAGAGAATGAGAATGTGTGTGTTATAAAGGAAATAGCATCTGGGGGAAGGGCAACCTAAAAACTGGGCTGGAATGTACAAGGTTTGGGACAGAGTATGCCAGGTAGGAAATGAGGGACACTGGAAGAACCTGGAGGCATGGTTTCTTTTGACATCTAAAACATGCATCTTAGTCCCTTCACCTAGGGTCTGAAACCAAACACTTGATATTTATACATATCTCCAAGTAACTCAATTAAAAATGAGTATAGGTATAAATAGAGAATTCAGGAATTTTAAATGGCTGAGATTCACTTAAAGAAGTGGAAATGCAAATCAAAACTACTTTGAGTTTTCATCTTATATCTGTCAAAATGGCCAAGGTCAGTAAGATAAAGGACAAGCCATGCTGGCAAGAATGTGTACCCAGGAGAACAGTCCTCCATTGCTGGTAGGATTGCAAACTTTTACAGCCACTATGTAATTCTTATGGTGAATTCTCAGAAAGATAGGAATCAATTTACCTCAAGATCCATCACCACCACTGTTGGTCATATGCCCAAAGGATGCTTCATTCTACCACAGGGACACATTGTCAAACATATTCCTTGCTCCTCTACTCATAATAGCCAAAATATGGCAAACGAACTTAACATCCTTCAATAGCCAAATGTATATTTTTTAACATGTGGTGTATTTACACAATGGAGTAGTACTCAGGTGTTTTTAAACAGAACTGAAAGGCTGTGCTATCATGAGTTGCAGAAGTCCCACGTGTAAAAATCCCTGGACTAACAATCTTTACTGTCATGCAGTCCCAGATCCACTACTTTGAGTTAATCCATCACAACATCTACTTCATTTGTGAGCTGATGAAGTGCAAGGAAGAGCCAGTCCTGCAAAACTGGATGTCTCTACTAACTAGGGCTTGTCCTATACCTGTCTGTTGCTCCTTACTACAGAACAGCTGCAGCTTCACTTAGCATTTTTTATCCTGAAGGGAGACAGAGCACAGGGCACTGGTGCTTTGTTCAGGCAACAAGCATATACCATGAGCCTAGTGAATTCCCCACTCCTGTGAGCCTCAGGTGGGCAGAGAGGTGTACAGCAATTGCAGCTGACATAGAACCTGCCCCCCAAAATGCCTGGCTTGCCACAGGATCTCCCTGAGACCGGGCAACAGCAGAGAATCAGAGAAGAGTCTCAGCAATGGTCCAATACTTTGGATGTTTCAGAAAACTTGAACAAGACCAACCACTCACTGCAATGAATATTTGCTTATAAAGAACGTTGAGATTGGTAGAGATAGATACATACTGTGTGGCACAGTGCCCCTCTGACAAATAAATATGGGATGGAGAGGTGGCAAAGATGGAGGAACAGAGCAGTAAATACATGGTGAAGAGAGGCAGAACTGGAGATGGGATGGCAGTGACAGTTGTGAGAGAAGGCTTTCAGTGGTAGTGGTTGGGATAAGTCATTGCTGAATAGGGCCATCAGGGTGGTGTATAGCAGCTTGGAGGTTGGGCAGACTCAGTCCCCAAACGGGCTGCTTAGCTGCAGAATCACCCAGAATTTGAGCAATGACAGGATGTCCAATAAGAATCACATTTCTTTTTCTGAATTGGACCTCCTCAAACCACCATTATGCTCTCTGTGATGCCATTGGAACCTGCGCCTGTATACGTGTTCTGCTGCTATAGGCCATGTCAAAGTTGGATGTTCTTGCGGATGTCCATGGTCTTAAATGTCATTGGAAGTCATCTAAATGTACAAGGACCACTTGGCTGTAGGAAATCTGGTGGATGTCTGTGGTAGTTTGAATAGGCTTGGACCATGTAAAATGGCACCATAAGGAGGTATGGACTTGTTGTAGGAAGTGTGTCATGGGTAGGTGGCCTTTGAGGGAGTCTTTTTGGCATTGAAGTGTTGGAGATTTGTCACAACACCTACTGCTCAAGCTCTGACCAGTCAGGAAAAGAGCCATGGTTGCCTGCAGAACTGAATCTCATCCTGACAAGGTTTGTATCAAGATATAGAAATCTCATCTCTTAAATTTGGCCTTCAATGTTTAATTTGATTTGCTCTGGTGAAAGTCAGGATTAACAAAGAGTATCTCTGTGTGTGGGGATTCTTGTTTCAAAATCTCAAGCCAGGCTCAGTGTCTGTCTCTCTTCCTGATGCCTGTTCTGGATGTGGAATGCTCAGCTACATCTCCAGTACTATGTCTGCTTTCCTGCCATCCTTCTTCCTGCCTTGATACAAATGTGTTGCTGTAATAATAAATTAATGTGTTTCAATTACCCTGCACTAGATCCCACACAGTAGTGCCCCAAGATATCTGATAGGTATCTTCATCTCAGTCAGCAAATCTTCTCACCTGTTTTGCTCTATCTCATATCACATTGCTAATGGCTACTCTTTGAGCCTGGCAACAATCGATCTTCTAATCTAGTTCCCAAGGCATGTTACCACCATGCCAGACAAACATATCACAATTCCCTGGCAGCCCAGTGTCTCCAGCAACCACGTAATCTCTTAAATTTAATTAAATCACCACATGACAGAACACACAACACAATAACCTCTGATCCAGTTGATAATATGTAACTGCCCACCTAGACATGCAAAGCGCTGTACACAAGCATCCCTTAAGCATATTCATAAAACCTTGTGAATATACAGAGAAAAACCTTATCATCCTCCTCCGGGATCTCTCGGCTGCTTCTCCCTTGGTTCCAATCTCTTCTCCCTTGTTTCCAATCTCTTTCTCCTCTCTAAAACTTTCGTCCTGCCCATCCTCTTGTCACCTCGTCCAAAGACAGGCCTCGCTCTATTTTGTACCTGCTTTTACCTACATAATGATGTCATCCTATATGAATGGACTAAATCTCTGATCCTGTAGGCAAGGGCTAATTCAGTGTTTCCATATAAGGAGCTGTGGTCATGGTGTCTATTCACAGCAAAAGAATACTGACTGAAATGGTAATCACAAATCAGTAAATCAATAAACAAATCAATAAACCAGTGGCCTGGAATAAAACCAAAAAGAACTGGTCTTTAAGACAAGGTAACAATAAAATAACTCCCAATTATCCTTTGTTATCTCCTTAATCAAAAATCATCATCAGAGAAGCTTCTTTCTATATCAGATTTTGAACAAATATAGAGATCAAAAGACAGACATTATGCAGAAAGAGAGATAGAGACTGAGACACAGACACACAGAGAGAGAAAACAGAGATCTTAAAAACACACAGCTCTTACTGAGATGCTTCCATTGAATCCATGCCCTCAGAGTTCAGAAAACCTCAAGGAAGATAACAAGAATGAGTTAGCGAGACAGAGGAGATGGAAGACATCAGGAAAACAAAACCCTTTGAATCCCCTTTAACTAACAGACTGAGGCAGCCGTCTCAGTGCCTTCAGAGATGTCTGTATATATAACTTAGCTTGTACTATAGTTCTTTTATGGGTCTTCTGAGTGTGTGAACATGTGAGCCTCTAAATCTTGTGCTTTTCTTGGGTCTTTTATATTTTTCTGTTGGTTGATCATGTCCAATTGGATATGATGGTTTTCGTTTTATATTAGTATGTTTTATTTCAAATTTTGGTTGTTATCTTGTAGAAAGCTGTCCTTTCGTAATGAGAGACAGAGAGTTAGATGATCTATATGGGAGAGGAAATGGGAAAGAATGAGAAGTATTGAGGGAACCACTACTCACTCAGATGATAGAGTATTAATATAGAATCTATTTTTAATTGCACAAGGGGCAGAAGGAGGAGATGCATGGGAGGAGAAAATACAGTAGTTTTACAGAACTTTCAGAATGAGATAAGAAGTGTGACTAAGTAGAGCCCCTCAGGTTTTGTTTTAGTGTAATGTCATTAGGAACATTAAATACAGCAGTAACTATGTAACAGGACACAACACAAGTAAAAGAGAGTAAAATATAGTACAGAAGCTTGATGTTTGAGATACTTCACTGTTTCTCCAATTGCGATGAAAACCTTATCTTTCTCGTTTTGGTTTTCATTGTCTCAATCGTATTTTAGAAAACTGGTTCACCTCATGTGTATAGTGTTGTTTCTGCGTGTGTACCTGTACACTACTTGCCTGGTGTGTTGCCCACAGAAACCAGAAGAAGGCATTAGATCCCATGAGACTGGCATCCAGATGGTTATGAGTTGGCCTTTGCTATTAGGGATGAAACCTGGGTTCTATTGAATGGCAGGCAGCCAGTTCTCCTAAATACTCAGTCATATCTTCACACCCTGCCACACTTGGTTCTGATTACATACCTGGGGTTGTTCTCAGCACGAGGTCATGTGACAAGTGAATTCTTTTATTTTTCCATCTTCACTATCTTGAGTATTTCTTCTTAAATTTTGATTGTTATTCCCCTTCACGGTTTCCGGGCCAACATCCTCCTAAAACCTCCCCCTCCCCTTCTATATGGGTGTTCCCCTCCTCATCCTCTTCCCATTACCACCCTCCCCCCAACAATCACGTTCACTGGGGGTTCAGTCTTGGCAGGAACAAGGGCTTCCCCTTCCACTGGTGTATTTACTAGGCTATTCATGGCTACCTATGAGGTTGGTGCCCAGGGTCAGTCCATCTATAGACTTTGAGTAGTGGCTTAGTCCCTGGAGCTCTGGTTGGTTGGCATTGTTGTTCATATGGGGCCTCGAGCCCCTTCAAACTCTTCCAGACCTTTCTCTGATTTCCTCAACAGGGGTCCCGTTCTCTGTTCAGTGGTTTGCTGCTGGCATTCGCCTATGTATTTGCTATATTCTGGCTGTGTCTCTCAGGAGACATCTACATCCACTTCCTGTCAGCCTGCACTTCTTTGCTTCATCCACCTTTTCAAATTGGGTGGCTATATATGTACGGGCCACATGTGGAGCACGCTCTGAATGGGTGTTCCTTCTGACTCTGTTCTAAACTTTGCCTCCCTATTACCTCTCAAGGGTATTCTTGTCCCCCACCCCTTTTTTATTTATTGTATTTATTTATTTTTTTATTAACGTGAGTATTTCTTATTTACATTTCGAATGTTATTCTGTTTCCCGATTTCCAGGCAAACATCCCCCTAACCCCTTCCCCTCCCCTTCTTTATGGGTGTTCCCCTCCCCACCCTCCCCCCATTGCTACCCTCCCCCCAACAATCACGTTCACTGGGGGTTCAGTCTTAGCAGGACCAAGGGCTTCCCCTTCCACTGGTGCTCTTACTAGGATATTCATTGCTACCTATGAGGTCAGAGTCCAGGGTCAGTCCATGTATAGTCTTTAGGTAGTGGCTTAGTCCCTGGAAGCTCTGGTTGCTTGGCATTGTTTTACATATGGTGTCTCGAGCCCCTTCAAGCTCTTCCAGTTCTTTCTCTGATTCCTTCAACGGGGGGTCCTATTCTCAGTTCAGTGGTTTGCTGCTGGCATTCGCCTCTGTATTTGCTGTATTCTGGCTGTGTCTCTGAGGAGAGATCTACATCTGGCTCCTGTCGGCCTGCACTTCTTTGCTTCATCCATCTTGTCTAATTGGATGGCTGTATATGTATGGGCCACATGTGGGGCAGGCTCTGAATGGGTGTTCCTTCTTTGTCTGCTTTAATCTTTGCCCCTCTATTCCCTGCGAAGGGTATTCTTGTTCCCCCTTTTAAAGAAGGAGTGAAGCATTCACATTTTGATCATCCGTCTTGAGTTTCATGTGTTCTAGGCATATAGGGTAATTCAAGCATTTGGGCTAATAGCCACTTATCAATGAGTGCATACCATGTGTGTTTTTCTGTGATTGGGTTAGCTCACTCAGGATGATATTTTCCAGTTCCAACCATTTGTCAATGAATTTCATAAAGGCATTGTTTTTGATAGCTGAGTAATATTCCATTGTGTAGATGTACCACATTTTCTGTATCCATTCCTCTGTTGAAGGGCATTTGGGTTCTTTCCAGCTTCTGGCTATTATAAATAAGGCTGCTATGAACATAGTGGAGCACGTGTCTTTTTTTTTTTTTTGAAAGAAAAGAATTATTTTTATTTTATTTTATATGTGTCGGTATTTGCTTACATATATGTCAGTGTACTGTATGTATGCCTATGTATGCCTTATTGTCACAGAGGACAAAAACGGGTATTGGATCCCTTGGAACTGGAGTTACAGATGGTTGATACTGGCCATGTAGGTGTTGGGAAACAAACCTGGGACCTCTGGAAGAGCAGCCAGTGAGCTGAGCCATCTCTCTGGCCCTTTCCTTTCCCTTTAAAAATACATTTTAACTTTGTTACACAATAAATTTACATATTTTAGGATACAGAATAACACACACACATATTCATACAGGGCAGGTGTTTGCGATTTATTGGGTTAGGATATTCAACACTGTCTGTACATGTATTCCTAGGTGTTTGTTCTGTTTTTAAGACACACAATGGAAAGTTTCAATACATAGTGTCAAACATCAGGGGCAAACTTTAAAGCTTTATTCATAAAACTATATCTAGGCTTAGTTTTGGTGCTTTTTAGTCCAACTCAGAGATGTACCTGAATCTGCCTCCAAAGCGCTGGGGTTAAAGGTGGGCTCCACTGCCCTGCTCTAGACTACATCTAGACTAGTACTCAGGATCTAACACGGATGGGTGTGGCTTTCCCGTCGTCTAGAGAAGAATGAAAGGAAAGACGAGCGCCCAGAAGTTGAGGCAGACATCAAGGTTAGGGAGAGTAGAGGAGACCTTGGATAAAGCCATACCAAGAGAGAAAGTCACAGGCCACACCCATGCACCAGAAGCCTGCAAGCCCAAGTCTGAGCAAGTTCCCTGATGTGGCTCTGGTGGTTTCACCTGAGTGAATGTAGCTCAGGGGTTAGAACCTGGAGAGGAGATGGGGGGTGGGGCTGAGTACACTGTAGACAGAGCTTTGTCTTGAGAATCAAAAAGATTTGCTTCACAAACAAAAGCAGGCAACTGACTGCGTGCAAACTACTTTGTCTGCAGTTGTATTGTTAACCATTTACACAGCATGATTCTTTTTTTGTTTGTTTGTTTGTAATTTCTTTTTTTTATTAACTTGAGTATTTCTTATTTACATTTGAATGTTATTCCCTTTCCCAGTATCGGGGCAAACATCCCCCTAATCCTTCCCCCACCCTTCTGTATGGGTGTTCCCTTCCCCACCCTCCCCACATTGCTGTCCTCCCCCCAACAATCTAGTTCACTGGGGGTTCAGTCTTAGCAAGACCAAGGGCTTCCCCTTCCACTGACACACCATGATTCTTAAATTTGTTAGACAACACCGTGTGAAGTTTAGGGTCTATAGTAGCTACTCAGAAAACAAAACCCCACACGTTTGTTCTGTATTTAAACCAACTTAGACTTAAAACGTTAAAAAGAAATTAATGTTATAGTAATTGGGGGGAAACATCAGTTGCTTGGAAGGTAATGGTAAAAATTTGGATGTAATAATATATTGGTAAAATAAACGCAGATTTTTTAAAAGTTTTAAGAAGAAATTACGAGCTAACCAAATTAATTGAGAAAAACAACCAATACAAAACTTTCTTTTTGCATTGATCAGGAGAATTGACTAGAATGACATTTTTTATTCTGTAATAACATTGTATGCGGTCGAAAGGCTACTTCAGGCCACCTGTGAGCGGCATTTAGTTTGTGCCTTGTGAATCCTCAGGGCTTCACATTAGGAAACCATGGTGTTATTCAGTCTCTTCTGCCTTATAGATGAGGAAACAGAGGTGCAGACCCTGCTGCTCCCACATTACAACAAATCTGGGTGTGCAGCTGGCTTTCCGTCTTCCTTCAAAAGGCCTCCTTGGAATTCTGGGATAGTGTTGAAGGGGCTTGTCTCTCCTACCATGCTTCTGACCAGCTAGCCGAAGTTAGCTGCTACCGATGCTAGTTCTAGACTCTGGACACTCTCCTCACCTTCCTGGTACTCCCAAGCAGTGATTCTGTCAAAGAAACAGGAAGCAACCAGAGCAATAGGAGTATGGAACTGTGTTAGTCAGCTTTGCGGTACTATGACAGAGTGCCTGAGATGACAATGTTTTGAGGGGGAAAGGTTTATTTCATTTACACTTTAAGAAGTTTCAGTTCATGCTTATTTGACCCCATTGCCTTTGGGCCTGTGGTAAGGCAATACAGCTCAGTGGAAGCTGTGCCGGAAGAAGCTGCTCGAGACATGCAGAGGGACCAGGGTCCCACTGTCCCTTTCAAGGGGACACTCTCAATGCTTAACATTATTCCTGTAAACCCCACCTCTTAAGTTTCTGCCACCTCCCAGAAGCATCATGAACCAAGACCAAGTCTCTAGCATGTGGACCTTGGGAAGTATGTCATAGTCAAACTCTACCAGTAAACAAATCTCACAAAAGCAGCATGGAGTCTTCTTATATATGACTTCCTATCTGTCCTTCTCCCCTCAGACAATGTCCAGGAGAAAAGAGTCATCATGACTCACATGGGAAAAGGCAGGGCAGTCCTGAGGGACACACAGACTTCAGAGTTAGTCAGATTTGCGTGGAATTGATTCTTTGCTTTCCTATGTGTGTGGCTATGAACAAGCCCTGTCTCCATTCTGTGTGTTTTCCCATGTGTAAAGTGAGACAAGCATTCGCTTGCATTAGTTGTATAGGATTGTTGTGTGCAGAAGATTTAAAAGTATATAGTATTATCATAGTCTGCTTTCTATTGTTATGATAAAACGTTCTGACCAAAAGCAACTTGGGGGGAAAGTTTGGTTTGGTTTACACATCCCAGTCAAAGACCATCTCTGATGGAAGCCAGGGTTGGAATTCAAGGCAGGAACCTGAAGAAGAGGCCACAGAAGGGGGCTGTTTTCTTACTTCTGTCCGTGGCTTGCTCAGTCTATTTCCTTTTTTTTTTTTCTTCTTCTTCTTTTTTTTTTATTAACTTCAGTATTTCTTATATACATTTCGAGTGTTATTCCCTTTCCCAGTTTCCGGGCAAACATACACCTCCCCCCTCCCTTTCCTTATGGGTGTTACCCTCCCCATCCTCCCTCCATTGCCACCCTCCCCCTAACAAACTAGTTCACTGGGGGTTCAGTCTTAACAGGACCCAGGGCTTCCCCTTCCACTGGTGCTCTTACTAGGATATTCATTGCTACCTATGAGGTCAGAGCCCAGGGTCAGTCCATGTATAGTCTTTAGGTAGTGGCTTAGTCCCTGGAAGCTCTGGTTGCTTGGCATTGTTGTAAATATGGGGTCTGAAGCCTCTTCAAGCTCTTCCAGTTCTTTCTCTGATTCCCTCAACGGGGATCCTGTTCTCAGTTCAGTGGTTTGCTGCTGGCATTTGCCTCTGTATTTGCTGTATTCTGGCTGTGTCTCTCAGGAGCGATCTACATCCGGCTCCTGTTGGCCTGCACTTCTTTGCTTCATCCATCTTTTCTTTTTTTTTTTTTTCGGAGCTGGGGACCGAACCCAGGGCCTTGCGCTTGCTAGGCAAGCACTCTACCACTGAGCTAAATTCCCAACCCCTCATCCATCTTATCTAATTGGGTGGGTGTATATGTATGGGCCACATGTGGGGCAGGCTCTGAATGGGTGTTCCTTCTGTGTCTGTTTTAATCTTTGCCTCTCTATTCCCTGGCAAGCGTATTCTTGTTCCCCTTTTAAAGAAGGAGTGAAGCATTCACATTTTGATCATCCGTCTTGAGTTTCATGTGTTCTAGGCATATAGGGTAATTCAAGCATTTGGGCTAATACCCACTCATCAATGAGAGCATACCAAGTGTGTTCTTCTGTGATTGGGTTAGCTCACTCAGGATGATATTTTCCAGTTCCAACCATTTGCCTACGAATTTCATAAAGTCATTGTTTTTGATAGCTGAGTAATATTCCATTGTGTAGATGTACCACATTTTCTGTATCCATTCCTCTGTTGAAGGGCATCTGGGTTCTTTCCATCTTCTGGCTATTATAAATAAGGCTGCTATGAACATAGTGGAGCACGTGTCTTTTTTATATGTTGTGGCATCTTGTGGTTATACGCCCAAGAGAGGTATAGCTGGATACTCAGGTAGTTCAATGTCCAATTTTCTGAGGAACCTCTAGACTGATTTCCAGAATGGTTTTACCAGTATGCAATCCCACCAACAATGGAGGAGTGTTCCTCTTTCTCCACATCCTCGACAGCATTTGTTGTCACCTGAGTTTTTGATCTTAGACATTCTGACTGGTGTCAGGTGAAATATCAGTGTTGTTTTGATTTGCATTTCCCTTATGACTAAAGATGTTGAGCATTTCTTTAGGTGTTTCTCAGCCATTCAGCATTCCTCAGCTGTGAATTCTTTGTTTAGCTCTGAACCCCATTTTTAATAGGGTTATTTGTCTCCCTGAGGTCAAACTTCTTGAGTTCTTTGTATATTTTGGATATAAGCACTCTCTCCGTTGTAGGATTGGTAAAGATCCTTTCCCAATCTGTTGGTTGCCATTTTGTCCTAACCACAGTGTCCTTTGCCTTACAGAAGCTTTGCAGTTTTATGAGATCCCCTTTGTTGATTCTTGATTTTAGAGCATAAGCCATTGGTGTTTTGTTCAGGAAATTTTTTCCAGTGCCCATGTGTTCGAGATGCTGCCCTAGATTTTCTTCTATTATTTTGAATGTATCTGGTTTGATGTGGATGTCATTGATCCACTAGGACTTAAGCTTTTACAGGGTGATAAGCATGGATAGATTTGCATTCTTCTACATGTTGACCTCCAGTTGAACCAGCACCATTTGCTGAAAATGATATCTTTTTTCCATTGAATGGTTTTGGCTCCTTTGTCAAAAATCAGGTGCCCATAGGTGTGTAGGTTCATTTCCGTGTCTTCAATTCTGTTCCTTTGGTCTATCTGTCTGTCTCTGTACCAATACCATGCAGTCAGTTTTCATGACTATTGCTCTGTAATATTGCTTGAGTTCAGGGGTAGTGATTTCCCCTGAAGTCCTTTTATTGTTGAGGATAGCTTTAGCTATCCTGGGTTTTTTGTTATTCCAGATGAATTTGCAAATTGTTCTGTCTACCTCTTTGAAGAATTGCATTGGTATTTTGATGGGGATTGTATTGAATCTGTAGATTGCTTTTGGTAAAATGGCCATTTATACTATGTTAATCCTGCCAATCCATGAGCATGGGAGATCTTTCCATCTTCTGAGGTCTCCTTCAATTTCTTTCTTCAGAGTCTTGAATTTCTTATTGTACAGATCTTTTACTTGCTTGGTAAAAGTCACACTGAGGTATTTTATATTGTTTGGTTCTATTATGAAGGGTGTCGTTTCCCTAATTTCTTTCTCGGCTTGTTTCTCTTTTGTGTAGAGGAAGGCTACTGATTTATTTGAGTTAATTTTATACCCAGCCACTTTGCTGAAGTTGTTTATCAGCTTTAGTAGTTCTCTGGTGGAACTTTTGGGATCACTTAAATATACTATCATATCATCTGCAAATAGTGATATTTTGACTTCTTCTTTACCAATCTGTATCCCCTTGATTTCCTTTTGTTGTCTGATTGCTCTGGCTAGAACTTCAAGAACTATATTGAATAAGTAGGGAGAGAGTGGGCAGCCTTGTCTAGTCCCTGATTTTAGTGGGATTGCTTCAAGTTTCTCTCCATTTAATTTAATGTTAGCGACTGGTTTGCTGAATATGACTTTTACTATGTTTAGGTATGGGCCTTTAATTCCTATTCTTTCCAGGACTTTTATCATGAAGGGGTGTTGAATTTTGTCAAATGCTTTCTCAGAGTCTATTGAAATGATCATGTTGTTTTGTTCTTTCAGTTTGTTTATATAATGGATGACGTTGATGGTTTTCCATATATTAAACCATCCCTGCATGCCTGGGATGCAGCCTACTTGATCATGGTGGATGATTGTTTTGATGTGCTCTTGGATTCGGTTTGCCAGATTTTTATTGAGTATTTTTGCGTCGATATTTATAAGGGAAATTGGTCTGAAGTTCATTTTCTCTGTTGGGTCTTTGTGTGGTTTAGGTATAAGAGTAATTGTGGCTTCATAGAAGGAATTCGGTAGTGCTCCATCTGTTTCAATTTTGTGGAGTAGTTTGGACAGTATTGGTATGAGGTCTTCTATGAAGGTCTGATAGAATTCTGCACTGAACCCACCTGGACCTGGGCTCTTTTTCGTTGAGGGACTTTAAATAACTGCTTCTATTTCTTTAGGATTTATGGGATTGTTTAGATGGTTTATATATTCCTGATTTAACTTTGGTACCTGGTATCTGTCTAGGAACTTGTCTATTTTCTCCAGATTTTCCAGTTTTGTTGAATATAGGCTTTTGTAGTAGGATCTGATGATTTTTTAAAATTTCTTCAGATTCTGTTGTCATGTCTCCCTTTTCATTTCTGATTTTGTTAATTTGGATACACTTTCTGTGACGTCTGGTTAATCTGACTAAGGGTTTATCTATCTTGTTGATTTTCTCAAAGAACCAGCTTTTGGTTCTGTTGATTCTTTGTATGGTCCTTTTGGTTTCTACTTGGTTAATTTTAGCTTTGAGTTTGATTACTTCCTGCCTTCTACTCCTCTTTGGTTTATTTATTTCTTTTTGTTCTAGAGCTTTTATGTGTGCTGTCAAGCTGCTGACATATGCTCTCTCCTGTTTCTTTCTGCAGGCACTCAGAGCTATGAGTTTTCTCTTAGCACAGCTTTCAATGTGTCCCATAAGTTTGAGTATGTTGTACCTTCGTTTTCATCAAATTCTAAGAAGTCTTTAATTTCTTTCTTTATTTCTTCCTCGACCAGGTTGTCATTGAGTAGAGCATTGTTCAACTTCCACGTATATGTGGGCATTCTTCCCTTATTATTATTGAAGACCAGCTTTAGGCCGTGGTGGTCTGATACCACTCATGGGATTATTTCTATCTTTCTGTACCTGTTGAGGCCCGTTTTTTGACCAATTATATGGTCCATTTTGGAGAAAGTACCATAAGGAGCTGAGAAGAATGTATATCCTTTTGCTTTAAGATAGAATGTTCTATAAATATCTGTTAAGTCCATTTGGCTCATGACTTCTCTTAGTCTGTCTACGTCTCTGTTTCCATGATCTGTCCATTGATGAGAGTGGGGTGTTGAAATCTCCTACCATTATTGTGTGAGGTGCAATGTGTGTTTAGAGCTTTAGTAAGGTTTCATTTATGTATGTAGGTGCCCTTATATCTGGGGCATAGATATTTATTATTGAGAGTTCATCTTGGTGGATTTTTCCTTTGATGAATATGAAGTGTCCTTCCTTATCTTTTTTAATGAATCTTAGTTGACAATTGATTTTATTTGATATTAGAATGGCCACTCCAGGTTGCTTCTTCCGACCATTTCCTTGGAAAGTTGATTTCCAGCCTTTCACTCTGAGGTAGTGTCTGTCTTTGTCTCTGAGGTGTGTTTCCTGTAGGCAGCAGAATACAGGGTCCTCATTGCGTATCCAGTTTGTTAATTTATGTCTTTTTATTGGGGAGGTGAGACCATTGATGTAGAGAGATATTAAGGAATAGTGATTATTGCTTCCTGTTATATTCATATTTGGATGTGAGGTTATGTTTGTGTGCTTTTCTTCTCTTTGTTTTGTTGCCAAGATGATTAGTTTCTTGCTTTTTCTAGGGTGTAGCTTGCCTCCTTATGTTGGGCTTTACCATGTATTATCCTTTGTAGTGCTGAATTTGTAGAAAGATATTGTGTAAATTTGTTTTTGTCAAGGAATATCTCGGTTTCTCCATCTGTGTTAATTGAGAGTTTTGCTGGATACAGTAACCTGGGCTGGCATTTGTGTTCTCTTAGTTTTTGTATGACATCTGTCCAGGATCTTCTGGCTTTCATAGTCTCTGGTGAAAAGTCTGGTGTGATTCTGATAGGTCTGCCTTTATATGTTACTTGACCTTTTTCCCTTACTGCTTTAATATTCTTTCTTTATTTTCTGCATTTGGTGTTTTTACTATTATGTGTCCGGAGGTGTTTCTTTTCTGGTCCAATCTATTTGGAGTCTGTAGGCTTCTTGTATGCTTATGGGTATCTCTTTTTTTTAGGTTCAGGAACTTTTCTTCTATGATTTTGTTGAAGATATTTACTGGTCCTTTGAGCTAGGAGTCTTCACTCTCTTTAATACCTATTATCCTTAGGTTTGATCTTCTCATTGAGTCCTGGATTTCCTGTATGTTTTGGACCAGTAGCTTTTTCCACTTTACATTATCTTTGACAGTTGTGTTGATGATTTCTATTGAATCGTCTGCTCCTGAGATTCTCCCTCCTTTTCTTGTATTCTGTTGGTGATGCTTGTATCTACGGTTCCTTGTCTCTTCCTTTGGTTTTCTATATCCAGGGTTGTTTCCATGTGTTCTTTCTTGATTGCTTCTATTTCCATTTTTAATTCCTTCAACTGTTTGATTTTTCTTTCCTGGAATTCTTTCAGGGATTTTTGTGATTCCTCTCTGTAGGCTTCTACTTATTTACTATGTTTTCCTGGAATTCTTTCAGGGATTTTTGTGATTCCTCTCTGTAGGCTTCTACTTGTTTATTTATGTTTTCCTATGTTTCTCTAAGGGAGTTCTTCACATCTTTCTTGAAGTCCTCCAGCATCATGATCAAATATGATTTTGAAACTAGATCTTGCTTTTCTGGTGTGTTTGGATATTCCGTGTTTGCTTTGGTGGGAAAATTGGGCTCGGTTGATGCCATGTAGTCTTGGTTTCTGTTGCTTGGGTTCCTGCGCTTGCCTTTCGCCACCAGATTATCTCTAGTGTTACTTTGTTCTGCTATTTCTGACAGTGGATAGACTGTCCTATAAGCCTGTGTGTCAGGAGTGCTGTAAACCTGTTTTCCTGTTTTCTTTCAGCCAGTTATGGGGACAGAGTGTTCTGCTTTCGGGTATGTAGTTTTTCCTCTGTACAGGTCTTCAGCTGTTCCTGTTGGCCTGTGTTTTGAGTTCACCAGGCAGGTTGCTTGCAGCAGAAATGTTGGTCTTACTCAGGTCCCGAGGCTCAAGTTTGCTCGTGGGGTTTTGCTTATGAGTTTTCTGCAGCGGCAGCAACCATGAAGATCTGCGCCGCCCTTTCCGTGCACCAGGGTCCCAGATGGCGTTAGGTGTTTTCCTCTGGAGTCAGATTTGGGCCGAGTGTAGACTCTTCTGGTTTCCCAGGCGTGTCTGGCTCTCTGAAGGTTTAGCTCTCCCTCCCACGGGATTGGGGTGCAGAGAACTTATTATCCAGTCGGTCCCTTCAGGTTCCCCTTGTTCCCCTTTTAAAGAAGGAGTGAAACATTCGCATTTTGGTCATCCTTCTTGAGTTTCATGTGTTCTGTGTATCTAGGGTAATTCAAGCATTTGGGCTAATAGCCACTCATCAATGAGTGCGTACCATGTATGTTATTCTGTGATTGGGTTTCCCCACTCAGGATGATATTTTCCATTTCCAACCATTTGCCTACGAATTTCATAAACTCATTGTTTTTCATAGCTGTGTAATAGTCCATTCAGTAGATGTACCACATATTCTGTATCCATTCCTCTGTTGAAGGCAATCTTGGTTCTCTCCAGCTTTTGGCTATTATAAATAAGGCTGCTATGAACAGAGTGGAGCACGTGTCTTTGTTATATTTTGGGGGATCTCTGCCCAAGAGAAGAATAGCTGGGTCCTCAGGAAGTGGAATGTCCAATTTACTGAGGAACCTCCAGACTGATTTCCAGAAAGGTTGTACCAGTCTGCAATCCCACCAACAATGGAGGAGTGTTCCTCTTTCTCCATATCCTCTCCAGCATTTGCTGTCACCTAAGTTTTTGATCTTAGCCATTCTCACTGGTGTGAGGTGAAATCTCACGGTTGTTTTTATTTGCATTTCCCTTATGACTAAAGATGTTGAACATTTCTTTAGGTTTTTCTCAGTCATTTGGCATTCCTCAGCTCTGAATTCTTTGTTTTCATCTGAACCCCATTTTTTATAGGGTTATTTGATTGCCTGCGGTCTAACTTCTTGAGTTCTTTTTATATTTTGGTTATAAGCCCTCTATCAGTTGTAGAATTGCTTGAGCTTACCTCTCATATCTTCGCCTATTGTGGTCTAGGGGAGCATGATTCTGGGCCAATGCACCAAAATGGTGTAAGACCCTATACTGGCCTTACCCCAGGAGTGCCGCCCACAGAGCACACATTGACTAAGTGACCAGTGCAATAGCCTAAGGGTATAAGGTTTTAATCCACATATGTGGGGTTGCTCATCCACATAGGGAGAGGCAACCCAAACCCAAAAAGCACACAACTTTAATTCATTACAGAGGGCAGACTTCAGCAACAGTGTTAGCTGGCTTATTCTCATTGGTGGTACACAAGACAAAGGATCTTGTCAGGTATTGTCTGTCCTGCTCAAGGGGCAGTCCTTGCCTCAGTTAGATATTTTCCTCATCCAGTGCTACAATTGGCCTTGGTGAATCACTGGGAAAGGGCTAAGTTGGCATGTCCCTTGGGGGGGAGGTGAACTGGGTGGTCGGGCAGGGGTCAGGATGACATCCTGTGGTCGTTCTCCGAATTTACCACAGGGAGGGGTAAGGAGTCCTTCTGAGAACATTTTTTTTGTCCTAATTAGCTTGGCCTTGGACCATAAGGCCTGGTTATTCTTGACTCAATACCTTGATCACCAAAACTACATCATATCACTTGGCATTCTGACATCAGATGTATCTCTCAGAAAGGTCACAAGTTTGTCATAGGCATCCTGACCACGAGATATATTTCTCAAAACCTTGTTTTTACAGCTTTGTTTCTCATATCTCTGAAACTATGAAACTTTATTTCATCAGCATCAATTCTCTTCTTCTCCTCTTAAATATAAAGCAAGAGACACATGGCTAAAGCTGCTGAGTTCTGCTTGCAGGAAGTGGAACATGGACCCCTTACTCTATTATACTATCACTAGCCTCCACTTTTCTAACTCCTTCACTGTCTAAACTTGTCTGTCCTGGATATTGCTCTGTAGACGACCATGAATTTAGACATCTACATGCCACTCTCCTGGGATTAAAAGTGTGTACCACCACACCTGTATTTAAGCTTGGCCTCACCTAGAACTTGCTCTGCTCTAGTCTGGCCTTGAAATCAGAGCTCTGCTTGTCTTTGCCTACTAGGATTAAAGGTTTGTAGGAGGTTGCCTGGAGCTAATTTAGTTGGGTGGGATCTTTCTCCAAGGTCATTACTTCCTTGATTAAACTTAATATCCTTGAACACATGATTCAGCTCCATTTCACTTCCTGGTATCCCTTTAATACTCAAATCACATAAATTGTTTCCTCCTTTTTCAACTTCCTTTTCTCATTAAAATGCTCTTCATAACAGTGAATTTCAGTCACCGTACAAGAGAAATTACACTAGGCTGTTTTGAGTCTTTCTTTTTCAAGGAAATTAATCTAAATCTCTTCACCTTAACCTCAGGCAGACACTTCAGACAGGGGCAAAAAGTGGCCACATTCTTCACTAAAATACTACACAAGCAGCCTTTATAGCAGATACAGAATTTCTCCTCTAAAACCTTTGGGCCAAATGCTTGAATTACCCTAGATGCCTACAACAACTGAAACTCAAGATGGATGATCAAAATGTTAATGCTTCACTACTTCTTTAAAAGGGGAACAAGAATACCCTTGGCAGGGAAGAGAGAGGCAAAGATTAAAACAGAGACTGAAGGAACACCCATTCAGAGCCTGCCCCACATGTGGCCCATACATATACAGCCACCCAATTAGACAAGATGGATGAAGCAAAGAAGTGCAGACCGACAGGAGCCGGATGTAGATCGCTCCTGAGAGACACAGCCAGAATACAGGAAATACAGAGGCAAATGCCAGCAGCAAACCACTGAACTGAGAATAGGACCCCCATTGAAGGAATCAGAGAAAGAACTGGAAGAGCTTGAAGGGGCTCGAGACCACATATGTACAACAATGCCAAGCAACCAGAGCTCCCAGGGACTACGCCACTACCTAAAGACTATACATGGACTGACCCTGGACTCTGACCTCATAGGTAGCAATGAATATCCTAGTAAGAGCACCAGTGGAAGGGGAAGCCCTGGGTCCTGCCAAGACTGAACCCCCAGTGAACTAGACTGTTGGCGGGAGGGCAGAAATGCGGGGAGGGTTGGGAGGGGAACACCCATAAGGAAGGGGAGGGGGGAGGGGGATGTTTGCCCGGAAACCGGGAAAGGGAATAACACTAAAAATGTATATAAGAAATACTCAAGTTAATAATAATAATAAAAAAAAAAACCTCTTGGGCCAGGCCTGCACAATTCAATTTACTCTCAGTAACAAAATCTTCCCCATTTCTACTAAGATAGTCCATTAAGCCCCATTTAAAACATTATATGGCTTTCCAAATCCAAAGTCTCCACATCTATATTCCCCCTAACAAAATCTTGGTCAGGCCTATCACAATACCCAGCTCCTGGTACCAACCTCTGTCCTAGTTAGGGTCATATTGCTGTAAACAGACACCATGAACAATGTAAGCTTTATAAATGACAATTATTTGGAGCTGGCTAACAGTTTCCAAGGTTCAGTCCATTATCATCAATGAGGGAGCATGTCATCGTCACAATATCCAGGCAGGCATGGTGCAGGAGGAGCTGAGTTCTACATCTTTACCCAAAGGAAGCCAGGAACACACTCAGCATCCTCAGGTAACTAGTAGGAGGTCATCCAAGCCGAACCCCACGATGACACACTTCCTCCAACCAGGCCATGCCTTCTAATAGTGAGAGTCCCTGGGACAAGCATATGCAAATAATCACAAATGGAAATATTTTATCCAGCACTTTCACACCCTCTAGGTCAAAATGGAACTATACTCCTTTTTGGTGAAGAAATGTTCCATCTGGGAGTATGGTCATTCAGAAATAACCATGAATGAATCCGATTTATTACAAAATCAATCTTTCTTTGGCTAGACCTGGATAGGTCGTGGTGGCTGTTGCCCCTGTACCCATAATTTTTTTTGAAATTAGTCCCAGTGCTTGTTAAAAGACAGAATTTTGTGCCCTGTGCCCACCAAAAACTATCTGGCTTTCCCCTCCTTCTTTAAGTTTACCCAGGGCATGGAATGGAGCTGAGCCACAAGGCTCTCAGTCATATCGTTCTTGTTATATAAAGTTATAGGACATTGCTTACCAGCAAAATAATCCAGGCACTGAATTTTCTGACAGATATCAGGGTCTGTTTGTTGAAAAAAAAAAGCCATGCTTCCCACTGACAATTTTCTCTCATTTCCGGGTCTGAGAGAATGTAAATCTTATGGGATTCAAACAATTCTTTTTAAATATTCTCTAGAGTTGTCATTATTTCACCTGGTTACCATAGGCAAATTTATAGGCCAACTTGATTGAAGCTTCCCTGAGGCTCATCCAACAGAATCTGGTAGTAGACACATATACTCTCCCTACCTTCAACAGCCTTAAAATCCCAGTTGGGTATGGTCAAAGTTAAGGCTGTATCAAGATTTGCCTGGACTTGTGTGGGCAGACCATTTACCTCTGGAACCAATTTCCAAGCTTTTCCAACAATTCTCTCACTTTCTTCAGTTGTGAAAAGAACCTGGAACTGTTGTTGACAGTCATGCCAGGTGGGTTTATGAGTCAACCTGATTGAATCTAAAAGACCTAGGGGATCTGAGGGTCTTTTGGAAAATGGAGGGAGGGGATTTACGACTTACAATTATAAAGGTCAGTACTGGTCAATGGTACATAGGACACTAGCTGTCTCCCCTGTATATCTGGGTGTTCAGAAGACTAGAGGAGTAAGGTCATAGTAGAGTCAATCTCTCTGGGCAGTATCGCATGAATGTGTGTTGAACTCATATTAGGTAAGGACACTAATACTCATCAAATTAAATATGCCTAAGCTGCCATTTCAATTCTCACTACGTGTGCACCAAATCAAAGGCATCAAAGTATAGCAGCAGCCATTAAAATCTCCCCATCAAAAAATGCCCAGGACCATAATTTTCACCTGTTAATCTAAGAGTTGTTATGGCATATACTCCTCAAATCATTTCACAAAATAAAAAGAGAAGGAATATTTCCCACTCTATTTTATGACAGACTACAGTTACACTGATATCTAAAACACAAATCAATTTAACTTATGGACTCATGCAAACATAATCATTAAATAATTACAAGAACACATTAAAAATATCATTAACAAAACCAAAGTAGGCTTTGTCTGAAGGTGAGTAAGGGTGGTTCAATATGCAAAAATCAATAAAATCCAATTGACCACATAAACTAACTGAAAGAAAAAAAGCAAAACAAAAGGAAACAAAGAAAAAGCAAAAAACATGATCATTAAACTGGATCGGGACATGGAATTTAAGAAGCGATCCCTTAATGATAAAACTTCTCCAGAGATTGGCACAGAGATTATATGGCTAAATATAATAATGGTAATATAGAAGAATCCTGTATCAAGATCAACTTAAATGGGGAGAAACTCAAAGCCAGTATACAAAAGCAAAGGTAAGTCAAGGTTTCACATTCTCTTAAGTAGACTCAATACAAGAATTGAAGTCTTAATTAGAACAATAAGGCTACTGGCAATTAAGAGGAAAAATACAGTAAAGTTGAAAGAATTTTTATTTGCAGATAGATAATACACATGAATTAGGTGGAAAATTTTCATGTCAGTTAATGCATATGTTAGGTCAGCTATTCTGTTCAGTCCAATGCAAACAGATTTCTCCAAAGAAAGTCAGGTAGGCTCAGCTTCAGGCCAGTTGAATCCCAGTTCCAAGACATCAGACAAGAATAAGACAACATCAACAGGATAGATGTCAGGTAGAATGTCCAAGACCCTAGTGCTGCCATTTCCCTACACACCATTTTGAAATATTACAGCTGTATGAAATCCATAGCCATCATGCTACCTTGCCCCAGATTCACTGTAAATGTTCCAGCAAAACTGTAATCTAAACAGAAGTCATTGTTAAAAACACTAGTTGTAGCTGTTAGAAGCCAGGTGTCGGTCATATCTGTCAAGCTCCTAAAATATCTTTAGGTGTTTGAGTGAAGTCTCCGAGGAAAAACACTGTATAGAAGCCAGGGAGAGAAATGCTTCCTCCACCAAGTGGGGATGTGACTCCACCATTGACTTCCACTCCAAGGTCTTAGAGACTTCAGAAGCATGAAGTATAATGAAATCCATGACCCTAGTCTTCAGGTGCACTGTGCTGAGGAGGGCAGCCAGGATCAGAGTTGGTATAGCATTCTTCACAGAGAGGTTACTGCACAGGGAATCCTCACACATGACCTTCAAGTCCTGCAGGTCATACATGTCAGCAGCTGCCAACAAATCAGTGGCCATTGAGTGGCTGTGGAGGTGTGGTGCCTTCCCTGTGTAAATGAAGGCCATCATTTCCTTAAAGACTTGCCGATGAATGTCATGGATCTCAACCTGGTTTGTTAGGCTCTCCAGCATTTCATGTTCAATCATGGCTCTGAAAACTGGAGATCGAGCTGCTAGAATGGCCTTGTGAGCTCTGAATTCCTGGCCAGCTACCACAAGGCTGCAGTCTGTGAAGAGGGAATTTTCCCACAGCTCTCCTATGTCATCCGCCAACTTCTGCCTTGGATCCTTGTTTGCAGGTGTCATGTTATGTCCAGGCGTGCTAAAGGAGGGTCCTACTATGGACACCTTACAACACAGGATGAGCTGGTCTTCAGGGAGAAGCCAATGCCTAAGGGAGAGGAGGAAATCTCGAAGGACGAACTTACTCAATCCCCATTGTTGTTTTGGACTAAAGCTTAAAATATTTGGGATCTCTTTGATTTGATGTTTCTCTCCTTGGGCATTTATGATCCAGACCTGCACCTTTGCCAAAACTGGGCTCTTTTGACAACTGTGCAAACCCACGGAAACAGACAGGTAATCTTTGCTTTCTTCATCAACACCATTTGGGAATATTCTCAAACACCATTGCACTTCTTCATTGCCCTCTAATGAGAACACTGGGCTTGTAATATTTTCCCGAATTCCATCCATGCAAAATGAAAAGTTGCTAATGGTCCACTTGTAGCAGAATCTCTGAACACTGATATGTGTGTAGCCACAGATCTTGGCTTCCAGGTCCCCTGACATGTCTTCTGGAGGTAGTTTGGAGTTTAAAGTTGATCTGAAAGAAATTAATAGAACTTACTCTTTCCTCTGTAAGATACAATTATAGATATAATTTAGACAGATTTAGATAGATAGAATTAGATTTTATTTTCATTTCTGCTAAATTTCCCCTTTTATATACTTGGAAATGTCTATTTCTATGTAGTTTCTGTAGGTTTTCATATTTGTTCTACAAAAGATAAAACAGACCACTATGACTGTTAAATCTCTCTCTCTCTCTCTCTCTCTCTCTCTCTCTCTCTCCCTCTCCCTCACCCTCGCCCTCTCCCTCCCCCCTCTCTCTCTGTCTCTCTTTGTTTGTTTGTGTCTGTATGTCTCCTCCTTTCTGTGTTCGTGTCTCTCTCAGTCTCCACTACCTCCACCCAAACCTACCATGGTTTTGTATATCTCTGTGTATGTTTATTGAATCTTAGGTCAATGTTAACTGGTTTTGACTATTGTATCCAACTTTGGAACTGTTTGGAAATGTGTAAACACTATCATTTCAACTGTGTTGTACTAATCAGGGTCCTCTACTAAACATAAGGGATAAATTTCTCTATATAAATAGAAAGTGGTTGTATGAGAAAAATCTGTAGGCAGAAGTCAAACTAATATAAAATTGGCTAATGTCAATACTTACTTATTCCACAAGGTTTGAAGTCTCAGGTCATCTTCAGAATTAAAAAGAATCCTGCAGAAGTAGGTTCAGATACCAGTGAATAAATGAGCTTGCTAGTAAAATGAGAGCAAGCAGGCAGACTCACAGCTACCTCCTTCTATGTACTTTTATGGGCCTGCAAAAGAAGTAGGGCCCAGTTAATGGTGTATCTTCTAGACTCAGATTAAAGGTGTGTTTTTCTACCAAAAGAGTCTGTAGATGAACTGGATTTAACTACTTCAACTTAAGACAAAAACTGTTAAAAGTCATCCCCTCCAGCTTTATAGGTTACTTAAGTCCACAGTAGTCTAAACAGGAAGACATTTGGTACTCCTTCACCACCAAAATGATGTTTCATGACTATGGTGCATTGGGGTGGTGAGAGGGGTGGGGGTGCCTGAGCTAGAAAAGAAAATAAAGACCCTGCTATGAGTTTTGTCAGATAGGCTCCTATTGATTTATTTGGGGGAAGGGAGTGGTGAACAACTCTGCAAGGATAAACTGGAATGGGGTAACATTTGGGATGTAAAAAATTAAAAAATAATGAAGGAAAAGAAACCAGTACAGAGAGAAAAGTGAGAGGGGAGGCAGTTTTTCCAGGAACGTTTTTCGGAGACAGGTTGAAGAGAGAGAAATGGAGACACAGGGAAAGACAGAATGATTCAGAGAACAAGAAAGGAGTCAGAAGAGTACAACAGTTGGTGAAAGTTAGTATGAGGCAAAGAAGAGCAGCTCAGGAAAAGCTGAAATAATTCAGATTGAATCAGGTACAATGGAGAAGAGTTTTAAACTACCCATCCAGACCTCAGAAAAAACTAAATAGGAGTGAGTTATTCACCTATAAGTTTCAGAGGCTAAATTTTCTCTAGGCGTAGAATAGACTAAGAGTCTAGAAGCTTCAAGCTCTAAGCCTAGATCGACAGGTAGAGGGAGAAAGCCTCAGAGATGATAATAAATACAGATAATAGTTGGTATTTTTACTATAAAAACACTAGAAAGTCTTTAGCAGCTATAAACCAGATGAGACAGCTGAGCTGCTCTGAGAACAGGTCAAACAGTCTGCTCTGCATTCAGCAATAGAGGATGAATGACCACAGGGAAAGGAAAGACCACTTATCCCTCAAAGAACACATGCCCATTTATCTCTTTGTGTTTTTCTCTTTTCATTTATTTATTTATTTATTTATTTATTTATTTATTTATCTATTTATTTTTTTTCTGATACACAGCCATTTCTGCCAATTTCAAGATATAACAAAGCTGTGACTTTCCTTCAGACAGTGGTGTAGCTTCAGCACTATCTTCATTAAGGGCAGTCCGCTAAGTGACTGCCATCTTTGTTGTGGGCAGGTAAAGTTTTCCTATTCTATTGTTTCAGCACCATCTTAGCTAAGGCAGATCATATGACTGGTTGTAGCTTCAGTGCCATCTTAGTTAATGACAATGGCCATCTACCATATTTGCTATAGGCACTTACTTAAACACTGCTTCCTTACATTAGAACAGCCTTAGAATCCGTAATTTCTATCCTGACTTGGGAAATCTTTATTTAATATTAATTTAAAGATTTACAGCAGTAAAAACTTGAAGATCACAGCATTAATGATTGCATAACTCATATGCTTAATAGATATTCACTATCAATCTTTTCAGAAATCTGCTAAATGTAACCTTACATGTTTAAAGTTATTAGGACAGAGAATCCCATGCATAGCAGTTACAGCTGCCCCACCCGCACCCACCAAGGTCTCTGAGAAGAAATAGGCATCCTGACAAGACTGCCTAGATTGTGGTATGAGAACCACTGAGAAACAGTGCTCAGTTGCCTTGCTGCTGCCAGATATCAGTCTACGCTGCTGTCAAACTGAGGATACAAGAGAGTTAAATGTCTCATATTGCCTAGGACAAGATGAGTCATTTTTTCCAAAGTTCCTACTCCACAGGAAAAATCTTCTCCTCTTCTGGGCCTAATGACCGCACTAACTCTGGCAGAGTTGTGATGGAGACCACAGGGACCTGGGAAAACTATCTAGGTTGTAGACTATTGACCAACCTCTGACATTTTAATTAATGACATCTAGATTAAAATTCATGTTTTTCAACTTTCTGACTGCATTTGTAGCTAAGCTAACTACAACTAGAAAACATACGTCTACTTCCTTAGCCAAGGTAATCTACCACCTTATTACCTCAGTAGTCATTCATTAACTAGTTAAGACTACCAGATTTCAGAAAGGCTTGCGTGAGTCACAGGCTTCAGGACAACGGATACGCATATTCAGATATACTCATGCTAAACTATATGATCAATTATCTTCAAAATGTTGTCAAATATTCAAGGTCCTTTAATTTTCTTTTCAATACATACCTAAAAATATTGCCCATTATACTAAATTTATATACATTCAGTCTCCCAGACAGAAGTAAAAGCCCTTCTTGCTTCTTTCTGTTCCTGGAAAGGTTTTGTCATCCCTAAATTCATCTTAATTTCTACTCACCCTGTTAACGAATCTATCTATCTCTTCTGTAATCATATAAGCTCCAAGAAACACAATAAGACCTACATCCCACAAACCAATTAGACTGCATCTGCATAAGTAACCTGTCAATAAGAGCCTAATTCCCATTGTAACCTAATCCAGAGGGTGAGATTCCTCTCCTGTTCCCTGGGATTGGAATGTTCCTCATCCAAACCAACAAGAACTAAGGGTTTCAAATGTACAGCTAAGAAAAATTCTTTTCTCCCAAATACACTTAACATTAGTCTATACTATATATAATCTACTACGATTACTATTAAATCCACCTCCACACCCCAGCCTCGCACACATAATGTTTCAAAATCTTGTCAGGTTCAAGAATTTACTCATAATCTATATTCATGACAATTCTAGAGGAGCAAGCTACATGCTCCAATCTACTTTCACAGATACAGACTCTTCAAATGGACCTGCTCCAAGTACCTACAGATGGTTCCACAGACCCTTGATAGCAAGGAAACAGTCAACTCTCCTAAGAAGACTGGATAAACAACATCCACATTTTCTTTGGTTTCCCAGACACATACCATCCCAAAGTCAGCAAGAAGTAGTTAAAGATCATGATGAACCTATTCCTGTTCCACCATAGTCTCTATCAAATTATTCCTCTAATTTTAAATTAATTCATAATGATGGAATTTTAGCATTCCTCCTAGGCTCCACCTAACAATAACCTGGCAAAAGACAGATACACATGACTCACTATAAAAAGGCTGCTAGCCCCCTTCCTACTCTCGCATTCTCCTACTCCTAATCTCCCTGATTCTTTAACCCCTTTCTCTATCTCTTTCCCCCTTTCCCCATTCCCCCTCTTTCTCCATGTGTTCCTGGCTGGAAACTCTGTTTCTTTTTCTCTCTCTTTTTGTCTTCCTCCCTCTCTGACTCACACAGTCTCCTCATATGTATGTATATAAAAGTATTTGTGTATCCATCTACCTACTGATCTATCATCAATCTGTACTATCTATATTAAAAATAAACTACATCTAAACCATATAATAAACTATATTCTATACAATGGCTGGTAACCCTGGGGGAAAGGATACTTCAGGATGGGCCTGAAAGTGCAACCCTCCAACCCACACAATACCTAGCTCTAACAAATCTATCCTGGCTCTATTTTCATAAAACAAAACAGTTGTAATGCCGACCTATCAATGGGTTTCAAAAATGTTCTACATTCTGATTTCAAATTTGTTATGTTAGTCAGAGGCCTCTAGAGGATGTACAGAATAAGTTTGTCTGTATGAATAGAAACTGGATATATGAGAAAAATTTAAGGGTGAGGTCCAGCTACCCAACAATGGCTAAAGCCAGTACTTACCTAGTCAACAAGGTTTGAAGTATCAGGTCTTCTTCTTCGATATATAATAGAATTCTGAAGAAGTGGGCTCTAATGCTGGTGAGGAAATGGACTGCTAGTAAGATGAAAGCACTCAGGCAAAGACAGAAGGCTTCCTTCTTCCAAGTGCTTATATAGGCTTCCAGCAGAAGGTGTGGCCCAGTCCTGTAGTCCCAAAATCTGGATTAAAGGTGGGTAAGTTTCTGACTCAGCTTTCAGATTAAAGGCGTGTTTTTCTAGCGAGTCTCTATTTGAACCAGCTATATGTATTTCAACTTATGAAAAAAATTAAAAGTTATGTATGCAAACTAGTTTTTGACTTGAATTAATTCCAGAGTTAGTCCAGATTGGAATATGAGTAGCCATGACCAGTGTACTTCGGGAACTGTGGTCAATCTTCCATAAATGAATGGAATTTTCTGCAGAGCTACTATGTACACTTGTGCTGGTATTACAATAATTCCTCCCACAAACATCATCAGAGACAGGATCTGAACTTGTTAGAAGTCTGAGTGTTCACAAAATGGAGAGCAGGTGGAAGAACTCTTCTATGGTGGGCATAAAGCAGAGCCCCAAACCTCTGATAGTGGCTTTCTTCTATTATGTAGTCCAATAAGACCCACAGACCTTGTGGTGACTCCCCCAAATTTGTTTGCGGGGGTTGTAATTCCCTCTGAAGAATTCCTACTTAAAAATCCTTTCCAAGATTTACTTAAGGGTGTCGTTTAGGAATATCCTAATTGGTTTTCAGTTCAATCATTTTAACTATCAGGATTCACCTCATTAGTACTTCATAGTCTACATCCTCTACAGGTGAGTTCTGACTTCTTCAGACTTGGACTACAGTGCTTGCTTTGTTGGTCCTGAAAAGGGAGAGAGTATTCTGTTTGCCAAGGGCTGCAGCACATATTGAACAGATATCAAATATTGAAGTTTGTGATGTTTGCATTTATGTAAAGTGACATGTAAAATTCTATCAAGGTCTCTCATCTATCTACTTTGTCATGTCTTAGGAAGAATCCATGGCACAGAAGACACAGAAAAATATTCAGTGATTCAATCACTTCTGCACCTCCTAGCTCTCCTGTATAACTTGCTCCAAGTTTCTTTATCTCTCAATACTAGATAAATCAATCAATTGATTTTTACTTTTTATTCCTGCATTAGACTTATTGAAAAGTATGAATATCAGTGACTCTGTCTCTGGTGTTTTGGGGCCTCAATAAGAGGATCCCTGGATAAATACCTAACATTGGAGATGCTTGTAGATGATCACTGTGCAACCACCCCTTTGCAGGAAAGATGCTCTAAATTGTTCCTTTCTTAGCTCTCAGGAGTAGGCTCCTGTAGGGTGGAAGTGTGACCCCCTGGGCATGAATCATGGGCTTTGCTAATGAAATCTCTGTCACAGGGTAAGATAGGGGTAAAGTATTTGTAGGGCAGTGATTTGGGAGGAGTGATTTACTAGAGATCTGCCAGAAACAAAAGGATTTTGTACCACACAGTAGGAAGACAGTTGATAATGGTAGTAATTATCCTCATATCAAAGAATGCAACTAGTTAATATAAAAATCCAATCTGATTGTATGAGGACCAGCACACTCAATCAGCTTCTACCCCTGAGATCTAGTAGAAACTGGATCAACAACCAGGTAGTAAACACTAGCTGAGATGAGGCCTCCAACACTTGTACAGCCGGGGACCCCTGAGTCTGGGTTCATTCACAGAAAACAAACATAACCTTCAAGAGACTGGAGGCCCCAGGAAGGTTAGAGTTCTGGTGGAGTGGATGAGATGGGGACAACTTTGTGGAGATTGGAGGGTGTGGAATAATGGGGCGCTGGGAGTTATGGGATGTGGAACCCTGAATGGGAGGGTGGATCAGGACTGTAATAAAACTGGAATTTAAAAATAAATAACTAAATAAGAATATTGAGAGATATGTAAAAAACAGACAAATGTACATAGAAAGCTCAATAGAGAGGTGGACAGAGCAGGAGAAAGGGGGGAGAGAGAGAGACAGAGACAGAGACAGAGACAGAGAGAAGAGAAGAGAAGAGGAGAGAGAGACAAGAGAGAGAAGGAGAGAGAGAGAGAGGGAGAGAGAGAAAGAGAAGGAGAGAGAGAGAATGAGGTAGAGAGAAACAAAGATGCACAGAGAGATAAAGAGAGACACAGTGACACTACACAGACAACGAGTTGTGGCTGGCACAAGTCCACACTCCTAGAAAGAGGAGAATCTGGTGATGTCTTTCACAGTCTCTAGAAACTGGTATCTAAAGTGAATAAGCTTTAACTATACTTACCTATAGAGGTTTCAGTCCAGGCAGCAGTCAAATACTTTCCTGTAAAAGTCACTTTTATTTACACATATTAATTGTCATCTTTGAGGCTTTTTGCCTTGGTCTGCTGACATAGGACTAGTCCTGGAAGGTTCTAGCATCTGTCCAATCAAACTAGGCTTAGAATGCTCTCAGCGTCTGATATTTATGGCTGAATAAGCTCACCACTTTCTAGTGATTTCTGATCTCTGGCTTCCCTCCACTGTAACTGATTCATTTTGGCTTTTCTCAGCTTCCTGTGAATTGCTCATTTGGTCTTATACTAACTTTGGAAATCAGTTCTAATCTTCTGTCTCCACCTCACTCTCTGATTTGTTCTGTCTTTACCTGTGTCTCTCTTGTACTCTCTTCAACCTCTCTCTGTACCATTGTCCCATTAAAACTGGACTCTCAATCTTTACTCATAGCACTGACTTCTTGAATAGCTTCCCTTCCTATATCTTCTTTTCAAAGTTGGGCACATCCTTTTCTGTCTAATACCTCTCTGATTTTTCACTTTCCATTCACACTGGTGCTTCTTTCTACAAACTAACTCTACCTTCAGTGTTTGGAACTAATGGTGGATACTAAGGGTTTGTCTGTATTACAACCAGAGGGATGAAAGTTGTCTCCCAAAGCTGAGCCACGTCACAACTAAAAATTTTATTTATATCAATGGAGTTTTGAGTTCTTTGTGTAGGCATTTTGGGGTTGAGGATTTACTGTTATAAATCTGGCTAATAAATTACAAGCTGGTTAAGATTTGATTTTATGGGGTCACAGGTACTTGTACAGACTGGCAACTGGCTTTCTGGTGGCTAGTCAAAGCTTTTTTTTGTTTGTTTGCTTGTTGTTTTTTTTTTTTTCAGGAAGTAAGACAATTATGATCAAGTATGCTGTAACAGTTTCCTTTTTTGGGTAGAGGTGTCAGGCTCCTTGTAAGTGTTTTAGGAAAAAATGGATCAAACAAAATCTTCCCAATCTGGAACTCAGGTTGAGCACACTCTGGAATCCCTTGTTCACTGCCCTCTCTTCCTTGCTCTGAAGGGGTTAGATCCTAGCATCACAAAGTGAAGTTTCTAGAATTACTGTGGAGCCTCCACAAATCTTGTTTGGGAGTTTCCTGAGAAGTCTTGAACATGAATTCATTTTCTATGGTATTTTTATATTTATTGATTTTTTTCTCTTATATATTACACCTTAGCAAGAGTTTCTCCTCCCTCATTTCCTCCATATATCACCCCAACCCCAATATTCTCTCTTTCATATCAACTCCTTTGGTTCCTTCCAAAAGAGAGCAGGCCTCCCAAGGATGTCAACCAAACAGGACAGGTTACATTAAGCCTGGCACATGCCATCATACTGAGGTGGGACACTGCAAACCAGTAGGATGAAAGAGGTCCCAAAAGCAGGCAAAACAGTGAGAGACACATACCTGGTGATTATAAAAAACGGTCCATGCTATATCCTGCTGCCAACAACAGTGATCTTTTCTTCCCCCTTGGTTCCCATGGATAGCAGGGTTCAGAAATGCCCAGATTATCCCAGGCCAGCCTGGAGAAAGAGGGATCCTGCTGGAATAAGTCCTCATAATCCCAAAGAATCAAATGTACAGAGTCTTGTAATTTATCAGCCAGATTTATATCAGTAAATCCTCAACTCCGGATCCAGCTATACCTCTCTTGGGCATATACCCAAAAGGTGCCCCAACATATAAAAAAGACACGTGCTCCACTATGTTCATCGCAGCCTTATTTATAATAGCCAGAAGCTAGAAAGAACCCAGATGCCCTTCAACAGAGGAATGGATACAGAAAATGTGGTACATCTACACAATGGAATATTACTCAGCTATCAAAAACAACGACTTTATGAAATTCGTAGGCAAATGGTTGGAACTGGAAAATATCATCCTGAGTGAGCTAACCCAATCACAGAAAGACATACATGGTATGCACTCATTGATAAGTGGCTATTAGCCCAAATGCTTGAAGTTCCCTAGACGCCTAGAACAAATGATACTCAAGACTGATGATCAAAATGTGAATGCTTCACTCCTTCTTTAAAAGGGGAACAAGAATACCCTTGGCAGGGAAGAGAGAGTCAAAGATTAAAACAGAGACTGAAGGAACACCCATTCAGAGCCTGCCCCACATGTGGCCCATACATATACAGCCACCCAATTAGACAAGATGGATGAAGCAGAGAAGTGCAGACCGACAGGAGCCGGATGTAGATCGCTCCTGAGAGACACAGCCAGAATACAGCAAATACATAGGCGAATGCCAGCAGCAAACCACTGAACTGAGAATAGGACCCCCGTTGAAGGAATCAGAGAAAGAACTGGAAGAGCTTGAAGGGGCTCAAGACCCCATATGTACAACAATGCCAAGCAACCAGAGCTTCCAGGGACTAAGCCACTACCTAAGGACTATACATGGACTGACCCTGGACTCTGACCTAATAGGTAGCAATGAATATCCTAGTAAGAGCAACAGTGGAAGGGGACGCACTGGGTCCTGCTAAGACTGAACCCCCAGTGAACTAGACTGTTGGGGGGAGGGCGGCAATGGGGGGAGGGTTGGGAGGGGAACACCCATAAGGAAGGGGAGGGGAGAGGGGGAGGGGGATGTTTGCCCGGAAACCGGGAAAGGGAATAACACTCGAAATGTATATAAGAAATACTCAAGTTAATAATAATAAAAAGAAAAAAGATTTCCAAAAAAAAAAAAAAAAAGTTCTCAACTCCGATAAAGCCCAAACAAAGAACTGAAAACTCAATTGATATAAATACAAGCTGCATACCCAGATGGGGCAAATGTACCCTACATTACTCTACTGCCCTTTGAAAGCAACTTGGGGCTCTTTCAGGCCATGCGGTTCTGGTTAAACATTTCTCTCAATATCCCGTCTCATCTCCCCCTCCATCTACCTCTGTCTCTCCCTTCTCTGAAACTTCAGCTCTGCCCCCTCCTTCCACTCCCCAATCACAGCCTGTAGCCTTTTCTGACTAATTAAGATTTTACCTGACTGCACCTGAATAGAGGCACTCTTGAGAAAGCAGAACATATACACAGCAATCCATAATAGAGACAGGCTGTCTTCCCATTGTTATGAATCCCAACAGAACACCAAGCTACTCAACTATAAAATATATACACAGGGCATGTCTGAACCCATTGAGGCTCCCTGATTTTATGTTAAGGCTTTATGAGCTCCATGGGACTAGGTTACATCAGTTGATTGTTTGAGTCCTGAGCTTGTGGTGTCCTTGACACTTCTGCCTTCTACAATCCTTCTTCCCCCTCTTTTGCAGGATTTTCTGACTTCTGCATAATAGTTGGTTTTAGGTTTCTTCCTTTACTCCAATCTATTGGTGGATGAAAACTCTCTGGTAACAGTTATGCTAGACTCCTTTCTACAAGTATAGCAGAGGGTCATTAGGCACAGCTCCATTGACTTTTTCCCCAGTTGTATTTGATTCTACCTAACATCTCTGGATTATCCATCCTCTGGGTCCTGGCCCTCCAGGCACTGCCAGGTAGGTATGGGCTCCTGCTTGAGGCATGGGCTCAGGTTACACCAGTCACTTGCTATCCACACTCAAAATTTCTGTGTGATTATTATCCTAGGACACCATCTATATGGAATAGACTCTAGGTTGAAGTTTGAGTAGCTTCATTGGTGTTCCAATTCTGTCCACTGGATGCCAGGCCCGGTTACAGAAGATGGCCAGTTCAGGCTTCAAATCCCTACTAAGGGTCTTTGCTAGGATTGCTCTTGTAGATTCCAGGGAGTTTCTATTGCACTGGATTTCTTTCCTCACCCCGGAAATGATTCTAAATTCCACTGATCTCTCCCAGTACTCTCTGCTTCCATAATGTTCCCTCATCTTTGCTTTATCCATCCCCACCTGCCCACTGTCCCCAGGGAATCTATTCTGTTGTCCCTCCCTGGAGAGGTCCCTGCATCCACACTTGAGCGCTCTTGGTATTGATCCCATGGGTCTGTTGTATGATTGTTCTGTGCATTACAGCTAATAACCAATTTCAAGTGAATTCATTTCTGTGTGAATTTCAGGGACTGGATTTCCTCAATAAGACAAAAGTATATTTCAATCCATTTGCCTGCAAAATTCATGATGTTATTTTTATATCAATCTTGTAATACTCTATTGAGTAAATGTGCAATTTTCCCTATCCATCCTTCTTTTGAGTGTCATGTAGGTTTCCAGTTTCTAGGTATTATGATTAAAACAGCTATGAACATATTTAAGCAAATGACCTTGTGGTAGGATAGAATGTCCTTTGGTTATATGTCCTGGAGATGGATTCACAGTTATCTGACAAACTGTCATAGTGATTGTCATAGTGTCTGTTCATGTTACCATTTCTACCAGCACTTACTCCATAGCCTTAACTGCATGAGCTCTCACTTGTGTTTTTGAACTTAGCCATTCGGAAAAGTATCAGATGGATTTTTAGAGTCATTCTGATTTGCATTTTTCTGAGAACCAAGGATGTTAAACATTTGCTTAAATGCTTCTTAGATATTTCAGATTCCTCTGTTCAGAATTTTCTATTCAGATCTGTACCCTATTTTTAGTTGGTTTATTTGGTTTGATAGTGTCTATTCTTGAGATGTTTATATATTTTGTAAATTAGTCTGCTCTCAGACGTTGGGTTGGAGAAACGTTTGCATTTCAATAAGCTGCCATCTTGTCCTATTAACACTGTGAAAATCTCTCATAGAAGCATTTCAGTTCCATGAAGTCCCACTTATTAATTCTTGATCTCGGTGCCTGGGCTTTTGTTGTTGTGCTAAGCAAGCTATCTAAGCAAGTTCCAATGCTCTCATGGTTATTCCTGTAAACATTTCAATAGAGGAACTGATAACATACTTCCCTTGACACCCAAATGGGTCAATATTACTAATAGTTACAGGAGTGCATTGATACAACTCAATGTGGGTAAACGAAGAAAAGATGGGGCAGGAGAAGAGACTTCTGTATCAGAAACACCAAGTGTTTAGATATGCATCTAAAAGAGGAAATTGTGCTCCCTCTTTCGGGTGCTTCAGAACTCTCAGAATTCATTTGTCATGTTTCCATGCCAAATGAGCTTCTGCTGAGAGTAACAGAAGATGTGGAATCAGAACTAAGCACATATGTTGCTGTAGTTAGGAATATTTGATGCTATTCAGGAGAACACAGGTTTTCTTTCTAGTAAAATTAAAAAAAAAAAAAAAAGCTCCTGAATTCCGTCTGGATGCCAGCCTCATGGAATCTATCACTCCCTTCTTATTTCTACAGGTAACACACATCCAAGTATTGCACACATACATATGCAGAATCAACACCCTAAATATGAAATGAACTAATTTTCCAAAACAGTGACTGAGACAATGAATATTGAAAGGAGGGAGACTAGGTTTTCATCACAGTTGGAAGAAACAGCCAAGAAAATCAGGAGCCAGCTTCTGTACTTTAATCTTGTCAGGTATTTTAAAATGTGTCCTTATACATAGTTACTGCTAATATTAATGAATATGACTGTCCCTAGTCACATTACAATAAAACTAAACCAGAGGGTGCTACTTAGAAACATTATTGTCTCATTATGAATGTTCTCAAATCCTCATTGGCCCATACTTCTTTTTTCATTTTAATTAGACATAGATGATATATGTAATAAGAATACAGCTCCACTTCCCTACTTTTACTTCCTTCTTAATATCCCTCTCACATGGATCCTCCCTTTCTGTCTCTCAGAATAGGAAAGGCTACTATGAAATAACAATAAACGACTTTGCCATGCTGTTTCTATTACTATAGCTCTGTACCTCAAAATATGGAAGGTGAGAGCTTCTGTAGTTCTTTATTGTTCACATTTGTTTTATCTTCCCTGGGTTTTCTCCTGTTTTCTTAGGAAGGTGAGAACTGTGCTTTCAACTTATTTGAACTATAACATTGTATTTAGTGAGAAATTGCATGGAATCTGTAGATTGTTGTGGCAAGGTGGCCAGTTTTGCTGTGTTAATCCTACTGATTCATGAATGTGGGAGATCTTTTCATCTGAGATGTTCTTCAATTTGTCTCTTCAAAGACTTGAAGCTTTGACCATGTAAGTCCTTCATTTGCTTGGTTAGAGATATTCTATTGTGTCTGAGGCTATTTCTTTCTCAGGCTGTTTGTCCTTTCTCTAAAAGGGGACTGCTAAATTTCTTTATTTGTAGTTAATGTTGTATCCAGCTCCTTTTCTGACACTGTTTTTTAGCTGTAGGAATTCTCCAGTAGGGTTTTAGGGTCAGCGATGTTTATTTTCCTCCCCCCCCCCATCTTTATTAACTTGAATATTGCTTATTTACATTTCGATTGTTATTCCCCTTCCCGGTTTCAGGGCCAACATCCACCTAACAACTTCCCCTCCCCTTTTCTATGGGTGTTCCCCTCCCCATTCTCCCCCCATTACCACCCTCCCCCCAACAATCACATTCACTGGGGGTTCAGTCCTGGCAGGACCAAGGGCTTCCCCTTCCACTGGTGCTCTTACTAGGCTATTCATTGCTACTCTTGTATCATCTGCAAACAACATTTTAATTTCTTCCTTTCCGAATTGTGTCCCCTTAGTCTCCTTCACTTTTCTTACTGTTCTACATAAGACATCAAGTATTATATTAAATAAATATGGAGAAAGTCGAAAATCTTGACTTCATTTTGATTTTACTGGGATTTTTTTGAATCTCACCATTTAACCTGATGCTGTTTATGGTTATGGTCTAAAGTGTGCTCTTATTTTTAGCTATGTCCCTTGTATCCCTAATCTCTCTAGGACTTGTAGTTATCACGGGGTGATGATTTTTGTCAAAGGCTTGTCTACATGTAATTAGATCGACATGTGGCTATTTCTCTCAGTTCTTTTTTTTTTTTTTTTAATTAACTTGAGTATTTCTTATATACATTTCAAGTGTTATTCCCTTTCCCGGTTTCCGGGCAAACATCCCCCTCCCTCCTCCCCTTCCTTATGGGTGTTCCCCTCCCAACCCTCCCCCCATTGCCGCCCCCCCCCCATAGTCTAGTTCACTGGGGGTTCTGTCTTAGCAGGACCCAGGGCTTCCCCTTCCACTGGTGCTCTTACTAGGATATTCATTGCTACCTATGGGGTCAGAGTCCAGGGTCAGTCCATGTATAGTCTTTAGGTAGTGGCTTAGTCCCTGGAAGCTCTGGTTGCTTGACATTGTTGTACTTTTGGGGTCTCGAGCCCCTTCAAGCTCTTCCAGTTCTTTCTCTGATTCCTTCAACGGGGGACCTATTCTCAGTTCAGTGGTTTGCTGCTGGCATTCGCCTCTGTATTTGCTGTATTCTGGCTGTGTCTCTCAGGAGCGATCTACATCCAGCTCCTGTCGGTCTGCACTTCTTTGCTTCATCCATCTTGTCCAATTGGGTGGCTGTATATGTATGGGCCACCTGTGGGGCAGGCTCTGAATGGGTGTTCCTTCAGTCTCTGTTTTAATCTTTGCCTCTCCGTTCCCAGCCAAGGGTATTCTTTTTCCTCATTTAAAGAAGGAGTGAAGCATTCACATTTTGATCATCCGTCTTGAGTTTCGTTTGTTCTAGGGATCTAGGGTAATTCAAGCATTTGGGCTAATAGCCATTTATCAATGAGTGCATACCATGTATGTCTTTCTGTGATTGGGTTAGCTCACTCAGGATGATATTTTCCAGTTCCAACCATTTGCGTACGAATTTCATAAAGTCGTTGTTTTTGATAGCTGAGTAATATTCCATTGTGTAGATGTACCACATTTTCTGTATCCATTCCTCTGTCCGTTGTATCCCTAATCTCTCTAGGACTTGTGTTAGTTATCACAGGGTGCTGTTTTTTGTCAAAGGCTTGTCCACATGTAATTAGATCGTCATGTGGCTATTTCTTTCAGTTCCTTTATATGGTAGATTGCATGTATTTAATTTTGTCTGTAGAACCATCTCTGCATCTCCGGGATGAAATTTTCTTTATACTCGTAAATAATTCTCTTGATGTGGTTTGGATTTGGTTTGCAAATACTCTACTGCTTGTTTTTGCATCTGTGTTCATAAATGAAATAGGTTTGTAATCTTGGTTTTCTGGGTCATTGTGTGATTTGAGTATCTAGGTAACTGTGGCCCTCTAGAATGCATTGTCAATTGTTTCCTCTACTTCCATTTTGTGAACTCATTTGAGGAGTACTGATGTTAGCTCCTCTTTGATATTCTGGTAGAATTCTGTCCTAAAGTCATCTTAACCTGAGATTTTTTTTTTCTTGTGGAGAAGTGATTTATAATGGCAGGTTCTATTTCACTAGGGGATATAAGTCTTTTGTTTTTCCTTTTTAAAAATTTTGTATTAGTTATATTTCTTTAATTACATTTCAAATGTTATTCACCTTCCTGGTTTCCTGTCCCCCTCCCCCTCCCCTTCCCCCACGATCCTGATTTTACTGTGGTAAGTGGGACCTATTGAGGAATTTAATCCTATCTTTTAGAGATTTCACTTTAGTGGAGTGCAGGCTTTTAAATATGTCCAAGGGATTATCTGGATTTCTCCAACGTTTAGTTAATTTGGATAAGGAATTGCTGATCTTGCTGATTTTCTCAAAGAACCAAGTCTTTGTTTTATTTTACTTTTTTATGTGTCTGTGATGTGTTTTCACAATATTCAGCCTCCGTACCCCTCTCTTGTCCCCCTTCATTCTCTCTGGAATGCTTCCCTTCCTAATGTCTCCCTGATTGTTCAGTATGTATGTGGGGGGGGTATGCAGAATGCATAATGTGTAATGACCAATTCATGGTAACTAGGATTCCTATATTTTTAATTTCTAACATTTGTAATCTCAGCCTCTCTACTTGTTTTTTTAAATTACTCTTATTTTTATTGAATATTTTTATTTGTTATTCCCTTTCCCAGTTTCCCAGATGTAGGCCCCCCTCTCCAATCCCCCTTCTCTTTCTTCTATGAGGGTGTTCCCCTTCCCCAATCATCCCCCTGTCCGACCTGCTCCTTACATTCCCCTGTCCTGTTGGAGTCCAGCCTTGACAGAACCAAGGGCTTCTTCTCTGATTGGTAATCAACAAGACCATCCTCTGCTACATATGCAGCTGGAGCCATGGGTCTGTCCTTTGTACTCTTTGGGGAGTGGATTTCTTCCTCAGAGACAGTTGTTTTATTGATAATTGGTACTGTTTCGACTTTATTGACTTCAACCTTAAGTTTGACTATTTCTTTCTGCCTACTCCTTTGGATTTGTTTTGTTTTTTTTTTTTTTTTGTTTGTTTGTTTTAGTTTTTTCACATTTCTATCTAGAGCTTTCAGGAGTGCTCTTATTTTTCTAGTATGATATCTCTCCACTTTTTAATTAGTCACTTATTGCTATGAACTTTCCACTTATATCTACACTCACTGTGTCACATAAATTTGGGAATGATGTATATCCATTTTCACTTAATTCTAGAAAGTCTCTGATTTTTCTTTAAGGGCCTCTATCATTTTCATAAGGCTGGTCTAAGGTCTTGTCCCATTCTTTAGCTATGTTGGAATATTCAGTGTCAGCTAGGGTAGGGTTGCTGGGTTACAGTGGGTACATGCTGTCCTGGATGTTATTGGTTGTGCTCTTGACGCTGACATCGATGCTCCTGAGGCTGTGAAGATTATAGGTCTGGGTGATGAGATCTGCTTTTGTATCTCCAGGATAAGTATTTTGTTCTTTTTCTCTGCTTCCTGGATTTTAGGAGGGTGTGGTGGCTGTCTGGTGCATTGTAGAGAACTTTGTATGCACCTGTTCTCATGACCTGCTCTGCTTGCATGTTTCCAGCCTATGCCTGCTGGCATCAGAGACTGTGATCATGGGGTCAGTAGGAGGAGGTAAGGTTGGAGATCTTTGTGATCCATGTGATCCCATCTAATATAGCAGGGAAATGGAGACTGCAGCGGGTTTTATTCTACAGAGCTGGGGATGGGACTCATGGTTTGTGTTTGGAGAAGTAGAAGGATTTCTATGGATCCAACATCGCCCTACATGTAGCCCTGGCAGTAGTGACCTTTGATATAAGCAGGAATGCGAGCTGTGGTTGTATGGTGGGACAAAGCAACAAGTGGGGAGAGGGAGAACACAAAGGGAAGGTCTTTAGTATCCACTGATGATAAGAAAGGATGGGGCAGGTAGAAAACCACAGGAGTTTGATGCATACTAGGAGGCGAGACTGTGGTATAGCATCTATGGGAACTGAGGGAGAAATGAATATTGGTAGGCAGCCTGCCAGGTTTAAAAACTCTCAAGTTAAACTAAGTTTAACAAAATAGAATTAACATTTGATCTAGCCAACATTGATATAATTTTTAAAACAGTAACATTCTAATCTTCTAGCTTTTCACCTAGAAGATGTAATTGTAGGCTGTAATGTATGAACAGGTAAACAAGATGAGGAACTAAGTGTCTTCCTAAGCTCTATGACTTTATATAAAATTCCTGACCTTTCAACAGTTTGTATTTGAAGGGAAATAAGCTTGTGTCCTGTAGGATTCTGGAGTCTTTCTGGTGGACACCCACAACTGTAGCAAACACTGTTTTCATTGCCATCACATTTATTATTTTTGTCCGGTGTTTGAATAATGTATAAATGAAACATCAATGGACTCCTGTATGTTGGGATTCTTCTCTACACTGGGGTGTGAGATATTCATGTGGAATTTGTGAGTTTGTTTTTGTTTTGGAGAGAGAGAATCAACATATATGTGACAGACACACCTATCAAATACCCAGGAGTCCGACTTTATGAATTTTCCAATGCAGGCCCCTCAGAATATACACCTTTTCTGCATATAGAGAAAACAGAGATTTTCATCACTTCTAGGCAGAATTTTGAATCATTGTTCACAATGACCTTCTTGTATACAAGCAATTTCCTCTGACAATCACAGGACAATTGTGAACTAAAACATTAATCACTCCACATATAACCACAAACCGATTTCAGGTTGATATTCTCTCTCTCTCTCTCTCTCTCTCTCTCTCTCTCTCTCTCTCTCTCTCTCTCTCTCTCATTTGAAACATAGTATCTTTATATAGCCTGGGCTGTTTTGAACTCACTCTATAGAGCAAGCTGATCTAAAAATAACACAGAGATGTTCCTACCACTCTCTCTGAGGTATGGAATTTAAATGTTTAACTTCTTAATTCATTAGGCACAATACTAAGAATGGGAAAGGTTATGAAAAATGAAAAATATATAATGTAAAAGTATGTTATATGTATGGAATGTACGTGGATGTCATGCATCAAGTGGGCACTATCAGGGCAGAGACAGAGGAAGAGGAATAGGTGTCCTGTAGCCTGGGCTGTACACAGAGCTCAACCACAGCAGAAAGAGATGGAAGGAAAAGCAATGCATACCTTCCCACCCCAAAATTTGTTTGATATGATTATTTCCTCTGGCAAATGCAAAAGGAGATCTTTCTCATGCTCCCTTCATCTCCTTATATGTATACATTCTCAGTTTGTTACTGTTGTAACATCTTTCTGCACTCCAGGGAGCCTTCATCCTCCTATCCTATCTCTGTCTCCCAGGAAGGATTAGTCATGAGTACCACACACCCTGACTCAGTGACCCCATTAAGGAATGCCCCAGAGAACAATCAATGCAAATGTTCAGTGTGCTCTGGCATCCTCTGCTTGGTCTCCAGGCAATTTTTTTCTGTAATCAACCCACATATACAGGCAGGATAGTTGCATCTGTGTGTTAGCAGGAGGTAGAATTGGGGACCTCAACATGCTAGGCAAGTTCCCTACCGTTGAACTAAGTTTTCACACTTCATACCTTTATTGCTGTATTCTGGCTGTGCCTCTCAGGAGAGATCAACATGCGGTTCCTCTTCGCTTGGACTTCTTTGCTTCATCCATCTTATCGAATTGGATGGCTGTATATGTATGGGCCACATGTGGGGCAGGCTCTGAAAGGGAGTTCCTTCTGCCTCTGTTCTAAATTTGCCTCCCTATTCCATGCCAAGGGTACTCTTGTTCCCCTTTTAAGGAATGAGTGAAACATTCCCATTTTGGTCATCCTACTTGAGTTTCATGTGTTCTGTGCATCTAGGGTAATTCGAGCATATGGGCTAATAGCCACTTATCAATGACTGCATACCGTGTGTGTTTTTCTGTGATTGGGTTACCTCACTCAGGAAGATATTTTCCAATTCCATCCATTTGCCTATGAATTTCATAAAGTCATTGTTTTGATAGCTGAGTAATATTCCATTGTGTAGATATACCACATATTCTGTATCCATTCTTCTGTTGAAGTGCATCTGGGTTCTTTCCAGCTTCTGGCTATTATAAATAAAGCTGCTATGAACATAGTGGAGCATGTGTCTTTGTTATATGTTGGGGCATCCTTTGGATGCCCAAGAGAGATATAGCTGGGTCCTCAGGTAGTTCAATTTCCAATTTTCTGAGGAACCTCCAGACTGAATTCCAGAATGGTGTACCAGTCTGCAATCCCACCAACAATGGAGGAGTTTTCCTCTTTCTCCACATCCTCGCCAGCATCTGCTGTCACCTGAGTTTTTTTTTTTTTTTATTTATTAACTTGAGTATTTCTTATATACATTTCGAGTGTTATTCCCTTTCCCGGTTTCCGGGCAAACATCCCCCTCCCCCCTCCCCTTCCTTATGGGTGTTCACCTCCCAACCCTCCCCCCATTGCCGCCCTCCCCCCATAGACTAGTTCACTGGGGGTTCAGTTTTAGCAGGACCCAGGGCTTCCCCTTCCACTGGTGCTCTTACTAGGATATTCATTGCTACCTATGGGGTCAGAGTCCAGGGTCAGTCCATGTATAGTCTTTAGGTAGTGGCTTAGTCCCTGGAAGCTCTGGTTGCTTGGCATTGTTCTACTTTTGGGGTCTCGAGCCCCTTCAAGCTCTTCCAGTTCTTTCTCTGATTCCTTCAATAGGGGACCTATTCTCAGTTCAGTGGTTTGCTGCTGGCATTCGCCTCTATATTTGCTGTATTCTGGCTGTGTCTCTCAGGAGCGATCTACATCCGGCTCCTGTCGGTCTGCACTTCTTTGCTTCATCCATCTTGTCTAATTGGGTGGCTGTATATGTATGGGCCACATGTGGGGCAGGCTCTGAATGGGTGTTCCTTCAGTCTCTGTTTTAATCTTTGCCTCTCCGTTCCCAGCCAAGGGTATTCTTTTTCCTCATTTAAAGAAGGAGTGAAGCATTCACATTTTGATCATCCGTCTTGAGTTTCGTTTATTCTAGGGATCTAGGGTAATTCAAGGATTTGGGCTAATAGCCATTTATCAATGAGTGCATACCATGTATGTCTTTCTGTGATTGGGTTAGCTCACTCAGGATGATATTTTCCAGTTCCAACCATTTGCCTACGAATTTCATAAACTCGTTGTTTTTGATAGCTGAGTAATATTCCATTGTGTAGATGTACCACATTTTCTGTATCCATTCCTCTGTTGAAGGGCATCTAGGTTCTTTCCAGTTTCTGGCTATTATAAATAAGGCTGCGATGAACATAGTGGAGCACGTGTCTCTTTTATATGTTGAGGCATCTTTTGGGTATATGCCCAAGAGAGGTATAGCTGGATCCTCAGGCAGTTCAATGTCCAATTTTCTGAGGAACCTCCAGACTGATTTCCAGAGTGGTTTTACCAGTCTGCAATCCCACCAACAATGGAGGAGTGTTCCTCTTTCTCCACATCCTCGCCAGCATCTGCTGTTACCTGAGTTTTTGATCTTAGCCAATCGCACTGGTGTGAGTTGAAATCTCAGTGTTGTTTTGATTTGCATTTCCCTTATGACTAAAGATGTTGAACATTTCTTTAGGTGTTTCTCAGCCATTCGGCATTCCTCAGCTGTGAATTCTTTGTTTAGCTCTGAACCCCATTTTTTAATAGGGTTATTTGTTTCCCTGCGGTCTAACTTCTTGAGTTCTTTGTATATTTTGGATATAAGGCCTCTATCTGTTGTAGGATTGGTAAAGATCTTTTCTCAATCTGTTGGTTGCCGTTTTGTCCTAACCACAGTGTCCTTTGCCTTACAGAAGCTTTGCAGTTTTATGAGATCCCATTTGTCGATTCTTGATCTTAGAGCATAAGCCATTAGTGTTTTGTTCAGGAAATTTTTTCCGGTGCCCATGTGTTCCAGATGCTTCCCTAGTTTTTCTTCTATTAGTTTGAGTGTGTCTGGTTTGATGTGGAGGTCCTTGATCCGCTTGGACTTAAGCTTTGTACAGGGTGATAAGGATGGATCAATCTGCATTCTTCTACATGTTGCCCTCCAGTTGAACCAGCACCATTTGCTGAAAATGCTATCTTTTTTCCATTGGATGGTTTTGGCTCCTTTGTCAAAAATCAAGTGACCATAGGTGTGTGGGTTCATTTCTGGGTCTTCAATTCTATTCCATTGGTCTATCTGTCTGTCTCTGTACCAATACCATGCAGTTTTTATCACTATTGCTCTGTAATACTGCTTGAGTTCAGGGATAGTGATTCCCCCTGAAGTCCTTTTATTGTTGAGGATAGCTTTAGCTATCCTGGGTTTTTTGTTATTCCAGATGAATTTGCAAATTGTTCTGTCTAACTCTTTGAAGAATTGGATTGGTATTTTGATGGGGATTGCATTGAATCTGTAGATTGCTTTTGGTAAAATGGCCATTTTTACCATATTATTCCTGCCAATCCATGAGCATGGGAGATCTTTCCATCTTCTGAGGTCTTCTTCAATTTCTTTCCTCAGTGTCTTGAAGTTCTTATTGTACAGATCTTTTACTTGCTTGGTTAAAGTCACACCGAGGTACTTTATATTATTTGGGTCTATTATGAAGGGTGTCGTTTCACTAATTTCTTTCTCGGCTTGTTTCTCTTTTGTATAGAGGAAGGCAACTGATTTATTTGAGTTAATTTTATACCCAGCCACTTTGCTGAAGTTGTTTATCAGCTTTAGTAGTTCTCTGGTGGAACTTTTGGGATCACTTAAATATACTATCATGTCATCTGCAAATAGTGATATTTTGACCTCTTCTTTTCCAATCTGTATCCCTTTGATCTCCTTTTGTTGTCTGATTGCTCTGGCTAGAACTTCAAGAACTATATTGAATAAGTAGGGAGAGAGTGGGCAGCCTTGTCTAGTCCCTGATTTTAGTGGGATTGCTTCAAGTTTCTCTCCATTTAGTTTAATGTTAGCGACTGGTTTGCTGTATATGGCTTTTACTATGTTTAGGTATGGGCCTTGAATTCCTATTCTTTCCAGGACTTTTATCATGAAGGGGTGTTGAATTTTGTCAAATGCTTTCTCAGCATCTAATGAAATGATCATGTGGTTCTGTTTTTTCAGTTTGTTTATATAATGGATCACGTTGATGGTTTTCTGTATATTAAACCATCCCTGCATGCCTGGGATGAAGCCTACTTGATTATGGTGGATGATTGTTTTGATGTGCTCTTGAATTCGGTTTGCCAGAATTTTATTGAGTATTTTTGCGTCGATATTCATAAGGGAAATTGGTCTGAAGTTCTCTTTCTTTGTTGTGTCTTTGTGTGGTTTAGGTATAAGAGTAATTGTGGCTTCGTAGAAGGAATTCGGTAGGTCTCCATCTGTTTCAATTTTGTGGAATAGTTTGGATAATATTGGTATGAGGTCTTCTATGAAGGTTTGATAGAATTCTGCACTAAACCCGTCTGGACCTGGGCTCTTTTTGGTTGGGAGACCTTTAATGACTGCTTCTATTTCCTTAGGAGTTATGGGGTTGTTTAACTGGTTTATCTGTTCCTGATTTAACTTCGATACCTGGTATCTGTCTAGGAAATTATCCATTTCCTGAAGATTTTCAAAATTTGTTGAGTATAGGTTTTTATAGTAAGATCTGATGATTTTTTGAATTCCCTCGAATCTGTAGTTATGTCTCCCTTTTCATTTCTGATTTTGTTAATTTGGGCACACTCTCTGTGTCCTCTCGTTAGTCTGGCTAAGGGTTTATCTATCTTGTTGATTTTCTCAAAGAACCAACTTTTGGTTCTGTTGATTCTTTCTATGGTCCTTTTTGTTTCTACTTGCTTGATTTCAGCTCTGAGTTTGATTATTTCCTGCCTTCTACTCCTCCTGGGTGTATTTGCTTCTTTTTGTTCTAGAGCTTTTAGGTGTGCTGTCAAGCTGCTGACATATGCTCTTTCCTGTTTCTTTCTGCAGGCACTCAGCGCTATGAGTTTTCCTCTTAGCACAGCTTTCATTGTGTCCCATAAGTTTGAGTATGTGGTATCTTCATTTTCATTAAATTCTAAAAAGTTTTTAATTTCTTTCTTTTTTTTTTTTTTTTTTGGTGTTTTTTTTTTTCCGGAGCTGGGGACCGAACCCAGGGCCTTGCGCTTCCTAGGTAAGCGCTCTACCACTGAGCTAAATCCCCAGCCCCGCTAATTTCTTTCTTTATTTCTTCCTTGACCAGGTTATCATTGAGTAGAGCATTGTTCAATTTCCACGTATATGTGGGTATTCTTCCCTTATTGTTATTGAAGACCAGTTTTAGGCCGTGGTGGTCCGATAGCACGCATGGGATTATTTCTATCTTTCGGTACCTGTTGAGGCCCATTTTTTGACCAATTATATGGTCAATTTTGGAGAAAGTACCATGAGGAGCTGAGAAGAAGGTATATCCTTTTGCTTTAGGATAGAATGTTCTATAAATATCCGTTAAGTCCATTTGGCTCATGACTTCTCTTAGTCTGTCTACATCACTGTTTAATTTCTGTTTCCATGATCTGTCCATTGATGAGAGTGGGGTGTTGAAATCTCCCACTATTATTGTGTGAGGTGCAATGTGTGATTTGAGGTTTAGCAAGGTTTCTTTTACGTATGTAGGTGCCCTTTTATTTGGGGCATAGATATTTAGGATTGAGAGTTCATCTTGGTTGATTTTTCCTTTGATGAATATGAAGTGTCCTTCCTTATCTTTTTTGATGACTTTTAGTTGGAAATTGATTTTATTTGATATTAGAATGGCTACTCCATCTTGCTTCTTCTGACCATTTGCTTAGAAAGTTGTTTTCCAGCCTTTCACTCTGAGGTAGTGTCTGTCTTTGTCTCTGAGGTGTGTTTCCTGTAGGCAGCAGAATGCAGGGTCCTCGTTGCGTATCCAGTTTGTTAATCTATGTCTTTTTATTGGGGAGTTGAGGCCATTGATATTGAGAGATATTAAGGAATAGTGATTATTGCGTCCCGTTATATTCATATTTGGATGTTAGGTTATGTTTGTGTGCTTTCATTCTCTTTGTTTTGTTGCCAAGACGATTAGTTTCTTGCTTCTTCTAGGGTATAGCTTGCCTCCTTATGTTGGGCTTTACCATTAATTATCCTTTGTAGTGCTGGATTTGTAGAAAGTTATTGTGTAAATTTGGTTTTGTCATGGAATATCTTGGTTTCTCCATCAATGTTAATTGAGAGTTTTGCTGGATACAGTAATCTGGGCTGGCTTTTGTGTTCTCTTAGGGTCTGTATAACATCAGTCCAGGATCTTCTGGCCTTCATAGTTTCTGGCGAGAAGTCTGGTGTGATTCTGATAGGTCTGCCTTTATATGTTACTTGACCTTTTTCCCTTACTGCTTTTAATATTCTTTCTTTATTTTGTGCGTTTGGTGTTTTGACTATTATGTGACAGGAGGTGTTTCTTTTCTGGTCCAATCTATTTGGAGTTCTGTAGGCTTCTTGTATGTCTATGGGTATCTCTTTTTTTAGGTTAGGGAAGTTTTCTTCTATGATTTTGTTGAAGATATTTACTGGTCCTTTGAGCTGGGAGTCTTCACTCTCTTCTATACCTATTATCCTTAGGTTTGATCTTCTCATTGAGTCCTGGATTTCCTGTATGTTTTGGACCAGTAGCTTTTTCTGCTTTACATTATCTTTGACAGTTGAGTCAATGATTTCTATGGAATCTTCTGCTCCTGAGATTCTCTCTTCCATCTCTTGTATTCTGTTGGTGAGGCTTGTATCTACAGCTCCTTGTCTCTTCTTTTGGTTTTCTATATCCAGGGTTGTTTCCATGTGTTCTTTCTTGATTGCTTCTATTTCCATTTTTAATTCCTTCAACTGTTTGATTGTGTTTTCCTGGAATTCTTTCAGGGATTTTTGAGATTCCTCTCTGTAGGCTTTTACTTGTTTATTAATGTTTTCCTGTGCTTCCCTAAATGTGTTCAGGTCTTTCTTGAAGTCCTCCAGCATCATGATCAAATATGATTTTGAAACTAGATCTTGCTTTTCTGGTGTGTTTGGATATTCCATGTTTGTTTTGGTGGGAGAATTGGGCTCCGATGATGGCAAGTAGTCTTGGTTTCTGTTGCTTGGGTTCCTGCGCTTGCCTCTCGCCATCAGATTATCTCTAGTGTTACTTTGTTCTGCTATTTCTGACAGTGGCTAGACTGTCCTATAAGCCTGTGTGTCAGGAGTGCTGTAGACCTGTTTTCCTCTCTTTCAGTCAGTTATGGGGACAGAGTGTTCTGCTTTCGGGTGTGTAGTTTTTCCTCTCTACAGGTCTTCAGCTGTTCCTGTGGGCCTGTGTCTTGAGTTCACCAGGCAGCTTTCTTGCAGAAGAAAATTTGTTCTTACCTGTGGTCCCGAGGCTCAGGTTCGCTCGTGGGGTGCTGCCCAGGGGCTCTCTGCAGCGGCAGCAACCAGGAAGACCTGTGCCGCCCCTTCCGGGAGCTTCAGTGCACCAGGGTTCCAGATGGTCTTTGGCTTTTTCCTCTGGCGTCCGAGATGTGTGTGCAGGGAGCAGTCTCTTCTGGTTTCCCAGGCTTGTCTGCCTCTCTGAAGGTTTAGCTCTCCCTCACACGGGATTTGGGTGCAGAGAACTGTTTATCCGGTCTGTTTCCTTCAGGGTCCGGCGGTGTCTCTGGCAGGGGTCCTGCCGCTCCTGGGCCCTCCCCCACGGGAGCCCAGAGGCCTTATACAGTTTCCTCTTGGGCCAGGGATGTGGGCAGGGGTGAGCAGTGTTGGTGATCTCTTCTGCTCTGCAGCCTCAGGAGTGCCCACCTGACCAGGCAGTTGGGGTCTGGGAGCAGGGAGCTGCTGCGGGCCGGGATCCGCGGGTGTTGTTTTCTGGTTTTTACTGTGTGGTGGTGTCGTGGCTGATGTCTCCCTTCTGCCTTCTTGCTTCACAGCAAGGAGTCAGGTCACTGCTATGGCTTCTCCCCCTCTCCTCTCTCCTGTCTCTCCTTCTCCCGTTATGGGGTTGTTTAACTGATTTATCTGTTCCTGATTTAACTTCGGTACCTGGTATCTGTCTAGGAAATTGTCCATATCCTTCAGATTTTCAAGTTTTGTTGAATAGAGGCTTTTATAGTAAGATCTGATGATTTTTTGAATTTCCTCTGAATCTGTACTTAAGTCTCCCTTTTCATTTCTGATTTTGTTAATTTGGACACACTCTCTGTGTCCTCTCATTAGTCTAGCTAAGGGTTTATCTATCTTGTTGATTTTCTCAAAGAACCAACTTTTGGTTCTGTTGATTCTTTCTATGGTCCTTTTTGTTTCTACTTGGTTGATTTCAGCTCTGAGTTTGATTATTTCCTGCCTTCTACTCCTCCTGGCTGTATTTGCTTCTTTTTGTTCTAGAGCTTTTAGGTGTGCTGTCAAGCTGCTGACATATGCTCTTTCCTGTTTCTTCCTGCAAGCACTCATAGCTATGAGTTTTCCTCTTAGCACACCTTTCATTGTGTCCATGAGTTTGGGTATGTTGTACCTTCAGGTTCATTAAATTCTAAAAAGTCTTTAATTTCTTTCTGTATTTCTTCCTTGACCATTTTATCATTGTGTAGAGCATTGTTCAATTTCCATGTATATGTCTGCATTCTTCCCTTATTGTTATTGAAAACCAGCTTTAGGCCATGGTGATCTGATAGCACACATGGGATTATTTCTATCTTTCTGTTCCTGTTGAGGCCAGTTTTAAGACCAATTACATGGTCAATTTTGGAGAAAGTACCATGAGGAGCTGAGAAGAAGGTATATCCTTTTGCTTTAGGATAGAATGTTCTATAAATATCTGTTAAGTCCATTTGGCTCATGACTTCTCTTAGTCTGTCTACGTCTCTGTTTAACTTCTGTTTCCATGATCTGTCCATTGATGAGAGTGGGGTGTTGAAATCTCCTACTATTATTGTGTGTGGGGCAATGTGCGTTTTGAGTTTTAGTAAGGTTTCTTTTACGTATGTAGGTGCCCTTGTCTTTGGGGCATAGATATTTAGGATTGAGAGTTCATCTTGGTGGATTTTTCCTTTGATGAATATGAAGTGTCCTTCCTTATCTTTTTTGATGACTTTTAGTTGAAAATTGATTTTATTTGATATTAGAATGGCTACTCCAGCTTGCTTCTTCTGACCATTTGCTTGGAAAGTTGTTTTCCAGCCTTTCACTCTGAGGTAGTGTCTGTCTTTGTCTCTGAGGTGTGTTTCCTGTAGGCAGCAGAATGCAGGGTCCTCGTTGTGTACCCAGTTTGTTAATCTATGTCTTTTTATTGGGGAGTTGAGACCATTGATGTTGAGAGATATTAGGGAATAGTGATTATTGGTTCCTGTTATATTCATATTTGGATGTGAGGTAATGTTTGTGTGCTTTTCTTCTCTTTGTTTTGTTGCCAAGATGATTAGTTTCTTGTTTCTTCTAGGGTATAGCTTACCTCCTTCTGTTGGCCTTTACCATTTATTACCCTTTGTAGTGCTGGATTTGTAGAAAGATATTGTGTAAATTTGGTTTTATCGTGGAATATTTTGGTTTCTCCATCTATGTTACTTGAGAGTTTTGCAGGATACAGTAACCTGGGCTGGCATTTGTGTTCTCTTAGGGTCTGTATGACATCTGACCAGGATCTTCTGGCTTTCATAGTTTCTGGCAAAAAGTCTGGTGTGATTCTGATAAGTCTGCCTTTATATGTTACTTGACCTTTTTTCCTTACTGCTTTTAATGTTCTTACATTATTTTGTGAGTTTGGTGTTTTGACTATTATATGACAGGAGAAGTTTCTTTTCTGGTCCAATCTATTTGGAGTTCTGTAGGCTTCTTGTATGCTTATGGGTATCTCTTTAGGTTAGGGAAGTTTTCTTCTATGATTTTGTTGAAGATATTTACTGGTCCTTTGAGCTGGGAGTCTTCACTCTCTTCTATACCTATTATCCTTAGGTTTGATCTTCTCATAGAGTCCTGGATTTACTGTATGTTTTGGACCAGTAGCTTTTTGCACTTTACATTATCTTTGACAGTTGAGTTGATGATTTCTTTTTTTTTTTTATTAACCTGAGTATTTCTTATATACATTTCGAGTGTTATTCCATTTCCTGGTTTCCGGGCAAACATCCCCCTCCTCCCTCCCCTTCCTTATGGGTGTTCCCTTCCCCATTCTTCCCCCAATGCTGCCCTCCCCCAAACAATCACGTTCACTGGGGGTTCAGTCTTAGCAGGACTAAGGGCTTCCCCTTCCACTGGTGATCTTACTAGGATATTCATTGCTACCTATGAGGTCAGAGTCCAGGGTCAGTCCATGTATAGTCTTTAGGTAGTGGCTTAGTCCCTGGAAGCTCTGGTTGCTTGGCATTGTTGTTCATAAGGGGTCTCGAGCCCCTTCAAGCTCTTCCAGTTCTTTCTCTGATTCCTTCAACGGGGGTCCTATTCTCAGTTTAGTGGTTTGCTGCTGGCATTCGCCTCTGTGTTTGCTGTATTCTGGCTGTGTCTCTTAGGAGTGATCTACATCTGGCTCCTGTCGGCCTGCACTTCTTTCCTTCATCCATCTTGTCTAATTGGATGGCTGTATATGTATGGGCCACACATGTGGGTAAGGCTCTGAATGGGTGTTCCTTCTGTGTCTGTTTTAATCTTTGCCTCTCTATTCCCTGCCAAGCGAATTCTTGTTCCCCTTTTAAAGAAGTAGTGAAGCATCACATTTGATCATCAGTCTTGATTTTCACTTGTTCTAGGCATCTAGGGTAATTCAAGATTTTGGGCTAATAGCCACTTGTCAATGAGTGCATACCATGTGTGTTTTTCTGTGATTGGGTTACCTCACTCAAGATGATATTTTCCAGTTCCAACCAATTGCCCACGAAATTCATAATGTCATTGTTTTTGATAGCTGAGTAATATTCCATTGTGTAGATGTACCATATTTTCTGTATCCATTCCTCTGTTGAAAGGCAGCTGGGTTCTTTCCAGCTTCTGGCTATTATAAATAAGGCTGCTATGAACATAATGGAGCATGTGTCTTTTTTATATGTTGGGGCATCTTTTGGGTATATGCCCAAGAGAGGTATAGCTGGATCCTCAGGCAGTTCAATGTCCAATTTTCTGAGGAACCTCCAGACTGATTTCCAGAATGGTTTTACCAGTCTGCAATCCCATCAACAATGGAGGAGTGTTCCTCTTTCTCCGCATCCTCGCAGCATCTGCTGTCACCTGAATTTTTGATTTTAGCCATTCTGACTGGTGTGAGGTGAAATCTCAGGGTTGTTTTGATTTGCATTTCCCTTATGACTAAAGATGTTGAACATTTCTTTAGTTGTTTCTCAGCCATTCGGCATTCCTCAGCTGTGAATTCTTTGTTTAGCTCTGAACCCATTTTTTAATAGGGTTATTTGTCTCCCTGAGGTCCTTTGAGCTGGGAGTCTTCACTCTCTTCTATACCTATTATCCTTAGGTTTGATCTACTCATTGTGTCCTGGATTTCCTGTGTGTTTTGGATCAGTAGCTTTTTCTGCTTTCCATTATCTTTGACAGTTGAGTCAATGATTTCTATGGAGACTTCTGCTCCTGAGATTCTCTCTTCCATCTCTTGTATTCTGTTGGTGAAGCTCGTATCTACAGCTCCTTGTCTCTTATTTAGGTTTTCTATATCCAGGGTTGTTTCCATGTGTTCTTTCTTGATTGCTTCTATTTCCATTTTTAATTCCTCCAACTGTTTGATTGTGTTTTCCTGGAATTCTTTCAGGGATTTTTGTGACTCCTCTCTATGGGCTTCTACTTGTTTATTTATGTTTTCCTGGAATTCTTTTAGGGATTTTTGTGATTCCGCTCTGTAGGCTTCTACTTGTTCTCTAAGAGAGTTCTTCACGTCTTTCTTGAAGTCCTCCAGCATCATGATCAAATGTGATTTTGAAACTAGATCTTGCTTTTCTGGTGTGTTTGGATATTCTGTGTTTGCTTTGGCAGGAGAATTGTGCTCTGATGATGCCATGTAGTCTTGGTTTCTGTTGCTTGAGTTCCTGTGCTTGCCGCTCGCCATCAGATTATCTCTAGTGTTACTTTGTTCTGCTATATCTGACAGTGGCTAGACTGTCCTATAAGCCTGTGTTTCAGGAGTGCTGTAGACCTGTTTTCCTGTTTCCTTTCAGCCAGTTATGGTGACGGAGTGTTCTGCTTTCGGGCGTGTAGTTTTTCTTATCTACAGGTCTTCAGCTGTTCCTGTGCACCTGTGTCTTGAGTTCACCAGGCAGGTTGCTTGCAGCAGAAAAGTTGGTCTTACCTGTGGTCCTGAGGCTCAAGTTTGCTCATGGGGTTTTGATTATGAGCTCTCTGAGGCTGCAGCAACCGGGAAGATCTGCACCGCCCTTTCCAGAAGTTTCTGTGCACCAGGGTTGCAGATGGCGTTTGGTGTTTTCCTCTGGAATCAGTAATGTGTGCAGAGTACAGTCTCTTCTGGTTTCCCAGGCGTGTCTGCCTCACTGAATGTGCCATGATGTTTCTATTACTATAACTCTGTACCCCAAAATATGGAAGGTGACAGCTCCTGTTTTTCTTTTATTGTTCACATTTGTTTTATCTTCCCTGGGTTTTCTCATGCTTTCTTATAAAGGTGAGAACTGTGCTTTCAACTTATTTGAACTTTTACATTGTATTTAGTTAGAAATTGCATGGGATCTGTAGATTGTTGTGGCAAGGTGGCCAGTTTTACTGTGTTAATCCTACTGATTCATGAATATGGGAGATGCTCTTCAATTTGTCTCTTCAAAGACTTGAATCTTTGATCATGTAAGACTTTCATTTGTTTGGTCACAGTTAGTTAGAGATATTCTATTTTGTCTAACGCTATTTCTTTCTCAGGCTGATTGTCCTTTCTATAAAGGGGGACTGCTAAGTTTCTTTATTTGTAGTTAATGTTGTATCCAGCTCCTTTGCTGAAACTGTTTTTCAGCTGAAGGAATTCTCCAGTAGAGATTTAGGGTCAGCGATGTTTCTTTTTCTCCCCCCCCCATCTTTATTAACTTGAGTATTGCTTATTTACATTTCGATTGTTATTCCCCTTCCCGTTTTCAGGGCCAACATCCCCTAACCCCTTCTTTAGGGGTGTTCCCCTCCCTATCCTCCCCCCATTACCACCCTCCCCCCAACAATCACATTCACTGGGGGTTCAGTCCTGGCAGTACCAAGGGCTTCCCCTTCCACTGGTGCTCTTACTAGGCTATTCATTGCTACTCTTGTATCATCTGCAAACAACATTTTAATTTCTTCCTTTCCGAATTGTGTCCCCTTAGTCTCCTTCACTTTTCTTACTGTTCTACATAAGACTTCAAGTATTATATTAAATAAATATGGAGAAAGTCGAAAATCTTGACTTCATTTTGATTTTACTGGAATTGTTTTGAATTTCTCACCATTTATCCTGATGCTGTTTATGGTTATGGTCTAAACTGTGCTCTTATTTTTAACTATGTCCCTTGTATCCCTAATCTCTCTAGGACTTGTGTTAGTTATCACGGGGTACTGATTTTTGTCAAAGACTTGTCTACATGTAATTAGATCGTCATGTGGCTATTTCTTTCAGTTCTTTTATATGGCAGATTGCATGTATTGAATTTTGTCTGTAGAACCATCCCTGCATCTCCGGGATGAAATTTTCTTTATCCTCGTAAATAATTCTCTTGATGTGGTTTTGGATTTGGTTTGCAAATACTCTATTGCTTGATTTGCATCCGTGTTCATAAAGGTAATATGTTTGTAATCTTGCTTTTCTGGGTCTTTGTGTGATTGGAGTATCAAGGTAACTGTGGCCCTATACTATGTATTGTCAATTGTTTCCTCTACTTCCATTTTGTGAACTCATTTGAGGAGTACTGATGTTAGCTCCTCTTTGATATTCTGGTAGAATTCTGTCCTAAAGTCATCTTATCCTGAGATTTTTTTTCTTGTGGAGAAGTGACTTATAATGTCAGGTTCTATTTCACTAGGGAATATAAGTCTCTTGTTTTTCCTTTTTTAAATTTTGTATTAGTTATATTTCTTTACTTACATTTCAAATGTTATTCACTTCATGGTTTCCTGTCACCCTCCTCCTCCCCACCTCCACGATCCAGATTTTACTGTGGTAAGTGGGACCTATTGAGGAATTTAATCCTATCTTTTAGAGATTTCACTTTAGTGGAGTACAGGCTTTTAAATATGTCCAAGGGATTCTCTGGATTTCTCCAACGTTTATTTAATTTGGATAAAGAATTGCTGATCTTACTGATTTTCTCAAAGAACCAAGTCTTTGTTTTATTTTATTTTTTATGTGTCTGTGATGTGTTTTCACAATATTCAGCCTCCGTACCCCTCTCTTGTCCCCCTTCATTCTCCCTGGAACGCTTCCCTTCCTAATATCTCCCTGATTGTTCAATATGTATGTGTGTGTGGGGGTATGCAGAGTCCATAATGTGTAATGACCAATTCATGGTAACTAGGATTCCTATATTTTTAATTTCTAACATTTGTAATCTCAGCCTCTCTGTTTTTTTAAATTACACTTATTTTTATTGAATATTTTTATTTATGTTATTCCCTTTCCCAGTTTCCCAGCCCTAGGCCCCCCTCTCCAATCCCCCTTCTCTTTCTTCTATGAGGGGTTTCCCCTTCCCCAATCATCCCCCTGTCCGACCTGCTCCTTACATTCCCCTGTCCTGTTGGAGTCCAGCGTTGAGAGAAACAAGGGCTTCTTCTCTGATTGGTGACCAACAAGAACATCCTCTACTACATATGCAGCTGGAGCCATGGGTCTGTCCATTGTAGTCTTTGGGGAGTGGATTTCTTCCTGAGTGACATTTGTTTTATTGATACTTTGTACTGTTTCAACTTTATTGACTTCAACCTTAAGTTTGACTATTTATTTCTGCCTACTCTTTGGACTAGTTTTGTTTTGGTTTTTTTGTTTGTTTGTTTGTTTGTTCATTTGTTTTAGTTTTTTCACATTTCTATCTAGAGCTTTCCGGAGTGCTCTTATGTTTCTAGTATGATATCTCTCCACTTTTTAATTAGTCACTTATTGCGATGAACTTTCCACTTATATCTACATTCACTGTGTCACATAAATTTGAGAATGATGTTTATCCATTTTCACTTAATTCTAGAAAGTCTCTGATCTTTCTTTAAGGGCCTCTATCATTTTCATAAGGCTGGTCTAAGGTCTTGTCCCATTCTTTAGCTATGTTGGAATATTCCGTGTCAGCTATGGTAGGGTTGCTGGGTTCCAATGGGTACATGCTGTCCTGGATGTTATTGGTTGTGCTCTTGACGCTGACATCGATGTGCCTGAGGCTGTGAAGATTATAGGTCTGGGTGATGAGATCTGGTTTTGTATCTCCAGGATGAGTATTTTGTTCTTTCTCTCTGCTTCCTGGATTTTAGGAGGTTGTGGTGGCTTTCTGGTGCATTGTAGAGAACTTTGTATGCACCTGTTCTCATGGCCTGCTCTGCTTGCATGTTTCCAGCCCATGCCTGCTGGCATCAGAGGCTGTGATCATGGGGTCAGTAGGAGGAGGTAAGGTTGGAGATCTTTGTGATGCATGTGATCCCATCTAATATAGCAGGGAAATGGAGACTGCAGCGGGTTTTATGCTACAGAGGTGGGGATGGGACTCAAGGTTTGTGTTTGGAGAAGTAGAAGGATTTCTATGGATCCAACACCACCCTACATGTAGCCCTGGCAGTAGTGACCTTTGAAATAAGCAGGAATGGGAGCTGTGGTTGTATGGTGGGACAAAGCAACAAGTGGGGAGAGGGAGAACACAAAGGGAAGGTCTTTAGGATCCACTGATGATAGGAAAGGATGGGGCAGGTAGAAAGCCACAGGGGTTTGATGCATACTAGGAGGCGAAACTGTGGTATAGCATCTATGGGAACTGAGGGAGAAATGAATATTGGTAGGCAGCCTGCCAGGTTTAAAATCTCTCAAGTTAACCTAAGTTTAACAAAATAGAATTAATATTTGATCTAGCCAACATTGATATAATTTTTGAAACAGTAAACATGGGCCCACATTCTAATCTTCTAGCTTTTCACCTAGAAGATGTAATTGTAGGCTGTAATGTATGAACAGGTAAACAATATGAGGAACTAAGTGTCTTCCTAAGGGTACAGCTCTATGACTTTATAAAAAATTCCTGACCTTTCATCAGTTTGTATTTGAAGGAAAATAAGCTTGTGTCCTGTAGGATTTTGGGATCTTTCTGGCAGACACCCACAACTGTAGCAAACACTGTTTTCATTGCCATCACATTTATTATTTTTGTCTTGTGTTTGAATAATATATAAATGAAACATCAATGGACTCCTGTATGTTGGGATTCTTCTCTACATTGGGGTGTGAGATTCACACAGGCTGAGTTGTGGGGAGGGCCTTTCTCCATCCTTGAAGTAAGGAACACATTCATTAAGTTGGCAGCAAATAGAGGCTTCTGCTCACAGGCACCTGGCTTGATTGGACTTCAGTGGTGTGGTAACTGAGGGACACACAGGGGAGGGTTGTCCTTGCTTTTTTATTTACTCATTTATGTTGCAGATATCCTAGGAGTGGAAATATTATGGCCAGAGCATCCTGAATTATTCAGGTTGGAGGGACTGCCAAATAAGTAATTTTGTCAACTCAGACTTTTACCAGACCAGACAATGGAAAACTACATTTCTCCATAGGGTCACGAATGACTGGTTCTGACAGATTTTAAGGATAATTTTGATAGATGATTAACTTGTGATTTTCATTTCCCTGTTGTTTTGTGTCATTGAAAGGATTAGTATTGCTGTGAGAAACACTATGACCTGAAAGAATTTAATCAGCCTACAAGTTCACATTGCTGTTAATCACTGAAGGAAATCAGGACTAGAATTCATGCAGGAAGCAGGAACTGATGCAGAAGACATGGAGAAATGTTACTTATTGCCTTGCTTCTCCTCCCATGCTCAGCTTGCTCTCTTATGGAACCCAAGTCTACCAGAACAGCAAAAACAGCATGCACAATGATCTGGCCCTCCCCCATCAGTCAATATAGAAAATGCCTTGCAGCTGGATTTCCTGGAGACATTTTCTCAATTAAGGTTCCCTTCAATCAGATACCTCTAGTTTGTGTTGTTAGTTAATATAAGATAGGCCAGCATGTGTAGTAAAGCTGGAGACCCTTGACTTTACTATGAATCATGTGCACATTCTCCTTTATGATGATGGGCCTGCTCAACTGTTGTAATAATTGATCAACCTGTTTTTGTTGTTTCTTCTATTTAATATTTGGTTGGTTGATTTTGTTTTGTTTTTTAGATATTAATTTGCTTAAGAAGAATGACATCAATTCAAATAAACTAGTTTCCCATGGCAGCCTTTTTTTCCGTGTATTCCATGCCACCACTTCAGTTTAGGTCCTTCTGCTTCTACCTCTTGAATATAATTTTCAGAAGGACACCTCTAACTTTAGATTCAGAGTTGATCTTTTGGGGAGTTTTATATAAGGGTGTGGATATTCATGTGGAATTTGTGAGTTTGTTTTTGTTTTGGAGAGAGAGAATCAACATATATGTGACAGACACACCTATCAAATACCCAGGAGTCCGACTTTATGAATTTTCCAATGCAGGCCCCTCAGAATATACACCTTTTCTGTATATAGAGAAAACAGAGATTTTCATCACTTCTAGGCAGAATTTTGAATCATTGTTCACAATGACCTTCTTGTATACAAGCAATTTCCTCTGACAATCACAAGAAAATTGTGAACTAAAACATTAATCACTCCACATATAACCACAGACCAATTTCAGGTTGATATTCTCTCTCTCTCTCTCTCTCTCTCTCTCTCTCTCTCTCATTTGAAACATACTATCTTTATATAGCCTGGGCTGTTTTGAACTCACTCTATAGAGCAAGCTGATCTAAAAATAACACAGGGATGTTCCTACCACTCCCCCTGAGGACTGGAATTTAAATGTTTAACTTCTTAATTCATTAGGCACAATATTAAGAATGGGAAAGGGTATGAAAAATGAAAAATATATAATGTAAAAGTATTTTATATGTATGGAATGTACATGGATGTCGTTCAGCAAGTGGGCGCTATCAGTGCAGAGACAGAGAAAGAGGAATAGGTGTCCTGTAATCTGGGCTGTACACATAGCTTAACCACAGCAGAAAGAGATGGAGGAAAATCAATGCATATCTTTCCACCCCAAATTTTGTTTGATATGATTATTTCCTCTGGCAAATGCAGAAGGAGATCTTTCTCATGCTCCCTTCTCCTTATATGTATACATTCTCAGTTTGTTACTGTTGTAACATCTTTCTGCACTCCAGGCTAGTCTTCATCCTCCTATCCTATCTCTGTCTCCCAGGTAAGATTAGTCATGAGTACCACACACCCTGACTCAGTGACCCCATTAAGGAATGCCCCAGAGAACAAAAATGCAAATGTTCAGTGTGCCTCTGGCATCCTCTGCTTGGTCTCCAGGCAATTTTTTTTTTCTGTAATCAATACACATATACAGGCAGGATAGTTGCATCTGTGTGTTTAGCAGGAGCTAGAATTGGGGACCTCAACATGCTAGGCAAGTTCCCTACCATTTAACTAAGTTTTCACATTTCATAACTTTATTACTCTTATGAGTTCTTTTAAAAGCAGTGTACAGCAAATCAGTAGGCAACATTAAATAAAATGGAGAGAAATTTAAAGTAATCTCACTAAAATTACGGAGTAGACAAGGTTGTCCCATTTCTACCTATCTATTCAAAATAAGACCCAAAGTCCTATCCAGAACAATTAGAAAACAAAAAATGGTCACAGCAATAAAATTAGAAAGGAAGTATTCAAAATGCTACTATTTGCAGATGATATTGTAAACTTAAGGAACACCAAAAATTCTACCAGAGAAGTCCTAAACCTGATAAACAACTTCAGCTAAGTGTCTGTATATAAAATTAACTTAAACAAATCAGTAGCCTTTTTCTTTTTTTTTTCACTGATATTGCTTGTGTGTGTGCTTTTTTTTTATGTTATTAACTTCAGTATTTCTTATTTACATTTCGAATGTTATTCCCTTTCCCGGTTTCTGAGCAAACATCGCCCTAATCCATCCCCCTCCCCTTCTTTATGGGTGTTCCCCACCCAACCTCCCCCCATTGCCGCCATCCCCCCAACAATAACGTTCACTGGGGGTTCAATCTTAGCAGGAGCCAGGACTTCCCCTTCCACTGGTGATATTACTAGAATATTCATTGCTACCTATGAGGTCAGAGTCCAGGGTCAGTCCATGTATAGTCTTTAGGTAGTGGCTTAGCCCCTGGAAACTCTAGTTGCTTGGTATTGTTGTTCATAAGGGGTCACAAACCCCTTCAAGCTCTTACAGTTCTTTCTCTGATTCCTTCAATGGGGGTCCTGTTCTCAGTTCAGTGGTTTGCTGCTGGCATTCGCCTCTGTATTTGCTGTATTCTGGCTGTGTCTCTCAGGAGAGATCTATATCAGGCTCCTGTCGGCCTGCACTTCTTTGCTTCATCCATCTTGTCTAATTGGGTGGCTCTATATGTAAGGGCCACACATGTGGGGCAGGCTCTGAGTGGGTGTTCCTTCGGTCTCTGTTTTAATCTTTGCCTCTCTATTCCCTGCCGAGGATATTCTTGTTCCCCCTTTCAAAGAAGGAGTAAAGCATTCACATTTTGATCATCTGTCTTGAGTTTCATGTGTTCTAGGCATCTACGGTAATTCAAGTATTTGGGCTAATAGCCACTTATCAATGAGTGCATACCATGTGTGTTTGTCTCTGATTGGGTTACCTCACTCAGGATATTTTCCAGTTCCAACCATTTGTCTATGAATTTCATAAAGGCATTGTTTTTGATAGCTGAGTAATATTCCATTGTGTAGATGTACCACATTTTCTGTATCCATTCCTCTGTTGAAGGGCATCTGGGTTCTTTCCAGCTTCTGGCTATTATAAATAAGGCTGCGATGAACATAGTGGAGCACGTGTCTTACTTATACATTGGGGCATCTTGTGGGTATATGTCCAAGAGAGGTTTAGCTGGATCCTCAGGTAGTTCAATTTCCAATTTTCTGAGGAACGTCCAGACTGATTTCCAGAATGGTTTTACCAGTATGCAATCCCACCAACAATGGAGGAGTGTTCCTCTTTCTCCATATCCTCGTCAGCATTTGTTGTCACCTGAGGTTTTGATCTGAGCCATTCTGACAGGTGTGAGGTGAAATCTCAGGGTTGTTTTGATTTGCATTTCCCTTAGGACTTAAAAAAAGTTCCACCAGAGAACTACTAAAGCTCATAAACAACGTCAGCAAAGTGGCTGGGTATAAAATTAACTCAAATAAATGAGTAGCCTTCCTCTACACAAAAGAAAAAAATGCCGAGAAAGAAATTAGGGAAACGACACCCTTCATAATAGACCCAAACAAGATAAAGTATCTCAGTGTCACTTTTACTAAGCAAGTAAAAGATCTGTACAATAAGAACTTCATGACTCTGAAGAAAGAAATTGAAGAAGACCTCAGAAGATGAAAAGATCTCCCATGCTCATGGACTGGCAGGATTAATATAGTAAAAATGGCCATTTTACCAAAAGCAATCTACAGATTCAATGCAATCCCCATCAAAATACCAATCCAATTCTTCAAAGAGCTAGACAGAACAATTTGCAAATTCATCTGGAATAAGAAAAACCCAGGATAGCTAAAAATATCCTCAACAATAAAAGGACTTCAGGGAGAATCACTATCCCTGAACTCAAGCAATATTACAGAGCAATAGTGATAAAAACTGCATGGTATTGGTACAGAGACAGACAGATAGACGAATGGAACAGAATTGAAGACCCAGAAATGAACCCACACACCTATGGTCACTTGATTTTTGACAAAGGGGCCAAAACCATCAAATGGAAAAGAGATAGCATTTTCAGCAAATGGTGCTGGTTCAACTGGAGGTCAACATGAAGAAGAATGCAAATGGATCCATGCTTATCACCCTGTACAAACCTTAAGTCCAAGTGGATCAAGTACCTCCACCTCAAACCAGATACACTCAAATTAATAGAAGAAAAATTAGGGAAGCATCTGGAACACATGGGCACTGAAAAAAATTTCCTGAAAAAAACACCAATGGCTTATGCTCTAAGATCAAGAATTGACAAATGGGATCTCATAAAACTGCAAAGCTTCTATAAGGCAAAGGACACTGTGGTTAGGACAAAACGGCAAACAACAGATTGGGAAAAGATCTTTACCAATCCTAGAACAGATAGAGGACATATATCCAAAATATACAAAGAATTCAAGAAGTTAGACCACAGGGAGACAAATAACCCTACTAAAAAATGTGGTTCAGAACTAAACAAAGAATTCACAGCTGAGGAATACCGAATGGCTGAGAAACACCTAAAGAAATGTTCAACATCTTTAGTCAGTAGCTTTTTCTTTTTTTTTTTTTTTTGAGGTTGTAGTACTGTTTATTGTATGAGTTGGTTGAGGTCAGTTTGAGTCAGTAACATAAGACACTGTTTTTTTTTTTCTTTTATTAATTTGAGTATTTCTTATATACATTTCGAGTGTTATTCCCTTTCCCCTTTTCCGGGAAAACATCCCCCTAATCCCTACCCCTCCCCTTCTTTACAGGTATTCCCCTCCCCATCTTCTCCCCATTGCCGCCCTCCCCCCAACAGTCTAGTTCACTGGGGGTTTGGTCTTTGCAGGACCCAGGGCTTCCCTTTCCACTGGTGCTCTTACTAGGATGTTCATTGCTATCTATGAGGTCAGAGTCCAGGGTCAGTCCATGTATAGTCTTAAGGTAGTGGCTTAATCCCTGGATCCTCTGGTTGCTTGGTATTGTTGTACATATGGGATCTCGAACCCCTTCAAGCTCTTCCAGTTCTTTCTCTGATTCCTTCAACGGGGGTCCTATTCTCAGGTCAGTGGTTTGCTGCTGACATTCACATCTGTATTTGCTGTATTATGGCTGTGTCTCTCAGGAGAGATCTACATCTGGCTCCTGTCGGCCTGCACTTCTTTGCTTCATCCATCTTGTCTAATTGGGTGGCTGTATATGTATGGGCCACACATGTGGGTCAGGCTCTGAATGGGTGTTCCATCGGTCTCTGTTTTAATCTTTGCCTCCTTATTCCATGCCAAGGGTATTCTTGTTCCCCTTTTAGAGAAGGAGTGAAGCATTCAAATATTGATCATCCGTCTTGAGTTTCATTTCTTCTAGGCATGTAGGGTAATACAAGCGTTTGGGCTAATAGCCCCTTATCAATGAGTGCATACCATGTGTGTCTTTCTGTGATTGGGTTAGCTCACTCAGGATGATATTTCCCGGTTCCAACCATTTGCCTACGAATTTCATAAAGTCATTGTTTTTGATAGCTGAGTACTATTGCATTGTGTAGGTGTACCATATTTTCTGTATCCATTCCTCTGTTGAAGGGCATCTGGGTTCTTTCCAGCTTCTGGCTATTATAAATAAGGCTGCGATGAACATAGTGGAGCACGTGTCTTTTTTATATGTTGGGGCATCTTTTGGGTATATGCCAAAGAGAGGTATAGCTGGATCTTCAGGCAGTTCAATGTCCAATTTTCTGAGGAACCTCCAGACTGATTTCCAGAATGGTTTTACCAGTCTGCAACCCCACCAACAATGGAGAAGTGTTCCTCTTTCTCCTCATCCTCTCCAGCATCTGCTGTCACCTGAGTTTTTGATCTTAGCCATTCTCACTGGTGTGAGGTGAAATCTCAGGGCTGTTTTGATTTGCATTTCCCTTATGACTAAAGATGTTGAACATTTCTTTAGGTGTTTCTCAGCCATTCGGCATTCCTCAGCTGTGAATTCTTTGTTTAGCTCTGAACCCCATTTTTTAATAGGGTTATTTGTCTCCCTGCGGTCTAACTTCTTGAGTTCTTTGTATATTTTGGATATAAGCCCTCTATCTGTTGTAGGATTGGTAAAGATCTTTTCCCAGTCTGTTGGTTGCCGTGTTGTCCTAACCACAGTATCCTTTGCCTTACAGAAGCTTTGCAGTTTTATGAGATCCCATTTGTCGATTCTTGATCTTAGAGCATAAGCCATTGGTGTTTTTTTCAGGAAATTTTTTCCAGTGCACATGTGTTCCAGATGCTTCCCTAGCTTTTCTTCTATTAGTTTGAGTGTGTCTGGTTTGATGTGGAGGTCCTTGATCCACTTGGACTTAAGCTTTGTACAGGGTGATAAGCATGGATCCATTTGCATTCTTCTACATGCTGCCCTCCAGTTGAACCAGCACCATTTGCTGAAAATGCTATCTTTTATTCCATTGGATGGTTTTGACTCCTTTGTCAAAAATCAAGTGACCATAGGTGTGTGGGTTCATTTCTGGGTCTTCAATTCTATTCCTTTGGTCTATCTGCCTGTCTCTGTACCAATACCATGCAGTTTTTATCACTATTGCTTTGTAATACCTCTTGAGTTCAGGGAACTCCTTTTATTGTTGAGGATAGTTTTAGCTATCCTGGGTTTTTTGTTATTCCAGATGAATTTGCAAATTGTTCTGTCTAGCTCTTTGAAGAATTGGATTGGTATTTTGATGTGGATTGCATTGAATCTGTAGATCGCTTTTGGTAGCATGGCCATTTTTACTATATTAATCCTGCCAATCCATGAGCATGGGAGATCTTTCCATCTTCTGAGGTCTTCTTCAATTTCTTTCTTCAGATTCTTGAAGTTCTTATTGTACAAATTTTTACTTGTTTGGTTAAAGTCACACCGATGTACTTTATATTATTTGGGTCTATTATGAAGGGTGTCGTTTCCCTAATTTCTTTCTCGGCTTGTTTCTCTTTTGTGTAGAAGAAGGCTATTGATTTATTTGAGTTAATTTTATACCCAGCCACTTTGCTGAAGTTTTTTATCAGCTTTAGTAGTCTGTGGTGGAACTTTTGGGATCACTTAAATATACTATCATATCATCTGCAAATAGTGATATTTTGACTTCTTCTTTTCTGATCTGTATCCCCTTGACCTCCTTTTGTTGTCAGATTGCTCTGGCTATAACTTCAAGAACTATATTGAGTAAGTAGGGAGAGATTGGGCAGCCTTGTCTAGTCCCTGAATATAGTGGGATTCATTCAAGTTTCTCTACATTTAGTTTAATGTTAGCAACTGGTTTGCTGTATATGGCTTTTACTATGTTTAGGAATGGGCCTTGAATTCTTATTCTTTCCAGGACTTTTATCATGAAGGGGTGTTGAATTTTGTCAAATGCTTTCTCAGCATCTAATGAAATGATCATGTGGTTTTTTTTCTTACAGTTTGTTTATATAATGGATCACATTGATAGTTTTCCGTATATTAAACCATCCCGACATGCCTGGGATGAAGCCGACTTGATCCTGGTGGATGATTGTTTTGATGTGCTCTTGGATTCGGTTTGCCAGAATTTTATTGAGTATTTTTGTGTGGATATTCATAAAGGAAATTGATCTGAAGTTCTCTTTCTTTGTTGGGTCTTTGTGTGATTTAGGTATAAGAGTAATTGTGGCTTTATAGAAGGAATTCGGTAGTGCTCCACCTGTTTCAATTTTGTGGCTTAGTTTGGATAATATTGGTATGAGGTCTTCTATGAAGGTCTGATAGAATTCTGCACTAAACCCGTCTGGACCTGGGCTCTTTTTGGTTGGGAGACCTTTAATGACTGCTTCTATTTCCTTAGGAGTTATGGGGTTGTTTAACTGGTTTATCTGTTCCTGATTTAAATTCGGTACCTGGTATCTGTCTAGGAAATTGTCCATTTCCTGCAGATTTTCAAGTTTTGTTGAATAGAGGCGTTTATAGTAAGATCTGATGATTTTTTGAATTTCCTCTGAATCTGTAGTTATGTCTCCCTTTTCATTTCTGATTTTGTTAATTTGGACAAACTCTCTGTGTCCTCTCGGTAGTCTGGCTAAGGGTTTATCTGTCTTGTTGATTTTCTCAAAGAACCAACTTTTGGTTCTGTTGATTCTTTTTATGGTCCTTTTTGTTTCTACTTGGTTGATATCAGCTCTGAGTTTGATTATTTCCTGCCTTCTATTCCTCCTGGGTGTATTTGCTTCTTTTTGTTCTAGAGCTTTTAGGTGTGCTGTCAAGCTGCTGACATATGCTCTTTTCTGTTTCTTTCTGCAGGCACTCAGCGCTATGAGTTTTCCTCTTAGCACAGCTTTCATTGTGTCCCATAAGTTTGGGTATGTTTTACCTCCATTTTCATTAAATTCTAAAAAGTCTTTAATTTCTTTCTTTATTTCTTCGTTGACCAGGTTATCATTGAGTAGAGCATTGTTCAATTTCCACGTATATGTGGGCATTCTTCCCTTATTATTATTGAAGACCAGTTTTAGGCCGTGGTGGTCTGATAGCACGCATGGGATTATTTCTATCTTTCTGTACCTGTTGAGGCCTGTTTTTTGACCAATTATATGGTCAATTTTGGAGAAAGTACCATGAGGTGCTGAGAAGAAGGTATATCCTTTTGCTTTAGGATAGAATGTTCTATAAATATCTGTTAAGTCCATTTGGCTCATGACTTCTCTTAGTCTGTCTACGTCTCTATTTAATTTCTGTTTCCATGATCTGTCCATTGTTGAGAGTGGGGTGTTGAAGTCTCCTATTATTATTGTGTGAGGTGCAAGGTGTGTTTTGAGCTTTAGTAAGGTTTCTTTTTCGTATGTAGGTGTCCTTGTCTTTGGGGCATAGATATTTAGGATTGAGAGTTCATCTTGGTGGATTTTTCCTTTGATGGATATGAAGTGTCCTTCCTTATCTTTTTTGATGACTTTTAGTTGAAAATTGATTTTATTTGATATTAGAATGGCTACTCCAGCTTACTTCTTCCGACCCTTTGCTTGGAAATTTGTTTTTCAGCCTTTCACTCTGAGGTAGTGTCTGTCTTTGTCTCTGAGGTGTGTTTCCTGTAGGCAGCAAAATGCAGGGTCCTCGTTGCATATCCAGTTTTTTAACTATGTCTTTTTATTGGGGAGTTGAGGTCATTGATGTTGAGAGATATTAAGGAATAGTGATTATGGCTTCCTGTTATATTCATATTTGGATGTGAGGTTATGTTTGTGTGCTTTTCTTCTCTTTGTTTTGTTGCCAAGACGATTAGTTTCTTACTTCTTCTAGGGTATAGCTTGCCTCCTTATGTTGGCCTTTACCATTTATTATCCTTTGTAGTGCTGGATTTGTAGAAAGATATTGTGTAAATTTGGTTTTGTCATGGAATATCTTGGTTTCTCCATCTATGTTAATTGAGAGTTTTGCAGGATACTGTAACCTGGGCTGGCATTTGTGTTCTCTTAGGGTATGTATGACATCAGTCCAGGATCTTCTGGCCTTCATAGTTTCTGGTGAAAAGTCTGGTGTGATCTGATAGGTCTGCCTTTATATGTTACTTGACCTTTTTCCCTTACTGCTTTTAATATTCTTTATTTTGTGCGTTTGGTGTTTTGACTATTATGTGACGGGAGGTATTTCTTTTCTGGTCCAATCTATTTGGAGTTCTGTAGGCTTCTTTTATGCCTATGGGTATCTCTTTTTTTAGGTTAGGGAAGTTTTCTTCTATGATTTTGTTGAAGATATTTACTGGTCCTTTGAGCTGGGAGTCTTCACTCTCTTCTATACCTATTATCCTTAGGTTTGATCTTCTCATTGTGTCGTGGATTTCCTCTATGTTTTGGGCTAGAAGCTTTTTCCATTTTACATTATCTTTGACAGTTGTGTCAATGTTTTCTATGGTATCTTCTGTTCCTGAGATCTCTCTTCAATCTCTTGTATTCTGCTTGTGATGCTCTCATCTATGACGCCTAATGTCTTCCCTAGGATTTCTATCTCCATGGTTGTCTGCCTTTATACTTTCTTTATTGTTTCTATTTCCATTTTTATTTTTTTTATTAACTTGAGTATTTCTTATATACATTTCAAGTGTTATTCCCTTTCCCGGTTTCCGGGCAAACATCCCACTCCCCCGTCCCCTTCCTTATGGGTGCCCCCTCCCAACACTCCCCCCATTGCCGCCCTCCCCCCATAGTCTAGTTCACTGGGGGTTCAGTCTTAGCAGGACCCAGGGCTTCCCCTTCCACTGGTGCTCTTAGTAGGATATTCATTGCTACCTATGGGGTCAGAGTCCAGGGTCAGTCCATGTATAGTCTTTAGGTAGTGGCTTAGTCCCTGGAAGCTCTGGTTGCTTGACATTGTTGTACTTTTGGGGTCTCGAGCCCCTTCAAGCTCTTCCAGTTCTTTCTCTGATTCCTTCAACGGGGGACCTATTCTCAGTTCAGTGGTTTGCTGCTGGCATTCGCCACTGTATTTGCTGTATTCTGGCTGTGTCTCTCAGGAGCGATCTACATCCAGCTCCTGTTGGTCTGCACTTCTTTGCTTCATCCATCTTGTCCAATTGGGTAGCTGTATATGTATGGGCCACCTGTGGGGCAGGCTCTGAATGGGTGTTCCTTCAGTCTCTGTTTTAATCTTTGCCTCTCCCTTCCCAGCCAAGGGTATTCTTTTTCCTCATTTAAAGAAGGAGTGAAGCATTCACATTTTGATCATCCGTCTTGAGTTTCGTTTGTTCTAGGGATCTAGGGTAATTCAAGCATTTGGGCTAATAGCCATTTATCAATGAGTGCATACCATGTATGTCTTTCTGTGATTGGGTTAGCTCACTCAGGATGATATTTTCCAGTTCCACACATTTGCCTACGAATTTCATAAACTCGTGTTTTTGATAGCTGAGTAATATTCCATTGTGTAGATGTACCACATTTTCTGTATCCATTCCTCTGTTGAAGGGCATCTGGGTTCTTTCCAGCTTCTGGCTATTATAAATAAGGCTGCGATGAACAAAGTAGAGCACATGTCTCTTTTATATGTTGAGGAATCTTTTGGCTATATACCCAATAGAGGTATAGCTGGATCCTCAGGCAGTTCAATGTCCAATTTTCTGAGGAACCTTCAGACTGATTTCCAGAATGGTTTTACCAGTCTGCAATCCCACCAACAATGGAGGAGTGTTCCTCTTTCTCCACATCTTCGCCAGCATCTGCTGTCACCTGAGTTTTTGATCTTAGCCATTCTCACTGATGTGAGGTGAAATCTCAGGGTTGTTTTGATTTGCATTTCCCTTATGACTAAAGATGTTGAACATTGCTTTAGGTGTTTCTCAGCCATTCGGCATTCCTCAGCTGTGAATTCTTTGTTTAGTCTGAACCCCATTTTTTAATAGGGTTATTTGTTTCCCCGCTGTCTAACTTCTTGAGTTCTTTGTATATTTTGGATATAAGGCCTCTATCTGTTGTAGGATTGGTAAAGATCTTTTCCCAATCTGTTGGTTGCCGTTTTGTCCTAACCACAGTGTCCTTTGCCTTACAGAAGCTTTGCAGTTTTATGAGATCCCATTTGTCGATTCTTGATCTTAGAGCATAAGCCATTGGTGTTTTGTTCAGAAAATTTTTTCCAGTGCCCATGTGTTCCCTAGTTTTTCTTCTATTAGTTTGTGTGTGTCTGGTTTGATGTGGAGGTCCTTGATCCACTTGGACTTAAGCTTTGTACAGGGTGATGAGCATGGATCGATCTGCATTCTTCTACATGCTGCCCTGCAGTTGAACCAGCACCATTTGCTGAAAATGCTATCTTTTTTCCATTGGGTGGTTTTGGCACCTTTGTCAAAAATCAAGTGACCATAGGTGTGTGGGTTCATTTCTGGGTCTTCAATTCTATTCCATTGGTCTATCTGTCTGTCTCTGTACCAATACCATGCAGTTTTTATCACTATTGCTCTGTAATACTGCTTGAGTTCAGGGATAGTGATTCCCCCTGAAGTCCTTTTATTGTTGAGGATAGCTTTAGCTATCCTGGGTTTTTTGTTATTCCAGATGAATTTGCATATTGTTCTGTCTAACTCTTTGAAGAATTGGATTGGTATTTTGATGGGGATTGCATTGAATCTGTAGATTGCTTTTGGTAAAATGTCCATTTTTACTAAATTAATCCTGCCAATCCATGAGCATGGGAGATCTTTCCATATTCTGAGGTCTTCTTCAATTTCTTTCCTCAGTGTCTTGAAGTTCTTATTGTACAGATCTTTTACTTGCTTGGTTAAAGTCACACCGAGATACTTTATATTATTTGGGTCTATTATGAAGGGTGTTGTTTCCCTAATTTCTTTCTTGGCTTGTTTCTCTTTTGTATAGAGGAAGGCAACTGATTTATTTGAGTTAATTTTATACCCAGCCACTTTGCTGAAGTTGTTTATCAGCTTTAGTAGTTCTCTGGTGGAACTTTTGGGATCACTTAAATATACTATCATGTCATCTGCAAATAGTGATATTTTGACCTCTTCTTTTCCAATCTGTATCCCCTTGATCTCCTTTTGTTGTCTGATTGCTCTGGCTAGAACTTCAAGAACTATATGGAATAAGTAGGGAGAGAGTGGGCAGCCTTGTCTAGTCCCTGATTTTAGTGGGATTGCTTCAAGTTTCTCTCCATTTAGTTTAATGTTAGCGACTGGTTTGCTGTATATGGCTTTTACTATGCTTAGTTATGGGCCTTGAATTCCTATTCTTTCCAGGTTTTTATCATGAAGGGGTGTTGAATTTTGTCAAATGATTTCTCAGCATCTTGTGAAATAATCATGTGGTTCTGTTCTTTCAGTTTGTTTATATAATGGATCACGTTGATGGTTTTCCGTATATTAATCCATCCCTGCATGCCTGGGATGAAGCCTACTTGATCATGGTGGATGATTATTTTGTTGTGCTCTTGAATTCGGTTTGCTAGAATTTTATTGAGTATTTTTGCATCGATATTCATAAGGGAAATTGGTCTGAAGTTCTCTTTCTTTGTTGTGTCTTTGTGCGGTTTAGGTATAAGAGTAATTGTGGCTTCGTAGAAGGAATTCGGTAGTGCTCCATCTGTTTCAATTTTGTGGAATAGTTTGGATAATATTGGTATGAGGTCTTCTATGAAGGTTTGATAGAATTCTGCACTAAACCCGTCTGGACCTGGGCTCTTTTTGGTTGGGAGACCTTTAATGACTGCTTCTATTTCCTTAGGAGTTATGGGGTTGTTTAACTGGTTTATCTGTTCCTGATTTAACTTCGAAACCTGGTATCTTTATAGGAAATTGTCCATTTCCTGAAGATTTTCAAGTTTTGTTGAATATAGGTTTTTATAGTTAGATCTGACGATTTTTTGAATTTCCTCTGAATCTGTAGTTATGTCTCCCTTTTCATTTCTGATTTTGTTAATTTGGATGCACTCTCTGTGTCCTCTCGTTAGTCTGGATAAGGGTTTATTTATCTTGTTGATTTTCTCAAAGAACCAACTTTTGGTTCTGTTGATTCTTTCTATGGTCCTTTTTGTTTCTACTTGGTTGATTTCAGCTCTGAGTTTGATTATTTCCTGCCTTCTACTCCTCCTGGGTGTATTTGCTTCTTTTTGTTCTAGAGCTTTTAGGTGTGCTGTCAAGCTGCTGACATATGCTCTTTCCTGTTTCTTTCTGCAGGCACTCAGCGCTATGAGTTTTCCTCTTAGCACAGCTTTCATTGTGTCCCATAAGTTTGGGTATGTTGTATCTTCATTTTCATTAAATTCTAAAAAGTTTTTAATTTCTTTCTTTATTTCTTCCTTGACCAGGTTATCATTGAGTAGAGCATTGTTCAATTTCCACGTATATGTGGGCATTCTTCCCTTATTGTTATTGAAGACCAGTTTTAGGCCGTGGTGGTCCGATAGCACGCATGGGATTATTTCTATCATTCTGTACCTGTTGAGGCCCGTTTTTTGACCAATTATATGGTCAATTTTGGAGAAAGTACCATGAGGAGCTGAGAAGAAGGTATATCCTTTTGCTTTAGGATAGAATGTTCTATAAATATCTGTTAAGTCCATTTGGCTTATGACTTCTCTTAGTCTGTCGACATCACTGTTTAATTTCTGTTTCCATGATCTGTCCATTGATGAGAGTGGTGTGTTGAAATCTCCTACTATTATTGTGTGAGGTGCAATGTGTGCTTTGAGCTTTAGTAAGGTTTCTTTTACGTATGTAGGTGCCCTTGTATTTGGGGCATAGATATTTAGGATTGAGAGTTCATCTTGGTGGATTTTTCCTTTGATGAATATGAAGTGTCCTTCCTTATCTTTTTTGATGACTTTTAGTTGGAAATTGATTTTATTTGATATTAGAATGGCTACTCCATCTTGCTTCTTCTGACCATTTGCTTGGAAAGTTGTTTTCCAGCCTTTCACTCTGAGGTAGTGTCTGTCTTTGTCTCTGAGGTGTGTTTCCTGTAGGCAGCAGAATGCAGGGTCCTCGTTGCGTATCCAGGTTGTTAATCTATGTCTTTTTATTGGGGAGTTGAGGCCAGTGATGTTGAGAGATATTAAGCAATAGTGATTATTGCTTCCCGTTATATTCATATTTGTATGTGAGGTTATGTTTGTGTGCTTTTCTTCTCTTTGTTTTGTTGCCAAGACGATTAGTTTCTTGCTTTTTCTAGGGTATAGCTTGCCTCCTTATGTTGGGCTTTACCATTTATTATCCTTTGTAGTGCTGGATTTGTGGAAAGATATTGTGTAAATTTGGTTTTGTCATGGAATACCTTGGTTTCTCCATCTATGTCAATTGAGAGTTTTGCTGGATACAGTAACCTGGGCTGGCATTTGTGTTCTCTTAGGGTCTGTATAACATCAGTCCAGGATCTTCTGGCCTTCATAGTTTCTGGCGAGAAGTCTGGTGTGATTCTGATAGGTCTCCCTTTATATGTTACTTGACCTTTTCCCCTTACTGCTTTTAATATTCTTTCTTTATTTTGTGCGTTTGGTGTTTTGACAATTATGTGACGGGAGGTGTTTCTTTTCTGTTCCAATCTATTTGGAGTTCTGTAGGCTTCTTGTATGTCTATGGGTATCTCTTTTTTTAGGTTAGGGAAGTTTTCTTCTATGATTTTGTTGAAGATATTTACTGGTCCTTTGAGCTGGGAGTCTTCACTCTCTTCTATACCTATTATCCTTAGGTTTGATCTTCTCATTGTGTCCTGGATTTCCTGTATATTTTGGACCAGTAGCTTTTTCCGCTTTACATTATCTTTGACAGTTGAGTCAATGATTTCTATGGAATCTTCTGCTCCTGAGATTCTCTCTTCCATCTCTTGTATTCTGTTGGTGAAGCTTGTATCTACAGCTCCTTGTCTCTTCTTTTGGTTTTCTATATCCAGGGTTGTTTCCATGTGTTCTTTCTTGATTGCTTCTATTTCCATTTTTAATTCCTTCAACTGTTTGATTGTGTTTTCCTGGAATTCTTTCAGGGATTTTTGTGTCTCCTCTCTATGGGCTTCTACTTGTTTATTTATGTTTTCCTGGAATTCTTTCAGGGATTTTTGTGTCTCCTCTCTATGGGCTTCTACTTGTTTATTTATGTTTTCCTGGCATTCTTTCAGGGATTTTTGCGATTCTTTCAGGCATTTTTGCGATTCCTCTCTGTAGGCTTCTACTTGTTCTCTAAGGGAGTTCTTCACGTCTTTCTTGAAGTCCTCCAGCATCATGATCAAAAATGATTTTGGAACTAGATCTTGCTTTTCTGGTGTGTTTGAATATTCCATGTTTGTTTTGATGGGAGAATTGGGCTCCGATGGTGCCATGTATTCTTGGTTTCTGTTGCTTGGGTTCCTGCGCTTGCCTCTCGCCATCAGATTATCTCTAGTGTTACTTTGTTCTGCTATTTCTGACAGTGGCTAGATTGTCCCTATAAGCCTGTGTGTCAGGAGTGCTGTAGACCTGTTTTCCTCTCTTTCAGTCAGTTATGGGGACAGAGTGTTCTGCTTTCTGGCGTGTGGTTTTTCCTCTCTACAGGTCTTCAGCTCTTCCTGTGGGCCTGTGTCTTGAGTTCACTAGGTAGCTTTCTTGCAGCAGAAAGTTGGTCTTACCTATGGTCCCAAGGCTCAAGTTCGCTCGTGGGGTGCTGCCCACGGGCTCTCTGCAGCGGCAGCAACCAGGAAGACCTGTGCCGCCGTTTCCGGGAGCTTCAGTGCACCAGGGTTCCAGATGGTCTTTGGCTTTTTCCTCTGGCGTCCCAGATGTGTGTGCAGAGAGCAGTCTCTTCTGGTTTCCCAGGCTTGTCTGCCTCTCTGAAGGTTCAGCTCTCCCTCCCACGGGATTTGGGTGCAGAGAACTGTTTATCCGGTCTGTTTCCTTCTGGTTCTAGTGGTGTCTCAGGCACAGGGGTCCTGCCGCTCCTGGGCCCTCCCCCACGGGAGCCCAGAGGCCTTATACAGTTTCCTCTTGGGCCAGGGATGTGGGCAGGTGTGAGCAGTGTTGGTGGTCTCTTCCGCTCTGCAGCCTCAGGAGTGCCCACCTGACCAGGTGGTTGGGTCTCTCTCTCACAGGGTCTGGGCCTATTTCCATTTTTAAATCCTGGATGTTTTTGGTCAATTCCTTGTCCTGTTTCATTTTTTCCCAGTATTCTTTAAGGGATTTTTTGTGTAAGGGCTTCTAGTTGTTTGTGTTGTCCTGTATTTCCTTAAAGGAGTTATTTATGACCTTCTTAAGTCCTCCATCACCATGATAGAATGTTATTTTAAATCTAGATCTTGCTTTTCTGGTGTGTTTGAATATCCAGTAATGCTTTGATGGGAGAATTGGGCTCTGATGATGCCAAGTAATCTTGGTTTCTGTTGATTTCTCTTGCCCCTGTACCCATGTTTTTTATTTGAAATTGGCCCCAGTGCTTGTTTCAAGAATTTTGTGCCCTATGTCCACCAAAACCGTCTGGCTTTCCCCTCCTCCTTTAGGTTTAACCAGGGCATGGAATGTAGCTGAACTCCAAGGCTCTTAGTCATATATTCTTCCTATATAAAGTTATAGGAAGTTGCTTACCAACAAAACCATCCAGGCACTGAAGTTCCTGACAGATATCAGGCGCAGTTTGTTTTTAAAATGCCATACTTCCCACTGACAATGTTCTCTTGTTTCTGGGTCCAAAAGAATGTAGGTTTTATAGTCTTCAAAAAATTCTTTTTAGATATTCTCTAGGACTCTCATTATTTCACCTGTCTACCTTAGATAAATTTATAGGTCAAATTGATAGAAGCTTCTCTGAGGCTCACCCAACAGAATCTGAAGGTAGGCACATATCCTCTCCCTACCTTCAACAGCCTTACAATACCAGTTGGGAATGTTCAAAGTAAAGGCTGTACCTGTGTGAGCAGTCCATTACCCCTAGATCCAATTTCTAAGCTTCTCCCACAATTCTCTTACATTCTTCAGTTGTGAAAAAGAACGTGAAGCAGTCATCACAGACCAGTTTATGAGTCAACATGATTGAATCTAAAAGACCTAGGAGATCTGAGGGTCTTTTTGAAAATGGAGGGAGGCGTCTATAACTTCCAATTATAAAGGTCATTACTGACCAATGGTATATAGGACATAACTGTCTCCCCTGTACATCTGGGTGTTCAGAAGAGGAGAGGAGTATGGACATAGTAGAGTCAATTCCTCTGTGCAAAATAGTCTGAATGTGAGTTGGACTCACATTAGGTAAGGGCAACAATACTCATCAAAGGAAAAAGGCCCAAGATGCCATTTCGATCTTACCATGTGTGCACCAAATCAAAGGCATGTAAGTATAGCAGCAGCCATTAAAAGTCTCACCATAAAAAAAAATGCCCAGAACCAGATAATTTTCACACAAAATTCTATCATTCTAAGAGGAGTTATGGCCTATACTCCTCAAATCATTCCATAAAACAAAAACATAAGGAATATTTCCCACTCTATTTTATGAGAGATTACAGTTACCCTGATATCTAAAAGAAAAATCAATTTCCCTTATGGACTCTCATACAAACATAATCATTAAATAATTAAAAACATATTCCAAGAACACATTAAAAATATCATGTACAAAAACAAAGTAGGCTTTGTCTCAGGTGAATAGGGGTGCTTCGATATACAAAAATCAAACTTTAATTGACCATATAAACCAACTGACAAAAAAACAGCAAATCAAATGCAAACAAAAAAAGCAAAAAACATGCTCATTAAACTGGATCCAGGAAAGGTCTTTAAGAAGCGACCCGTTAATGGTAAAAGTTCTTCAGAGATTGCCACACAGATGATAGAGCTAAATATAATAATGGTAATATAGAAGAAGCCCATGTCAACATCAACTTAAATGGGGAGAAACTCAAAGCCACTGTACAAAAGCAAAGGCAAGTAGTGGTTTCTCATTCTCTTAAATCTACTCAATACAGCAGTTAAAGACTTAATTAGAACAATAACGCAACTGGTAATTAACAGGATAAATACATTAAGGTTGAAAGATTTTTATTTGCAAATATATAATACACATAAATTAGGTGAAAATTTTTACATGCCAGTTAAGTTAGGTCATCTATTCTGCTCAGTATAATGCAGACAGGTTTTTCCAAAGAGTCAGTTGAGCTGTGTTTCAGGCCAGTTGAATCCCAGGTTCAAGACATCAGACAAGAATAAAACAACAGCAGGGTAGATATCTGGTAGAGTGTCCAAGACCCTAGTGCTGCCCTTTCCCCACACACCATTTTGACATATTACAGCTCTTGTAAATCCAGGCTGCCTTTGCCCAGATTCACTGTAAATGCTCCAGCAATACTGTAGTCTAAACAGAAGTCAGGGGTAGAATGAGTGGTTGTTGCTGTTGGAAGACAGGTGTAGGTCATAGCTGTCAAGCTCCTAAAATATCTTTCAGCATTTGAGTGAGGGCTCCAAGCAAGGACAATGTATAGGAGCCAGGGAGCGAAATGTTTCCTCCACCAAGTAGGGATGTGACTCCACCATTGACTTCCACCCCACGGTCTCAGAGACTTCAGAAGCATGAAGTATAATGAAGTCCATAGCTTTAGTCTTCAGGTTCTCTGCTCTGTGGAGGTCAGCCAGGATGAGAGTGGGTACAGCATTTTTCACAGAGATGTTGCTGCACAGGGCATCCTCACACATGACCTTCAAGCCCTGCAGGGCATACTTATCAGCAGCTGCAAACAAATCAGTGGCCATTGAGTGGCTGTGGAGGTGTGGTGCCTCCCTGTGTAAATGAAATGCATCATTTCCTTAAAGACTTGCAGGTGAATGTCATGGATCTCAATGCAGTTTGTTAAGCTCTCTAGCATTTCATGTTCAAACATGGCTCTGAAAACTGGAGAGCGAGCTGCTAGGATGGCCTTGTGAGATCTGAATTCCTGGCCAGCTACCACCAGGCTGCAGTCTGTGAAGAGGGAATTTTCCCACAGCTCTCCTAGGTCTTCTGCCAATATTTGCATTGGATCCCTGATTGCAGGTATCATGTTCTGTCCAGGCCTGCTAAAGAAGGGTCCTGATATGCTCACCTTGCAACACAGGGTAAGCTTGTCTTCAGGGAGAAGCCAATGACTATGGTAGAGGAGGAAATCTCGAAGGATGAAATTTTTGCATCCCCAGTATCGATTTGGCAGAAACCTTAAAACATCTGAGATCTTTGTAATAATATATTTCTCTCCTTGGGCATTTGTGATCCAGAACTGTACCTTTGCCCAAACTGCGCTCTTTGGACAACTGAGCAAACCCAGGTAAACAGACATGTAATCTGTGCTTTCTTCATCAACACCGTTTGGGTATATTGTCAAACACCATTGTACTTCTTCACTGGCCTCTAATGAGAACCCTGGGCTTGTAATATTTTCCCGAATTCCATCCATGCAAAATATAAAGTTTCTAAAGGCCCACTCATAGCAGAAATTCCGAACACTGATGTGTGTGTAGCCACAGCTCTTGACTTCCAGGTCCCTTAACATGTCTTCTGGAGGTAGTTTGGAGGTTAAAGTTGATCTGAAAGAAGTAATAGAAGTTACTATTCACTCTGTAGGATACAATTATAGATACCCTTTAGATTTTATTTTCTCTGTCTGCTAAATTGTCCCTTTATATTCTTGGAAACTTGTATTTCTATTCATTTTCTGTAGGTTTCCATATTTGTTCTACTGAAGATAAAACAGACTCACTACGAGGATAAATATCTCTCTCTGTCTGTCTCTGTCTCTGTCTGTCTCTCTGTGTTTGTGTCTCTCTCAGTCTCCAATATTCTCACTCATCCCAGCCATGGGTCTGTCTCTGTGTGTGTTTATTGAATCTTATGTCAATTGTAACTACTTTTGACTATTCTATCTCACGTTGGAAGAGTTTGGAAGTGTACAAACAATCTCATTTCAATTGTGTAGTATTAATTGGGGTCCTGTAGCAAACATAAAGAATGAATTTCTCTATATACATAGAAAGTGGATGTATGAGAAAAATCTGTAGGCAGAGGTTGAGCTAATATAAAGATGGCTAAAGTCAATATGCAATTATTCCACAAGGTTTGAAGTCTCAGGTCTTCTTCAGTATCGAACAGAATCCTGAAGAATTAGATTCAGATGCCAATGAAGAAATGAGTTTGCTAGTAAGATGAGAGCAAGCAAGCAAAGACTCACAATTGACTTCTCCTATATACTTACATAGGCCTGTAATAGAAGTGGGGCCCAGTTAAGTGAATGTCTTCTAGTCTTAAGATCTGGATTAATGGTGTGTGTTTTTCTGCCTCAAGACTCAGATTAAAAGTGTGTTTTTCTACCCAAACAGTCTGTAGTTGAACTGGATCTATCTACTTCAACATAAGTCACAAAATGTTAAAAGGCATCCCCTCCAGTATTTTAGGTTACTTAAGTCGACAGATAGTCTAAACAGGAAGAAATTCAGTACTCCTTCACCACCAAAGTGATGTTTCATGACTGTGGTGCATTGGGCTGTCAGGAGGGGTGGGGGTGCTTGATCTAGAAAAGAAATTAAAGACCCTTCTATGAGTTTTGTCAGATAGGCTCCTAACTGTTATTTGGGGGGAGGAGCTCTGCAAGAATAAACTGGAGTGGGGCAACATTTGGGTTGTAAATAAACAAGTAAATGATGAAGAAAAAGAAGCAAGTACAGAGAGAAAAGTAAGAGAGGATGCAGTTTTTCCAGGAGAGTTTTTCAGAGATAGGTTGAAAAGAGAGAAATGGAGATATGGGGGGAAAACAGAATGATTCAGAGAACAAGAAAGGAGCCAGAAGAGTCCAATAGTTGGTTAAGTTAGTTTGAGGCAAGGCAGAGCAGTTCAGGAAAAACTGAAAGAACACAGATTGAGGGGAAAGAGACCTCACCGCCTGATCAGGTGGGCACTCCTGAGGCTGCAGATAGGAAAAGACCACCAACACTGCCCACCCCTGCCCATATACCTGGCCCAAGAAGAAACTGTATAAGGCCTCTGGGCTCCCGTGGGGGAGGGCCCAGGAGCGGCAGGACCCCTGCCTGAGACACCGCCAGAACCTGAAGGAAACAGACTGGATAAAGAGTTCTCTGCACCCAAATCCCGTGGGAGGGAGAGCTAAACCTTCAGAGAGGCAGACAAGCCTGGGAAACTAGAAGAGACTGCTCTCTGTACACACATCTCGACGCCAGAGGAAAACACCAAAGGCCATCTGGAACCCTGGTGCACTGAAGCTCCCGGAAGGGGCAGCACATATCTTCCTGGTTGCTGCCGCTGCAGAGAGCCCGTGGGCAGCACCCCGCGAGCAAACTTGAGCCTCGGTACCACAGGTAAGACCAACTTGTCTGCTGCAAGAAAGCTGCCTGGTGAAATCGGGACACACAGAGGCAGAATTCCTCTAGGACCAGGCACGTCCTGTGTTTACCAGAAGTCCCACACCCTTGGATCCCGTGGGCACTCCTGAGGCTGCAGAGCGGAAGAGACCACCAACACTACCGACCCCTGCCCACATCCCTGGCCCAAGAGGAAACTGTATAAGGCCTCTGGGCTCCCGTGGGGGAGGGCCCAGGAGCGGCAGGACCCCTGCCTGAGACACTGCCAGAACCTGAAGGAAACAGACCGGATAAACAGTTCTCTGCACCCAAATCCCGTGGGAGGGAGAGCTAAACCTTCAGAGAGGCAGACACTGAAGCTCCCAGAAGGGGCAGCACGGGTCTTCCTGGTTGCTGCCGCCGCAAAGAGCCAGTGGGCAGCACCCCGCGAGCGAACTTGAGCCTTGGGACCACAGGTAAGACCAACTTGTATGCTGCAAGTGACCTGCCTGGTGAACTCAAGACACAGGCCCACAGGAAGAGCTGAAGACCTGTACAGAGGAAAAACTACACGCACGAAAGCAGAACACTCTGTCCCCATAACTGGCTGAAAGAAAACAGTAAAACTGGTCTACAGCACTCCTGACACGCAGGCTTATAGGGACAGTCTAGCCACTGTCAGAAATAGCAGAACAAAGTAACACTAGAGATAATCTGATGGCGATAGGCAAGCGCAGGAACCCAAGCAACAGAAACGAAGACTACATGGCATCATCGGAGCCCAATTCTCCTACCAAAACAAACATGGAACGTCCAAACACACCAGAAAAGCAAGATCTAGTTTCAAAATCATATTTGATCATGATGCTGGAGGACTTCAAGAAAGACGTGAAGAACTCCCTTAGAGAAACACAGGAAAGCATTAATAAACAAGTAGAAGACTAGAGAGAGGAATCACAAAAATGCCTGAAAGAATTCCAGGAAAACATAAATAAACAAGTAGAAGCCCATAGAGAGGAGACACAAAAATCCCTGAAAGAATTCCAGGAAAACACAATCAAACAGTTGAAGGAATTAAAAATGCAAATAGAAGCAATCAAGAAAGAACACATGGAAACAACCCTGGATATAGAAAACCAAAAGAAGAGACAAGGAGCTGTAGATACAAGCTTCACCAACAGAATACAAGAGATGGAAGAGAGAATCTCAAGAGAAGAAGATTCCATAGAAATCATTGACTCAACTGTCAAAGATAATGTAAAGCGGAAAAAACTACTGGTCCAAAACATACAGGAAATCCAGGACTCAATGAGAACATCAAACCTAAGGATCATAGGTATAGAAGAGAGCGAAGACTCCCAGCTCAAAGGACCAGTAAATATCTTCAACAAAATCATAGAAGAAAACTTCCCTAACCTAAAAAAAGAGATACCCATAGGCATACAAGAAGCCTACAGAACTCCAAATAGATGGGACCAGAAAAGAAACACCTCCCGTCACATAATAGTCAAAACACCAAACGCACAAAATAAAGAAAGAATATTAAAAGCAGTAAGGGAAAAAGGTCAAGTAACATATAAAGTCAGACCTATCAGAATCACACCAGACTTCTCGCCAGAAACTATGAAGGCCAGAAGATCCTGGACTGATGTCATACAGACCCTAAGAGAACACAAATGCCAGCCCAGGTTACTGTATCCTGCAAAACTCTCAATTAACATAGATGGAAAAACCAAGATATTCCATGACAAAACCAAATTTACACAATATCTTTCTACAAATCCAGCACTACAAAGGATAATAAATGGTAAAGCCCAACATAAGGAGGCAAGCTATACCCTAGAAGAAGCAAGAAACTAATCGTCTTGGCAACAAAACAAAGAGAAGAAAAGCACACAAACATAACCTCACATCCAAATATGAATATAACGGGAAGCAATAATCACTATTGCTTAATATCTCTCAACATCAACGGCCTCAACTCCCCAATAAAAAGACATAGATTAACAAACTGGATACACAACGAGGACCCTGCATTCTTCTGCCTACAGGAAACACACCTCAGAGACAAAGACAGACATTACCTCAGAGTGAAAGGCTGGAAAACAATTTTCCAAGCAAATGGTCAGAAGGAGCAAGCTGGAGTTGCCATTCTAATATCAAATGAAATTAATTTTCAACTAAAAGTCATCAAAAAAGATAAGGAAGGACACTTCATATTCATCAAAGGAAAAATCCACCAAGATGAACTTTCAATTCTAAATATCTATGCCCCAAATACAAGGGCAACTACATATGTAAAAGAAACCTCACTAAAGCTCAAAACACACATTGCACCTCACACAATAATAGTGGGAGATTTCAACACCCCACTCTCATCAATGGACAGATCATGGAAACAGAAATTAAACAGAGATGTAGACAGACTAAGAGAAGTCATGAGCCAAATAGACTTAACAGATATTTATAGAACATTCTATCCTAAAGCAAAAGGATATACTTTCTTCTCAGCTCCTCATGGTACTTTCTCCAAAATTGACCATATAGTTGGTCAAAAAACAGGCCTCAACAGGTACAGAAAGATAGAAATAATCCCATGCGTGCTATCGGACCACCACTGCCTAAAACTGGTCTTCAATAACAATAAGGGAAGAATGCCCACATATACGTGGAAATTGAACAATGCTCTACTCAATGATAACCTGGTCAAGGAAGAAATAAAGAAAGAAATTAAAAACTTTTTAGAATTTAATGAAAATGAAGGTACAACATACCCAAACTTATGGGACACAATGAAAGCTGTGCTAAGAGGAAAACTCATAGCGCTGAGTGCCTGCAGAAAGAAACAGGAAAGAGCATATGTCAGCAGCTTGACAGCACACCTAAAAGCTCTAGAACAAAAAGAAGCAAATACACCCAGGAGGAGTAGAAGGCAGGAAATAATCAAACTCAGAGCTGAAATCAACCAAGTAGAAACAAAAAGGACCATAGAAAGAATCAACAGAACCAAAAGTTGGTTCTTTGAGAAAATCAACAAGATAGATAAACCCTTAGCCAGACTAATGAGAGGACACAGAGAGTGCGTCCAAATTAACAAAATCAGAAATGAAAAGGGAGACATAACTACAGATTCAGAGGAAATTCAAAAAATCATCAGATCTTACTATAAAAACCTATATTCAACAAAACTTGAAAATCTTCAGGAAATGGACAATTTCCTATACAGATACCAGGTACCAAAGAAGTTAAATCAGGAACAGATAAACTAGGTAAACAACCCCATAACTCCTAAGGAAATAGAAGCAGTCATTAAAGGTCTCCCAACCAAAAAGAGCCCAGGTCCAGACGGGTTTAGTGCAGAATTCTATCAAACCTTCATAGAAGACCTCATACCAATATTATCCAAGCTATTCCACAAAATTGAAACAGATGGATCACAACCGAATACCTTCTACGAAGCCACAATTACTCTTATACCTAAACCACACAAAGACACAACAAAGAAAGAGAACTTCAGACCAATTTCCCTTATGAATATCGACGCAAAAATACTCAACAAAATTCTGGGAAACCGAATCCAAGAGCACATCAGAACAATCATCCACCATGACCAAGTAGGCTTCATCCCAGGCATGCAGGGATGGTTTAATATACGGAAACCCATCAACGTGATCCATTATATAAACAAACTGAGAGAACAGAACCACATGATCACATCATTAGAGGCTGAGAAAGCATTTGACAAAATTCAACACCCCTTCATGATAAAAGTCCTGGAAAGAATAGGAATTCAAGGCCCATACCTGAACATAGTAAAAGCCATATACAGCAAACCAGTTGCTAACATTAAACTAAATGGAGAGAAACTTGAAGCAATCCCACTAAAATCAGGGACTAGACAAGGCTGCCCACTCTCTCCCTACTTATTCAATATAGTTCTTGAAGTTCTAGCCAGAGCAATCAGACAACAAAAGGAGATCAAGGGGATACAGATTGGAAAAGAAAAAGTCAAAATTTCACTATTTTCAGATGATATGATAGTATATTTAAGTGATCCCAAAAGTTCCACCATAGAACTAGTAAACCTGATATACAACTTCAGCAAAGTGGCTGGGTATAAAATTAACTCAAATAAATCAGTTGCCTTCCTCTACACAAAAGAGAAACAAGCCGAGATGAAATTAGGGAAACGACACCCTTCATAATAGACCCAAATAATATAAAGTACCTCGGTGTGACTTTAACAAAGCAAGTAAAAGATCTGTACAATAAGAACTTCAAGACACTGAAGAAGGAAATTGAAGAAGACCTCAGAAGATGGAAAGATCTCCCATGCTCATGGATTGGCAGGATTAATATAGTAAAAATGGCCATTTTACCAAAAGCAATCTACAGATTCAATGCAATCCCCACCAAAATACCAATCCAGTTCTTCAAAGAGTTAGACAGAACAATTTGAAAATTCATCTGGAATAACAAAAAAACCAGGATAGCTAAAGCTATCCTCAACAATAAAAGGACTTCAGGGGGAATCACTATCCCTGAACTCAAGCAGTATTACAGAGCAATAGTGATAAAAACTGCATGGTATTGGTACAGAGACAGGCAGACAGACCAATGGAATAGAATTGAAGACCCAGAAATGAACCCACACACCTATGGTCACTTGATTTTTGACAAAGGAGCCAAAACCATCCAATGGAAAAAAGATAGCATTTTCAGCAAATGGTGCTGGTTCAACTGGAGGGCAGCATGTAGAAGAATGCAGATCGATCCATGCTTATCACCCTATACAAAGCTTAAGTCCAAGTGGATCAAGGACCTCCACATCAAACCTGACACACTCAAACTAATAGAAGAAAAACTAGGGAAGCATCTGGAACACAAGGGCACTGGAAAAAATTTCCTAAACAAAACACAAATGGCGTACGCTCTAAGACCAAGAATCGACAAACGAGATATCATAAAACTGCAAAGCTTCTGTAAGGCAAAGGACACTGTGGTTAGGACGAAACGGCAACCAACAGATTGGGAAAAGATCTTTACCAATCCTACAAAGATAGAATCCTTATATCCAAAATATACAAAGAACTCAAGAAGTTAGACCGCAGGGAGACAAATAACCCTATTAAAAAATGGGGTTCAGAGCTAAACAAAGAATTCACAGCTGAGGAATGCCGAATGGCTGAGAAACACCTAAAGAAATGTTCAACATCTTTAGTCATAAGGGAAATGCAAATCAAAACAACCCTGAGATTTCACCTCACACCAGTGAGAATGGCTAAGATCAAAAACTCAGGGGAAAATAGATGCTGGCGAGGATGTGGAGAAAGAGGAACACTCCTCCATTGTTGGTGGGATTGCATACTGGTACAACCATTCTGGAAATCAGTCTGGAGGATCCTCAGAAAATTGGACATTGAACTACCTGAGGATCCAGCTATACCTCTCTTGGGCATATACCCAAAAGATGCCCCAACATATAAAAAAGACACGTCCTCCACTATGTTCATTGCAGCCTTATTTATAATAGCCAGAAGCTGGAAAGAACCCAGATGCCCTTCAACAGAGGAATGGATACAGAAAATGTGGTACATCTACACAATGGAATATTACTCAGCTATCAAAAACAATGACTTTATCAAATTCTTAGGCAAATGGTTGGAACTGGAAAATATCATCCTGAGTGAGCTAACCCAATCACAGAAAGACATACCTGTATGCACACATTGATAAGTGGCTATTAGCCCAAATGCTTGAATTACCCTAGATACCTAGAACAAATGAAACTCAAGACGTATGATCAAAATGTGAATGCTTCACTCCTTCTTTAAAAGGGGAACAAGAATACCCTTGGCAGGGAAGAGAGAGGCAAAGATTAAAACAGAGACTGAAGGAACACCCATTCAGAGCCTGCCCCACATGTGGCCCATACATATACAGCCACCCAATTAGACAAGATGGATGATGCAAAGAAGTGCAGACTGACAGGAGCTGGATGTAGTTCGCTCCTGAGAGACACAGCCAGAATACAGCAGATACAGAGGCGAATGCCAGCAGCAAACCACTGAACTGAGAATAGGACCCCCGTTGAAGGAATCAGAGAAAGAACTGGAAGAGCTTGAAGGGGCTCGAGACCCCATATGTACAACAATGCCAAGCAACCAGAGCTTCCAGGGACTAAGCCACTACCTAAAGACTATACATGGACTGACCCTGGACTCTGACCTCATAGGTAGCAATGAATATCCTAGTAAGAGCACCAGTGGAATGGGAAGCCCTGGGTCCTGCTAAGACTGAACCCCCAGTGAACGTGAATGATGGGGGGAGGGCGGCAATGGGGGGGAGGATGGGGAGGGGAATACCCATAAAGTAAGGGAGGAGGAGGGGTTAGGGGGATGTTGGCCCAGAAACTGGGAAAGGGAATAACACTCGAAATGTAAATAAGAAATACTCAAGTTAATAAAAAAAAAGAAAGAAATACGCAAGTTAATAAAGAAAAAAAGGAGAAAAGAAAGGAGAAGGAAAGAAAGAAAGAAAGAAAGAAAGGAAGGAAGAAAGAAAGAAAGGAAGAAAGAAAGAAAAATGGAAAGAGGAAGGGTAGAGGGGGAGGGACAGAGAGAGGGAGAGAAAGATGGATGGGGAGAGGGAGGGAGGATTGAAGGAAGGGAAAAGGGGGAACAGAAAAAGAAAAAGATGAAAGGAAGAAAAAGAGACTTGTCCACAGACTAGCTGAATTTCTGACACATAGTAGGTCTTTAATAAGGCTTTTATTTTTAACTTGAAATGGATGAACTCAATAGATGGGACCAAGTTTAATCTTACCCACTGTAAAATTCCTTTCGCTCCAGTGCAGACTGCAGACTCATAGATGAACTGGTATTATTCCATGAGAACAAGTAATTGCTGATGGCAGGCTGGCAGGTGATGGAGGAATGTCAGGAGCCAAAGCTGCCAGCTTTGGGTTCCGAAGCAGCTGTGTCCTTAATTACATCGCTTGATTTAAACTCTATTAAATCTGTATATAAGTAACCCATTTCTCTGGAAGTATTTAAACCTCTTCTATTCCACCAAACACACTGCTTTTATTTCAAATAAATGTAGCCAGCTCTTTGGGGAACATATGGTATATTTCTCTCTTATTAATAATTCAGTTCAAATGAGCAAAAATTAGTTGGTGCAGTTACGGCTGATTTTGTCCTGAAAAGATCTGCATTAATTTTAGACATTTTGTAAATTGGGCTATTAAATAAAAGCATTATATGTGAATTAAAAAGCAAAAAAAGGGGGGTTCAGAGCTAAACAAAGAATTCACAGCTGACAAAGGCCGAATGGCTGAGAAACACCTAAGGAAATGTCGAACATCTTTAGTCATAAGGGAAATGCATATCAAAACAACTCTGAGATTTCACCTCACACCAGTCAGATTGGCTAAGATCAAAAACTCAGGTGCCAGCAAATGCTGGCAAGGATGAGGAGAAAGAGGAACACTCCTCCATTGTTGGTGGGATTGCAGACTGATACAACCATTCTGGAATTCAGTCTGGAGGTTGCTCAAGAAATTGGACATTGAACTACCTGAAGACCCAGCTATACCTCTCTTGGGCATATACCCAAAAGATGCCCCAACATATAAAAAAGACACGTGCTCCACTATGTTCATAGCAGCCTTATTTATAATAGCCAGAAGCTGGAAAGAACTCAGATGCCCTTCAAGAGAGGAATAAATACAGAAAATGTGGTACATCTACACAATGGAATATTACTCAGCTATCAAAAACAATGACTTTATGAAATTCATAGGCAAATGGATGGAACTGGAAAATATCATCCTGAGTGAGGTAACCTAACCATAGAAAAACACACATGGTATGCACTCATTGATAAGTGGCTATTAGCCCAAATGCTTGAATTACCCTAGTTCCACAGAACACATGAAACTCAAGACGGATGATCAAAGTGTGAATGCTTCACTCCTTTAAAAGAGGAACAAGAATACCCTTGGGAGGGAATAGGGAGGCAAAGATTAAAACAGACACAGAAGGAACACCCATTCAGACCCTGCCCCACATGTGGCCCATACATATACAGCCACCCAATTAGACAAGATGGATGAAGCAAAGAAGTGCAGGCCGACAGGAACTGGATGTAGATCTCTCCTGAGAGACACAGCCAGAATACATCAAATTCATAGGTGAATGCCAGCAGCAAACCACTGAACTGAGAACGGGACCCCCGTTGAAGGAATCAAGAGAAAGGACTAGAAGAGCTTGAAGGGGCTCAAGACCCCATATGAACAACAATGCCAACCAACCAGAGCTTCCAGGAACTAAGCCACTACCCAAAGACTATAGATGGACTGACCCTGGGCTCCAACCTCATAGGTAGCAATGAATAGCCTAGTAAGAGCGCCAGTGGAAGGAGCAGCCCTTGGTCCTGCTAAGACTGAACCCCCAGTGAACGTGATTGTTGGGGGGAGGGCGGCAATGGGGGAAGGATAGGGAGGGGAACACCCACATAGAAGGGGAGGGAAAAGGGTTAGGGAGGATGTTGGCCTGGAAACCGGGAAAGGGAATAACAATCGAAATGTAAATAAGAAATACTCAAGTTCATAAAGAAAATAGAAAAAAAAAGTTTCCCCATCAGACGAGATCGGGCGTGTTCAGGGTGGTATGGCTGTAAAAAATAAAAATAACAAAAAATAAAAAAAGAAAGAGAATGAAAGGATAAAACAGTTTCCCCATCAAAAAATGTCCAGAACCAGATAATTTTCTCAAAAAAAAGAAAATCTACCAGCCATTCTAAGAAGAGTCATTGCTTATGTTTCTCAAATTATTTCATGAAATAAAAACAGAAAGATTATTGCCCAATCTATTATATGAGAGACTACAGTTACACTATAGAAAACACATACCAATTTCCCTTATGGATTCTGATGCAGGCATAATCATTAAATAATTGCAAACATATTCCAAGAACAATTAAAAATATCATTTACAATCCCAAGTTGGCTTTCTCTCAAGATGAGTAGGGGTACTTCAATATAAAAAAATCAATAAAATTAATTGACCACATAAACAAACTGAAAGAAAACAAAGCCAACAAACAAAAGGCAAAAAACAGGATCGTTAAACTGGGTCGAGACAAGGTCATTAAGAAGCAACCCCTTAATGATAAAAGTTCTCCAGAGATTGCCGCACAGATGATATGCCTAAATGGTAATATAGAAGAAGCTCATGTCAACATCAACTTAAATTGGGAGAAACTCAAAATCATTGTACAAAAGCAAAAGCAAGTATTGGTTTCTCATTTCCTTAAATCTACTCAGTACAGCAAATGAAGTCTTAATTAGAACAATAAGGCAAGTGGCAAATAACAGGATACATACAGTAAAGTTGAAAGAATTTTTATTTGCAGATAGAAAATACACCAGAATTAGGTGAAAAACTTTACATGTCACTTAATACACATAAGTTAGGTCATCTATTCTGCTCAGTCCAATGCAGACAAGTTTCTCCAAAGAAAGTAGGTTGGGTTGTGCATCAGGCCAGTTGAATCCCAGTTTCCAAGACATCAGACAAGAATCAAACAACATCAACAGGGTAATTGTCAGGTAGAGTGTCCATGACCCTAGAGCTGCTCTTTGCCCATACACCATTTTGACATATTACAGCCGTTTTAAATCCTGAGCCACCAGGCTGCCTTTCCCCAGATTCACTGTAAATGCTCCAGCAATACTGTAGTCTAAAAAGAAGTCATTTGTAAAAACACTGGTTGCTGCTGTTGGAAGACAGGTGTAGGTCATAGCCGTTAAGCTCCTAAAATGTCTTTCAGCATTCGAGTGAGGGCTCAAAGCCAGGACACTGTATGGAAGACAGGGAGTAAAATGCTTCCTCCACCAAGTGGGGATGTGACTCCACCATTGACTTCCACCCCACGTTATCAGAGACTTCAGAAGCATGAAGTATAATGAAATCCATGGCCCTAGTCTTCAGGTGCTCTGTTTTGTGGAGGTCAGCCAGGATGAGAGTAGGTACAGCATTCTTCACAGAGAGGTTCCTGCACAAGGCATCCTCACACATGCCCTTCAAGCCCTGCAGGTCATACTTGTCAGCAGCTGCCAACAAACCTGTGGCCATTGAGCGGCTGTGGAGGTGTGGTGCCTTCCCTGTATAAATGAAGGCCATCATTTCCTTAAAGACTTGCAGGTGAATGTCATGGATCTCAATGCGGTTTGTTAGGCTCTCCAGCATTTCATGTTCAAACATGGCTCTGAAAACTGGAGAGCAAGCTGCTAGGATGGCCTTGTGAGATCTGAATTCCTGGCCAGCTACCACCAGGCTGCAGTCTGTGAAGAGGGAATTTTCCCACAGCTCTCCTATGTCGTTGACCAACATCTGCCTTGGATCCTTGATTGCAGGTCTCATGTTATCTCCATGCATGCTAAAGGAGCGTTCTACTATGCTCACCTTGCAGCACAAGGTGAACTGGTCTTCAGGGAGAAGTCGATGCCTATGGGAGAGGAGGAAATCTCGAAGGATGAACTTTTTGTATCCCCAGTATTGATTTAGCAGAAACCTTAAAACATTTGACATTTTTGTAAGAAGATATTTCTCTCCTTGGGCGTTTATGATCCAGAACTGTACCTTTGCCCAAACTGGGCTCTTTGGACAACTGAGCAAACCCAGGTAAACAGACAGGTAATTTTTGCTTTCTTCATCAACACCATTTGGGAATATCCTCAAACACCATTGCATTTCTTCACTGGCCTCTAATGAGAACCTTGGGCTCGTAACATTTTCACGAATTCCGTCCATGCAAAATGAAAAGTTGCTAATGGTCCACTCATAGCAGAACTTCTGAACACTGATATGTGTGTAGCCACAGCTCTTGGCTTCCAGGTCCCCTGACATGTCTTCTGGAGGTAGTTTGGAGGTTAAAGTTGATCTGAAAGAAGTAATAGAATTTACTCTTTATTTTGTAGGGTACAATTATAGATACCCTTTAGATTTTATTTTCAATTTCTGCTAAATTTCCCCTTTTATATTCTTGGAAACTTGTATTTCTACAGGTTTCTCTAGGTTTCCATATTTGTTCCACTGAAGATAAGACAGACTCACAGTGACTGTTAAACCTGTGTGTCTGTGTGTCTGTGTGTGTGTGTGTGTGTGTGTGTGTGTGTGTGTGTGTGTGTGTGTGTGTATTTATTGAATCTTTGGTCAATGGTAACTAATTTTGGCTATTTTATCCAACTGTGGAAGAGTTTGGAAATGTGTATACACACTCATTTCAATTGTATTGTATTAACAGGGTCCTTTAGTGAACATAAAGAATGAATTACTCTATATAAATAGAAAGTGGATGTGTGAGAGAAATTTGTAGGCATAGGTCAAGGTAATATAAAGTTGGATAAAGCCAATGCTTACTTATTCTACAAGGTTTGAAGTCTCAGGTCTTCTTCAGTATCGACCAGAATCCTGAAGATGTACGTTCAGATGCCAGTGAAGAAATGAGCTTGCTAGTAAGATAAGAGCAAGCAAGCAGCAACTCCAAGCGTCCTTCTCCTATAAACTTACACAGGCTGCAACCAAGGTGGGGCCCAGTTAATGGTGTGTCTTCTAGTCTTAAGATCTAGATTAAAGGTGTGTGTTTCCTGCATCAAGACTCAGATTAAAGGAGTGTTTTTCTACCCAAAGAGTCTGTATTTGAACTACATCTATCTACTTCAAGTTATGTCAAAACAATATTAAAGTGCATATTCTCCAAATTTTTTAGGTTACTTAAGTCCACAGGCATTCTGAACAGAAGACTTTTGGTACTCCTTCACCACCAAAATGATGTTTCTTGACTGTGGTGCATCGCAATGGGGGTGGGGGTGGTGCCTGAGCTAGAAAAGAAAATAAAGACCCTGCTGTTGTTTTGTTTTGTTTTGTTTTGTTTTGTTTTTTGTTCATTTGTTTTTGCTTTTGGGTTTTTTGTTGTTGTTGTTGTTGTTGTTTTATATTATGGTGTGGGGTAATGAATTCTGCAATGATAAACTGGAATGAGGCAACATTTGGGATGGAAAGAAAGAAAGAAAGAGAGAGAGAGGAAGAGAGAGAGAGAGAGAGAGAGAGAGAGAAAGAAAGAAAGAAAGAAAGAAAGAAAGAAAGAAAGAAAGAAAGAAAGGAAAGAAAGAACAAAAAGGTACCAGTACAGAGAGAAAAGTAAGAGAGGACCCAGTTTTTCCAGGAGAGTTTTTCAGAGATGGGTTGAAGAGAGAGAAATGGAGACACAGGGAAAGACAGAATGATTCAGAGAACAAGAAAGGAGACAGAAGAGTACAACAGTTGGTGAAAGTTAGTATGAGGTAAGGCAGAGCAGCTCAGGAAAAACTGAAAGAACACAGATTGAATCAGTTACAATGGAGAGGGGTTGTAAACCACTCATCCAGACCTCAGAAACAATTAGTTAGGAGTGAATTATTCACCTATAAGTATCAGAGGGTAAATTTTTTCAAGGCCTAGAATAGATTTTAAGAGAATAGAAGCTTCCATATCTAGGCCTAGGTTGACAAGTAGAGGCAGAGTGCCTCAGCGATGACAATATATACTGATGATTAATAGTTATCTTTACAATAAAAACACTAGAATGTCTGCAGCAGCTCTAAACTAGATATGAGGGCTGAGCTTCTCCATGCACAGGTCTGACCTGCTGCTCTGCATTTAGCAACAGAGGATGGCTGACTGTGGGGAAAGGAAAAAACATTTGTCCCTCAAACAAAACGTCCCATTTATCCCTTTACGTTTTTCCCTTTTTATGTTTTTTTTCTGCTGATACACGTCCACTTCTGCGATTACAAAATCTAACAAACATCTGACTTTCCTTCAGACAGAGCTGTGGCTTCATCACCATCTTGGTTGGGGACAGTCTCCTGAGTGACTGCCATCTTTATTGTGGGCAGATAAGGTTTACCTATGCTATTGCTTCAGTACCATCTTAGCTAAGGCAGGTCAAGTGACTGGTTGTAGCTTCAGTGCCAACTTAGTTAATAACAGTCCCATGACCATCTACCATATTTGCTTTAGGCCATTACTAAAACACTGCCTCCACACCTTAGAACAGTCTTAGAGTCTCTAATTTCTATCCTGACTTGGTAAATCATTATTTAATATTGATTTTAAGATTTACAACAGTGAAAAGTTAAAGATCACTGCCTTGATTGTATAACTTAGATATGCTTAATAGATATTAACTCTCAATCTTTAAAGAAATCTGATAAATGTAACCTCACATGTTTAAAGTTATTAGGACAGAAAATCCCAAAACATAACAGTTACAATTTCCCCACCCTTACCCACCAAGGCCTCTGAGAAGAAATAGGCATAGTAACAAGACTGCCTAGATTGTGGTATGATAACCACTGAGAAACAGTGGCCATTTCCTTTCTGCTGCCAGAGCTCACCCTACACTGCTGTCAAACTGAGGATACCCAGAGAGTTAAATGTCTCATATTGCCTAGGACAAGATGAGTCATCTTTCCAAAGTAACTACTCCACAGGAAAAAAGGTTCTCCTTTTCTGGACCTAATGACCACACTGACTCTGCCTGAGTTGTGATGGAGACCACAGGGACCTGGGAAAACTGTCTAGGTAAAAGACTATTGGCCAACCTCTGTCATTTTAAATAATGACATCTAGATTATAATTTATTTTCCCTAATTTCTGACTATATTTGTAGCTAAACTAACTAGAGTTAGAAAACAGACCTCTAGTTCCTTACCCAGAGGTAATCCACTACCTTATTATCTCAGTAGTCAATTCGTTAACTTGAAGACTACTGGATCTCTTCTCAAAAACAGACAAGTTTGTCTAACTCACAGGCTTCAGGATAAAAGATACACAAGTTCAGATATAACGTTTCACAGATATAACCTTCTGTTACTTCATTTCCTAAACTCACTTTCCAGTGACTAAATGCTTCATATTTCCTCTGCCTGTTATGCCACTGTCCAATCATGAACCAAGAAAAATCTTATAAATTAGCCTAATCCTAATAAAACATCCCACTATACAATTCAACTTTTATATCACAAATTCAAATTTAAGTTTCCTTTGATTGTCTTTAAACTATAGACTTAAAGTTTTTCTCATGCTAAATTTATACTATCAGCTGCCATAGTTACGAATACAAGTTTCCTTTGGTTATCTTTTAACATTAGACTTAAAGTTTTTCTCATGCTAAACTATATGATCAATTATCATATTCACAAAGTTATCAAATTTTCCAGGTTCCTTTAATTGTCTTTTCAATACATACTTCAAAATGTTTCTCATTATAATAAATTTATACTGTATATACATATACATATATATATATATATATATATATATATATATATATATATATTCCATCTTCTAGACAGAGGTAAAAGCCCTTCTTTCTCCTTCTCTTACAGGAAAGGTTTCCTAAGCTCATCTTAAAGACTGCTCACTCTGTTAACAAATGTATCTCTTTTGTACACTTATAAGCTCCAAGAGAAACAATAAGACCTCCTTCCCATGGACCAAACAGACTGCATCTAGATAAGTAACCTGTCAATCAATAACCTAAGTTCCCCCTTGTGACCTATTCCAGAGGGTGGGATTCCTTTCCTGTTCCCTGGGATTAGAACTCCCCTCACATGAACCACTAAGACCTAAGGGTTTCAATACACCTAAGAAAAATTCTTTTCTCCCCAAAACACTTAACTTTATTCTCTACTATATATAATTGACTAGTACTACTATTACTATTACACAGACACACGCACACACACACACACACACACACACACACACACACACACACACACACAATGTTTCAACATCTTGTCATATCCAGGAATTCACTCAAAATCAACATCCATGTCAGTTCCAAAGAAGCAACCCACATACTCCAACCTACTCTCACAAACACAGACACTTCTACTGGAACTGTTCCTTCTACCTACAGATGGTTCCACGGTTCCTTGATAGCAAGGAAACAGCCAACCCTGCTAAGATTGGATCAACATCAACATCCATATTTTCTTTGCTTTCCCAGAGAGACATCATCCCAAAGTCAGGAAGAAGTAGTGAAAGATCATGATGACCCTATTCCTGTTCCATCACAGTCTCTATCAAATTCTTCCTTTAAATTTAAATTAATCCATGATGAAGGAATTTTAGCATTCCTCCTAGGCTCCACCCAACAGTTACCTGGCAACATCCAGGTAGGCATGACTCACTATAAAAAAATCTGTTTGTCCCCTTACTCTCTTATTCTCTCTTACTCTTACTCTACATGATCCTATAAGCCTTTCTTTGTCTCTCTTTCTACTTCCCCATCCCCCCTTTTCTCCATGTGTTCCTGGGTGGCAACTCTGATCCTTTTTTTCTCTCCCCTTCTCTTCCTCCTCTCGGACTCACACAATCTCTCTCTATATATATATGTATGTCTGTCTTTTTCTGCCTCAACTCTCTTCTCTTCCCTACAAAAATCCCCTTCAAAAGCTCTAAATAAAGTTTATTCAATACTAAAGTTATAATAAACTGTGTGTGTAGTATTTCTATATCCATCTATTTACTGGTCTATCATATATCTATATTATATGATCTAAACTATAAATAAACTATATAGTAAACTATATTCTATACAACAGCTGGTACCCCCAGGGAGAGGGATGCCTCAAAATGAGCCTGACAGTGTACCCCTCCCACACATACCTAGTTCTAATAAACATATCCTGGCTCTCTTTTCATAAAATAAAAGAGTTATAATATCAAACTATCAATGAGTTTCAAAAATTTCTACATTCTGATTTCAAATATGTTTTATGAACTGGGGACTATAGAGAATGAACAGAATACAAGTCTCTCAGTAAAGAGAAAGCTGATATATGACAAAACTTTAAGGGTGTGGTCCAGCTACCAACAATGGCTAAAGCCAGTACTTACTTACTCCACAAGGTTTGAAGTCTCAGGTGTTCTCGTTCTTCAGTAGACGCTGGAACTCTGAAGAAGTAGGCTCTAACGCCTATGAAAATTGGGCTTGCTAGTAAGATAAAAGCAAGCAGGCAAAGACACAAAGCTTCCTTCTTCCATGTGCTTATATAGACCTCCAGCAGAAGGTGTGGCCCAGTCTTCTAGTCTCAAAATCTGGATTAAAGGTGTGTAATTTTTGACTCAGGACTCAGATTAAAGGTGTGTTTTCCTACCCAAAGAGACTCTATTTGAATTGGCTCTATGTACTTCAACTTAGAGGGGAAAAGTTATGGATGCCTTCTAGCTTTTGACTTGACTTAATGCCAGAGTTAGTCCAGATGGGAATAGGAATAGTCATCACCAGTGTACTTTCTGAACTGTGGTCAGTCATAAATGAAGGTTCATGACATTTTCTGCAAAGCTACTATTTACTCTTGTGCTTGTCTTACACTAATTCCTACCACAAACATCATCAGAGAAGGGTTCTTAACTTGTCAGAAGCCTGAGTGTTCACAAAATGGAAGAGCTCCTATATTTGGGCAGAAAGCAGAGCCCCAAACCTCTGAAGGTGGCTTTCTTCTATCCTGTGTTTAGTCCAATCAAATCCACAGACCTTGTGGTGAGTCCCCAAAATTTGACTGGGGGTCTTGTAATTCTCCATTAAGAAATTCTCCATAAAAATCCTTTCCCAGGGGTGAATTGTGGCTCCCGGAAAAGGCGGTGCAGGTCCTCCTGGTTGCTGCCCTCACGGAGAGCTCAAAAACAACACCCCATGAACAAACTTGAGCCGCGGGACCACAGGTAAGACCAACTTTTCTGCACCAAGTGACCTGCCTGGTGAACACAGGACACAGGCCCACAGGAATAGCTGAAGACCTGTAGACAGGAAAAACTACATGCCCGAAAGCAGAACACTCTGTTCCCATAACTGGCTGAAAGAAAAGAGGAAAACAGGTCTACAGCACTCCTGACACACAGGCCTATAGAACAGTATAGCCACTGTCAGAAATAGCAGAACAAAGGAACACCAGGGATAACCAAAGCAAACAGTGAATATACAATCACATGAGAAAAGCAAGACCTAGATTTAAAATCATATTTGATCATGATGCTAGAGGACTTCAAGAAAGACATGAAGAACTCCCTTAGAGAAACACAGGAAAACATTAATAAACAAGTAGAAGCCTATAGAGAGGAATCACAAAAATCCCTGAAAGAATTACAGGAAAACATATATAAACAAGTAGAAGCCCATAGAGAGGAGTCACAAAAATCCCTCAAAGAATTCCAGGAAAACACAATCAAACAATTGAAGGAATTAAAAATGGAAATAGAAGCAATCAAGAAAGAACACATGGAAACAACCCTGGATATAGAAAACCAAAAAAAGAGACAAGGAGGTGTAGATACGAGCTTCACCAACAGAATATAAGAGATGGAAGAGAGAATCTCAGGAGCAGAAGATTCCATAGAAATCATTGACTCAACTGTCAAAGATAATGTAAAGTGGAAAAAGCTACTGGTCCAAAACATACAGGAAATCCAGTACTCAATGAGAAGATCAAACCTAAGGATAATAGGTATAGAACAGAGTGAAGACTCCCAGCTCAAAAGATCAGTAAATATCTTCAACAAAATCATAGAAAAAAACTTCCCTAACCTAAAGAAAGAGATGCCCATAAGCATACAAGAAACCTACAGAACTCCAAATAGATTGGACCAGAAAAGAAACTCCTCCAGTCACATAATAGTCAAAACACCAATGCACAAAATAAAGAAAGAATATTAAAAGAAGTAAGGGAAAAAGGTCAAGTATCATATAAAGGCAGACCTATCAGAATCACACAAGATTTCTCATCAGAGATTATGAAAACCAGAAGATCCTGGACAGATGTCATATAGACCCTAAGAGAACACAAATGCCAGCCCAGGTTACTGTATCATGCAAAACACTCAATTAACATAGATGGAGAAACCAAGATATTCCATGACAAAACCAAATTTTCACAATATCTTTCTACAAATCCCGTGCTACACAGGATAATAAATGGTAAAAGCCAACACAGGGAGACAAGCTACACCCTCGAAAAAGCAAGAAACTAATCATCCTGGAATCAAAACTGAAAGACCCCAGCTTAGCAGCAGTAACGCCATTTTGCAAGGCTATATTTAAGATGACTGGTTCAGAGAAAGGTTAGAACACTGAGTACACAGCGGCTGCCAAACAAGATGTGTTTGGTTGAAGGCCTGGCAACAGGAGGACTGCCGTTGAGCACCTGACAATGAGAAAAGCCCCGGGAGAGGTCCCACACCCTGGTGGGGGGCCGAGTCAGCCGTTATGTTCCAAGAAGGTAGCTAAGAAACTTGCCCCCAGGCTGAACCCTTGGGGGGCCGAGTCAGTCCTTATGTTTCAGGAAGGTAGCTAGGAAACTTGCCCCCGGGCTAAACCCTTGCCATATTAGAATCCACCAATTATATCCCTGTAACCATGCATCTGCTTCTGTATGCTTGCTTCTGCTCCCCAAAATCCTATAAAAGCCCATCCTTGGTTCCATGGGGCGCGCCAGTCCCCCGAGTGACTGAAGCGCCCGCAGGTGCCTGTGCCTGTGTATCCCGACAATAAACCAAATCCTCTTGCTGATTGCATCCTGTGGTGTCTCGGTCTGGTCTTTGGAGTTGGAGGGTCTCCATCCCGAGGGAAAGTTCTCCCTGAGAGCTTTTCATTTGGTGCGTTGGCCGGGAAAGGAGATCCTCCACCCAGGGACCACCGACCACCCACTGGGAGGTAAGCCGGCCGGCGTCTGTCTGTCTGTCTGATTTTGTCTCGTTCTGCCTTATTCTGTCTGTTCTGTGAGCGCTCAGCCAGGTCTGTTCTGTGAGTGCTCAGCCAGGTCTGTTCTGTGAGCGCTCAGCCAGGTCTGTTCTGTGAGCGCTCAGCCAGGTTGTTTGGAATTTGGGCGGGACGAAGAAGGAGCTGACGAGCTCGGACTTCTCGCCCCGCAGCCCTGGAAGACGTTCCAAGGGTGTTAGGGGCCCGACTTTTCGGGGCCCAATCTGGGAGAGGAGAAAGATCCGGACTAACGGCACTCTGTCTGTATTTTTGGCTTTCAGAGGGCCCCGGACCTTTGCCACCTCCATCTGACTTTTTGCTTTCAGTTTGGTACCAAAGCCGTGCAGCACGCCTGTCTGTTGTTTGTTTGACTGTTGGTGTTGTTTGTTTTCTCTGTGTTCTAATCTTACCGGGCACACAACCAGTCCGTCGGGGTTAAAAAAGGAAAATGACAGACTCTCTACACATCCGAGTGGCCCACTTTAGGAGCGGGATGGCCAGTGAATGACACATTTAATAAGATCATTATTTTACAGGTTAAAGATCGGGTCGTCCACGGACATCCTGACCAGGTTTCTTATATTATCACTTGAGAGAGTCTCGCCTTAAACCCCCCCCCCCCCCGCGGAACCCTTCGTGGACCCGAATTGGCCTCCCCTCAACCCCCAGCCTGTCCCCTCGGCCCCGCCCGGTCCGCCGGCCACGTCTTTCTCTCTCTACCTTTGTGAACTAAGAAACCTGTCCTCCCGGCAGACCCAAACTCCCCTCTCATAAATCTTCTCTCTGACAGGCCCGGCTAAAACGGAGGAGGCAGAGCCGCCGGCCAGATCAGTTGCCGGGCCACAGTCTGATAAGGGTTTCTCCCCTGTCACAGGGAGATTGCGCAATAAGCGCGAGGTGATGCCAGATACAACCTCCCAGGCTTTCCCACTTAGACAGGGAACCGGTGGCCAGACCCAATACTGGCCGTTTTCAGCAGCTGACATTTACAATTGGAAACAACACAACCCTTCTTTCTCCAAAGATCCGGTGGCATTCACCGTCCTAATAGAATCTGTTTTACTTACCCACCAGCCTACTTGGGATGACTGCCAACAGCTCTTACAGGCCCTCTTAACCTCAGAAAAAAAAAACAAGGAGTGTTCCTAGAGGCTAAAAAACATGTTCTGGGAGATGATGGGCATCCCACCCAGCTGCCTGAAGACCAAACTGGGATTTTAATACAGCTGAAGGTAAGGGACACCTACGCCTTTATCGCCAGTTGCTTCTAGCGGGTCTCCGAGGGGCTATACGACGCCCTACTAATTTGGCTCAGGTAAAACAGGTATTACAGGAAGCAGGGGAAACTCCCTCCGCCTTTCTAGAGAGACTTAAGGAGGCCTACCGTATGCACACTCCCTATGACCCAGATGACCCAGGACAAATGACGAGTGTCTCTATGTCCTTCATCTGGCAGGCTGCTCCAGATATCAGGACTAAGTTACAGAGGTTAGAAAATTTACAGGGCTATACATTACAGGATTTACTTAAAGAAGCTAAAAAGATTTTTAATAAGAGAGAGATAAAAAAAGAAACAAAAAATTGAGTCGAATCTTGGCCGCCGTAGTTCAGGGCCAAAAAAAGGAAGGGAGATAGGGGGGAGCTCGAAAGGGGCTGAAGCTGGATAAAGATCAATGTGCCTATTACAAAGAGAAAGGGCACTGGGCCAGAGAGTGCCCCAAGAAGCCTGGCGGACCCCGAAAGCCTCGACCACGAACCTCCCTCTTGGCTCTAGATAAAGATTAGGGAGGTCAGGGCCAGGAGCCCCCCCCCTGAGCCCAGGGTAACGCTTAAAGTTGGGGGACAGCGGTTACTTTCCTGGTAGACACAGGAGCCCAGCATTCAGTCCTCACCCAAGCTTCAGGACAACTCAGCGACCGGACGGCCTGGGTACAAGGAGCTACTGGTGAGAAACAATACCGATGGACTACGGACCGCCGGGTTCAGCTGGCTACTGGTAAGGTGACCCATTCCTTCTTACATGTTCCGGACTGCCTGTACCCTCTGCTGGGCCGTGATCTGCTCACCAAACTAAAAGCACAAATTCATTTTGAAGAAAGAGGGGCCCGAATAACTGGCCCCCACGGAACTCCCCTTCAAGTTCTAACCCTACAATTAGAGGATGAATATAGACTATATGAACCGGGACAGGACAAGCCACAATCCCTAGAAATAGACACTTGGGTCACGAATTTTCCACTGGCTTGGGCAGAGACTGGTGGGATGGGGTTGGCGCTCCAACAGCCCCCCTTAATTACACAGTTAAAGGCCACTACAACTCCAGTCTCCATAAAACAATACCCCCTGTCACATGAAGCTTATCAAGGTATAAGGCCTCACATTACGAGGCTTCTAGATCAAGGCATCCTAATCCCCTGCCGGTCACCTTGGAATACGCCTCTTCTGCCTGTTAAGAAACCCGGCACTGGAGATTATAGGCCAGTACAAGACTTGAGAAAGGTCAACAAGAGGATAGAAGATATTCATCCGACTGTTCCAAACCCTTACAATTTGCTCAGTAACTGTTCATCGATGAGAAACAGGGGTATGCTAAAGGGGTCCTAACACAAAGGTTGGGACCCTAGAAACGCCCTGTGGCCTACCTGTCTAAGAAATTGGACCCTGTGGCCTCCGGCTGGCCACCGTGCCTAAGGATGGTGGCTGCTATTGCTGTCCTGATCAAGGATGCTGGAAAATTGACTTTGGGACAGCCACTCACCATCCTAGCACCCCACGCAGTGGAGGCCTTGGTAAAGCAGCCCCCAGACCGCTGGCTCTCTAATTCTCACACCAAGCCTTGTTACTGGATGCAGAACGGGTTCAGTTTGGGCCCGTAGTCGCCCTCAATCCTGCCACCTTGCTTCCTCTACCAGAGGAGGCAAAACAGCATGACTGCCTACAAATCCTCGCAGAAGTACATGGAACCAGGCCGGACCTATCGGACCAGCCTCTTCAGAATGCTGACCACACATGGTACACGGATGACAACAGCTTCTTGACAGAGGGAGAGCGAAAGGCTGGAGCTGCGGTCACTACGGAGGACAAAGTGATTTGGGCGAAAGCCCTGCCTGCTGGTACCTCCGCACAACGGGCTGAACTCATCGCCTTGACTCAGGCGCTCAAGATGACAAAAGATAAGAGGCTAAATATATATACAGACAGCCGTTATGCCTTTGCCATGACACACATCCACGGGGAGATCTACCGGAGGCGGGGGCTGCTCACATCTGAGGGTAAAGATATGGCTAAAATTCTGGCCCTCTTAGAAGCCCTATTCTTGCCCAAAAGACTGAATATTATGTATTGTCCAGGACACCAGAAAGGGCACAACCCAGAGGCACAAAGAAACCGGCTGGCCGATGCCACGGCATGAAAAGCGGCCATGAGCAAACAAATCTTGCCCTTAAATAGCCCAGACCAACCCACGCCCCCACCAGTGGGACAAACCAGTTGGGTTTATGCCCATGAGGACATAGAGCTCCTAGAAAAAATGGGGGCCATCTACCACCCTCAACTAAAACAGTGGGTCTAATTGATCTCCTTTTTACATAAATTAACCCATTTGGGGTTTAAGAAGATAAAAACCTTACTAGATCGAGAAGAGATAAATCTGTGTTTTTTTTTGAATTGGGACAAAGCGATACAAAAGGTGACTGAGAGTTACAAAGCGTGCGCTCAGGTTAACCCGGGAAGGACCAGGATTGGACAAGGAGTTCGTCCTAGGGGACACCGTCCCGACATCCATTGGGAAATTGATTTTACTGAAATTAAACCAGATATATATGGATACAAGTATCTCCTAGTGTTTGTAGACACCTTCTCAGGATGGGTCAAAGCCTTCCCCACAAAGCACGAGACTACAAAAATGGTCACCAAGAAGCTCCTCGAGGAAATCTTTCCCAGGTATGACATGCCTCAAGCGTTGGGGTCAGACAACGGGCCCGCTTTCGTCTCCCAAGTAAGTCAGTTGGTGGCCAAATTGCTGGGGATTGATTGGAAATTACATTGTGCCTATAGACCCCAGAGTTCAGGTCAGGTAGAACACATAAATAGAACAATTAAGGAGACTTTATCCAAACTTGCGCTTACAACTGGCTCAAAGGATTGGGTGGCCCTCCTTCCCCTAGTTCTATATCGGGCCCGGAATACCCCGGGCCCCCATGGTCTAACTCCTTTTAAAATAATGTATGGAACACCACCCCCATTTGTCCATTTCTTTGATTCAAACATTGCTGATTTTGCTGACAGCCCTTCTCTGAGGGCCCATTTACAGGCCCTACAGATTGTACAGAGAGACGTCTAGAGACCTTTGGCCACTGCTTACCAGGACAAGCTTGAACATCCGGTGGTGCCACACCCGTTCCAGATTGGAGACACCGTGTGGGTACACAGACACCAGACCAAGAATCTCGAGCCACGGTGAAAAGGACCCTACACCGTCCTCCTGACTACCCCGACCGCCCTAAAGGTAGACGGAGTCTCGGCTTAGATCCACACACCACACGTCAAGGCAGTCCGGTCTGAGAAATTGACTAATCACAACACTACACCCCAGACATGGAGAGTTCAGCACATTCCAAACCCCTTAAAGTTAAAACTCCTACGTGGCTCCTCCTAGCCCTTTTGTGGCCTAGAGTCAGTGGGGGAATAAGCCCCCACCAGACAGAAATTTCTTGACCAAGTCGAGTGAAAGATTTCACTCAAAGTTAACAAAAAAAAAAATGGGGGAATGAAAGACCCCAGCTTAGCAGCAGTAACGCCATTTTGCAAGGCTATATTTAAGATGACTGGTTCAGAGAAAGGTTAGAACACTGAGTACACAGCGGCTGCCAGACAAGATGTGTTTGGTTGAAGGCCTGGCAACAGGAGGACTGCCGTTGAGCACCTGACAATGAGAAAAGCCCCGGGAGAGGTCCCACACCCTGGTGGGGGGCCGAGTCAGCCGTTATGTTCCAAGAAGGTAGCTAAGAAACTTGCCCCCAGGCTGAACCCTTGGGGGGCCGAGTCAGTCCTTATGTTTCAGGAAGGTAGCTAGGAAACTTGCCCCCGGGCTAAACCCTTGCCATATTAGAATCCACCAATTATATCCCTGTAACCATGCATCTGCTTCTGTATGCTTGCTTCTGCTCCCCAAAATCCTATAAAAGCCCATCCTTGGTTCCATGGGGCGCGCCAGTCCCCCGAGTGACTGAAGCGCCCGCAGGTGCCTGTGCCTGTGTATCCCGACAATAAACCAAATCCTCTTGCTGATTGCATCCTGTGGTGTCTCGGTCTGGTCTTTGGAGTTGGAGGGTCTCCATCCCGAGGGAAAGTTCTCCCTGAGAGCTTTTCAAAACAAAGAGAAGAAAAGCACACAAACATAATCTCACATTCAAATACGAGTATAACAGGAAGCAACAATCACCATTCCTTAATATCTCTCAACATCAATGGTCACAACTCCCCCCCCAAAAAAAAAGACATAGATTAACAAACTGGATATGCAATGAGGACCCTGCATTCTGCTGCCTACAGGAAACACACCACCTCAGAGACAAAGACAGACACTACCTCAGAGTGAAAGGCTAGAAAACAACTTTCCAAGCAAGTGGTCAGAAGAAGCAAGCTGGCGTAGCCATTCTCATAACAAATAAAATCAATTTTCAACCAAAAGTCATCAAAAAAGATAAGGAAGGACACTTCATGTTCATCAAAGGAAAAATCCACCAAGATTAACTCTCAATCCTAAATATCTATGCCCCAGATATAAGGGCACCTACATATGGAAAAGAAACCTTACTAAAGCTCAAAACACACATTGCATCTCACACAATAATAGCAGGAGATTTCAACATCCCACTCTCATCAATACACAGATCGTGGAAACAGAAATTAAACAGGGACATAGATAGACTAAGAGAAATCATGAACCAAATGCACTTAACAGATATTTATAGACCATTCTATCCTAAAGCAGAAGGATATACATTCTTCTCAGCAACTCATGGTACTTTCTCCAAAATAGACCATATAATTGGTCAAAAAATGGGCCTCAACAGGTACAGAAAGATAACAATAATCCCATGTGTGCTATCAGACCACCACCCCCTAAAGCTGGTCTTCAATAAAAATAAAGGAAGTACGCTCACAAATACACGGAAGTTGAACAATGCGCTACTCAATGATAACCTGGTCAAGGAAGAAATAAAGAAAGAAATTTAAGACTTCTTAGATTTTAATGAAAACGAAGGTACAACATACCCAAACTTATGGGACACAATGAAAGCTGAGCTAAGAGGAAAACTCATAGCTCTGAGTGCCTGCAGAAAGAAACGGGAGAGAGCATATGTCACCAGCTTGACAGCACACCTAAAAGCTCTAGAACAAAAAGAGGCAAATACACCCAGGAGGAGTAGAAGGCAGGAAATAATCAAACTCAGAGCTGATATCAACCAAGTACCGAATCTTTAGGAAATGTATAATTTCCTAGACAGATACCAGGTACCACATTTAAAACAGGAACAGATAAACCATTTAAACAACCCCATAACTCCTAACAAAATAGAAGTAGTTATTAAAAGTCTCCCAACCAAAAACAGCCTAGGTCCAAGTGGGTTTAGTGCAGAATTCTATATTCATAGAAGACCTCGTACCAATATTATCCAAACTATTCCACAAAATTGAAACAGATGGAGCACTACCGAATTCCTTCTATGAAGCCACAATTACTCTTATACCTAAACCACACAAAGACCCAACAAAGAAAGAGAACTTCAGACCAATTTCCCTTATGAATATCGACGCAAAAGTACTCAATAAAATTCTGGCAAACTGAATCCAAGAGCACATCAAAACAATCATCCACCATGATCAAGTAGGCTTCATCCCAGGCTTGCAGGGATGGTTTAATATATGGAAAACCATCAACGTGATCCATTATATAAACAAACTGAAAGAAGAAAACCACATGATAATTTCATTAGATGCTGTGAAAGCATATGACAAAATTCAACACGCCTTCATGATAAAAGTCCTGGAAAGAATAAGAATTCAAGGCCCATACCTAAACATAGTAAAAGCGATATATAGCAAAGCAGTCACTAACTTTAAACTAAATGGAGAGAAACTTGAAGCAATCCCACTAAAATCAAGGACTAGACGAGGCTGCCCACTCTCTCCCTACTTATTCAATATAGTTCTTGAAGTTCTAGCCAGAGCAATCAGACAACAAAAGGAGATCAAGGGGATACAGATTGGAAAAGAAAAAGTCAAAATTTCACTATTTTCAGATGATATGATAGTATATTTAAGTGATCCCAAAAGTTCCACCAGAGAACTAGTAAACCTGATAAACAACTTCAGCAAAGTGGCTGGGTATAAAATTAACTCAAATAAATGAATAGCCTTCCTCTACACAAAAGAGAAACAAGCCGAGATGAAATTAGGGAAACGACACCCTTCATAATAGTCCCAAATAATATAAAATATCTCTGTGTCACTTTAACCAAGCAAATAAAAGATCTGTACTATAAGAACTTCAAGCCTCTGAAGAAAGAAGTTGAATAAGACCTCAGAAGACCTCTGATAATGCCATGTAGTCTTGGTTTCCATTGCTTGGGTCCCTGCACTTGCCTCTTGCCATCAGATTAACTCTGGTTACCTTGTTCTGCTATTTGTGACAGTGGCTAGACTGTCCTATAGGCCTGTGTGTCAGGAGTGCTGTAAACCTGTTTTCCTGTTTTCTTTCAGCCAATTATGGGAACAAAGTGTTCTGCTTTCGGGCGTGTAGTTTTTCCTGTCTACTGGTCTTCAGCTGTTCCTGTGGGCCTGTGTCCTGAGTCCACCAGGCAGGTCACTTGGAGCAGAAAAGTTGTTCTTACCTGTGGTCCCACAGGTCAATTTGCTCATGGGGGGCTGCTTCTGAGCTCTCCGTGAGGGCGGCAACCAGCAGGGCCTGTGCCACCTTTTCCCAGGGCCCCCATGCACCGGGTTCCCAGATGGTGTTTGGTGTTTTCCTCTGGGGTCAGAAATATGAGCAGAGTGTAGCCTCTTCTGGCTTCCCAGGTGTGTCTCCCCCTCTGCAGGTTTAGTTCTCCCTCCCTGGGGATTTGGGTGCAGAGAACTGTTGACCAGTACCTTCAGCTCCTGGTGGTGTCTGCACTGTGGGGGATCTGCTGTTCGAGTGCCCTGCCCCTGTCTTCTGCTTCCCAGAGGACGTATATAGTTTCTTCTTGGGCCAGGGATGTGGGCAGGGGTGGGCAGTATTGGTGGTCTCTCCCACTCTGCAGTCTCAGGAGTGTCCACCTGTCCCGGAGATGAGCTCCCTCTCCAAAACAATATATCTTATCTAGGTGGGCAATTATATCTTATTAGTTGGACAAGAGGTTATTGTCTTGTATGTTCTTTCATGTGGCAATTTAATTGAGTTGGAGAGAGTGTGTGGTGGCTGGAGACACTGGGTCCACCACAGAATTTGGATGTGTATGTCTGGCATGGTGGCAACCCACCTTGGGAACTAGATGGTTTAGGGAGACTGTTGCCAGGCTCACAGAGTAGCCATTGACAGTGTGATATGGGATGGAGCCTAGCAGGTGAGACGCTTTGTTGACTGAGATGAAAATAGCCCATAAATGCCATGTACAAAGAACTCAAGAAATTAGACCATGGGGAGACAAATAACCCTATTGAAAAATGGGGTTCAGAGCTAAACAAAGAATTCACAGCTGAGAAATGACGAATTGCTGACAAACATCTAAAGAAATGTTGAACATCTTTAGTCATAAGGGAAATGCAAATCAAAACAACCCTGAGATTTCACCTCACACCAGTGAGAATGGCTAAGATCAAAAACTCAGGTGACAGCAAATGCTGGTGAGAATGTGGAGAAAGAGGAACACTCCTCCATTGTTGGTGGGATTGCAGACTGGTACACCATTCTGGAAATTAGTATGGAGGTTCCTCAGAAAATTGGACATCGCACTACCTGAGGACCCAGCTTTATGTCTCTTGGGCATATACCCAAAAGATGCTCCAACATATAACAAAGACACATGCTCCACTATGTTCATAGCAGCCTCACTTATAATAGCCAGAAGCTGGAAAGAACCCAGATGCCCTTCAACAGAGGAATGGACCCAGAAAATGTGGTACATCTACACAATGGAATACTACTCAGCTTTCAAAAACAATGACTTTATGAAATTCATAGGCAAATGGACGGAATTGGAAAATATCATCCTGAGTGAGGTAACCCAATCACAGAAAAACAAACATGGTATGCACTCATTGATAAGTGGCTATTAGCCCAAATGCTTGAATTACCCTAGATCCACAGAACACATGAAACTTAAGAAGGATGACCAAAATGCGAATGCTTCACTCCTTCTTTAAAAGGGGAAAAAGAATACCCTTGGCAAGGAATAGGGAGGCACAGATATAAAACAGAGGCAGAAGGAACACCCATTCAGAGCCTGCCCCACATGTGGCCCATACATATACAGCCACCCAATTAGACAAGATGGATGAAGCAAAGAAGTGTAGGCCGACAGGAACTGGATGTAGATCTCTCCTTAGAGACACAGCCAGAATACAGAAAATACATAGGCGAATGCCAGCAGCAAACCACTGAACTGAGAATGGGACCCCCATTGAAGGAATCAGAGAAAGTACTGGAAGAGCTTGAAGGGGCTTGAGACCCCATATGAAAAACAATGCCAACCAACCAGAGCTTCCAGGGACTAAGCCACTACCCAAAGACTTTACATGGACTAACCCTGGGCTCCAATCTCATCGGTAGCAATGAAAACCCTAGTAAGAGCACCAGTGGAAGGGGAAGCCCTTGGTCCTGCCAAGACTGAACCCCAAGTGAAAGTGATTGTTGGGGGAAGGTGGTAATGTGGGGAGGATGGGGAGGGGAACACCCATAAAATCAGGGAGAGGGAGGGGTTAGGGCGATGTTGGCCTGGAAACTGGGAAAGGGAATAACATTCGAAATGTAAATAAGAAATAGTCAATTTAATAAAGAAAAAAAAGAAAAAAAAAGTGTAAAAAAAAAAAAAAACTTCTACCTTTCATTTGAATTGAGAAGCACTCAGGATATTCCTAAACCACACCCTTCCCTGAATCTGGGAAAGGATTTCTAAGGAGGATTACCTGAGGCGGAATTTCAAGACCACCAACCAAATTGGGAGGAATCATCAAAGGTCTGTGGGTCTAAATGGAATAACACAGGAAAGAAGAAAACCACCTTCAGAGATTTGGGTCTCTGCTTCCTGCCCACTATAGAGGAACTCTTCCACCTGTCCTCCATTTTGTGAACACTCAGACTGCTGACAAGTTATGGAAAACACTCCTTCCCTGATCATGTTTGTAGCAGAAATCCGTGTAAGACTAGCACAAGGGTGTAGAGACTGACATGGTCCCTTCATTTATGGAAGATTGACCACAGTAAGCAAAGTACACTGGAGATGGCTACTTCTATTCCCATCTTGACTAACTATGGAATTGAGTAAAGTTCAAAACTGGAAGATGTCACTTTAATTTTTTTTCTTAAGTTGAGGTGTATAGACTCTTCGGGTAGAAAATCACACACCTTTAATCCAGATCTTGAGACTAGAAGGCACTATTATCTGGGCTACACCTTCACCTGGAGGCTTATGTAAGCACATAGAGGAAGGAAGCTTTGTGTCTTTGCCTGCTTGTTCTCATCTTACTAGCAGGCCCATTTCTTCACTGGCATTAGAACCTACTACTTTAGGATTCCAGCATGTACTGAAGAACACCTGAGACTTCAAACCTTGTGGACTAAGTACTGGTGTTAGCCATTGTTGGATTAACTGGACCTCAGCCTATAAGTTTTTCTCATATATCCACTTTTTTTATAGAGAGAGGAATAAATTCTGTATGTTCTCTACAGGACACTGACTAATACAATATTCTTGAAAAGAGAATGCATAACATTTCCAAAGCTCATCCAAAGTTCAATGAATTAACTGTTTTGCTTTATGAAAAGAGAGCCAGGATAAGTTTGTTAGAACCAGGTATGGTAAGGATGGGAGGGGTGCCCTGGCAGGCCCATGCTGAGGGGGAAGGGGAGTTGAATAGGGATGAAATGGGAGTAGAGACAGAGGGTGGGGGAGATATGGACAGACAGACAGACAGAACAGGAAAGACCAGCCAAGAATTCCCAGAGAGAGAGGAGAAGGGGGAAGGGGAGAAAGGAAGAAAGAGATTAGGGAGTCAGGGAGAGTAAGAGAGAGTAAGAGCACTGGGGGCGGGGGGGGGGGGGCGGGGGAAAACAGTCCCTTCATAGTAAGCCTGACTATTGATTGCCAGGTAGGTGGAGCCTAGATGGAATGCTACAATAACAAAAACTACAAAACTACTCTCTTACAATACAACACACACACACACACACACACACAGAGAGAGAGAGAGAGAGAGAGAGAGAGAGAGAGAGAGAGAGAGAGAGAGAGAGAGAGAGAGCTAGAGAGAGCAAGAGCAAGAGCGAGAGAGAGAATAGGGGCCTGGATTGTTTTTTCTAAAACTAATACTGAAGCCTAGACAGAAAATTTCAAAGAGACACAAGTTTTCAACATCATAGAAGGGGCAATTTAGGATAAATAAAACTGAAATCTAAAAAGTATCTCTAATTGTATCCTATAGGTTGAAGAGCAAATAATTTCTAGTTCTTATTTTCAGGTTCCAGTTTTACATCCAAAGTACCTGAAGTAGAAATGTCATGGGATGTGGATGCCATGAGCTTGCACTACACACAGAGCAGCCACCAGAAATTCTGCTGCAGGTGGACCATTAGCAACTTCTCTTTTCTTGCTGAGGAAATGGCAGAATAAATTACAAGCCCGATGTTCTCATCAAAGGCAAACTGGGGCATGGTGTTTGAGTGTACACCTAAATGAGGGTGATTAAAAAAGCAAAGGTTACCTGTCACTTTACCCAATGTTGCTCTGCTGTGAAAAGGGCCCAGTTTGGGCAAATTTCCTTTTGTATCTTAACTGCCAAAGGGGGTCGGGGGGGGAGCAATAATGCAAGGAGCCCAGGTGTCTATCATTTACTGCTGCACAAAGCCTGTGGATTCAAAAAGTTCATCATTCCGGATTTCATCTTGTCTCAAACCCACTCTTACTGGATGACAGACTTACCCTGCTTTGCAATGTGAGTGTGGTCCAAGGCTCCTTTATGATTTCTGGAGAGAACACAAGACGTTTGATCAAGTTTCCAAGGTGCACATTGGCAGATGACCTAGGGGAGCTCTGGGAGAATTTGCTCTTCACAGTCTGCTGCCTGCTATTGACTGGCCAGGAATTCAGGGCTCACAAGGCCATCCTAGCAGCTTGCTCTCCAGTTTTCAGAGCCATGTTTGAACATGAAATGCAGGAGAGCCTAAATGACCGAGTTGAGATCCATGACCTTGATCCCCAAGTCTACAAGGAGATGATGGGCTTCATTTACTGTGGGAAGGCTCCACATCTCTAAAGCCTCCCAATGGCCACTGGTTTGTTGGCAGCTGCTTACAAGTATGACCTAAGAGACTTGAAGGCGATATGTGAGGATGCCCTCTGCAGGAAACTCTCTGTGGAAAATGCTGCACACACTCTCATCCTGGCTGACCTCCACAACTAAAGACTTAGGCCCTTGATTTCATTACAGTTCATGCTTCTTGAGGTCTCTGAGATCTTGGGGTGGAAGTCAATGGTGGATTCACATCCCCACTTGGTGGCTCAAGCATTCTACTGTCTGGCTTCTGCAAAGAGTGCTTTCTGACCCTCCCCCTGAAACTACTTAAGTGGTCTTTAAGACCAGGTCAGCTATGACCTACACCTGTCTTCCAATAGCAACAAACAATGTTGCTCCCAGTGACTCCTAATTACACAATGTAATTTTACATAAATGTAACATTTATGCTGGACCTCGAGGGCAGCAAGGTGGCTCAGGACTTACAACAGCTCTAAATATGTTGGAATGGTGGGTGGGGGAATGGTCAGCACTGGAGTCTGGGACACTCTACCTGACATCTACCCTGTCAATATTCTTGTTTGACTTTTGTCTGCTGACTTGGAATCTTCCCAAAAGGGTTTCTTCAGAAAAACCTGTCTGCATTGGACTGAGCACAACAGATGATCATGAGCTCCTTTGGTGTTTTGACTATTATGGGACAGGAGGAATTTCTTTTCTGGTCCAACCTATTTGGAGTTCTGTAAGCTTCTTGTATGTTTATGGGCATCTCTTTCTTTAGGTTAAGGAAGTTTTCTTCTATAATTTGTTGAAGATATTTACTGACACTTTAAGTTGGGAATCTTCATTCTCTTCTATACCTATTATCCTTAGGTTTGATCTTCTCATTGTATCCTGGATTTTCTGGACGTTTTGGGCGAGGAGTTTTTTGTGCTTTACATTTTCTTTAATGGTTGTTGACAATGTTTTCTGTGGTATCTTCTCCTGAGATTCTCCCTTCTATCTCTTGTACTCTGTTGGTGGTTGTGTCTATGACTCCTGCTCTCTTTCCTAGGTTTTCTATCTCCAGGGTTGTCTCCCTTTGTGATTTCCTTATTGTTTCTATTCCCATTTTTAGATCCTGGATCATTTTGTTCAATTTTGTCACCTGTTTGGTTGCATTTTCCTGTAATTCTTTAAGGGATTTTTGTGTTTTCTCTTTAAGGGCTTCTACTTATTTACCTGTGTTGTCCTGTATTTCTTTAAGGGAGTTATTTATGTACTTCTTAAAGTCTTCTATCATCATCATAATCATGAGATGTGATTTTAAATTCAAATCTTGCTTTTCTGGTGTGTTTGGATATCCAGTATTAGTTTTGGTGGGAGAACTGTGCTCTGATGATGCCAAGTAGTCTTGTTTTCTGTTGCTTAAGTTCCTGCACTTGCCTCTTGCCATCAGGTTGTTTCTGGTGTTAGCTGATCTTGCTGTCTCTGATAGTGGCTTGACTCTCCTGTTAGTCTGTGTGTCAGCACTCCTGTAGACCTGTTTTCTCACAACAGGATCTGGGTACAGAGAGCTATGGGACTAGGTCAGCTCCATGTGCAGGCAGAAACTGTAAACCTTCTATCCCAGACTGCTCCTGGGTTTGTGTGTCCTGCCGCGTCCAGGTGGGTTGCTCAGAGCAGGAGAGTTGGTCTTACCTCTGCTCTCTTACCTCTGCCAGTGCTCCTGGCAACTGGCTTTCAGCTCTGGGTGCAGGCAGAGACTTGAAGGATTCTTTCCCTGACTTCTTCTAGTTTCCTGTGTCCAGAGGGCTCTAGGTGTGTTCCTCTTGGGCCAGAAATGTGAGTAGAAGTGGTGGTCTCCCCTGAGCTCTCAGGATTGTTCTCACTTCTGAGAGTCCAGCTCTCTCCCCCATGGGATTTGGATACAGAGAGCTGTTGGCCCGTGTCAGCTTTGTATGCAGGCAGAAACTGGAAATGCCCTATCCCAGAGTGTTCCTGGGTTTTTGTGTCCTGTGGGCTCCAGGCGGGTTGCTCGGAGTAGGAGAGTTGGTCTTACCTCTGCTCTCAGGTGTGTCAGTCCTATTGACTGGCTTTTATTGTTTTACCTCCCCCTATTCCTGCTACCTCACCTAACCTTCAGATCTACTCCCTTTCTGTCTCTTATTAGAAAGAAACAGGCTTCTAAGAGATAACAATCAAAAATGACAGAATAGAAGATAAGGAAGGAAAAAAAACACTATATTAAAGTTGGAAAAAGCAACTAGACAGAATGAAAAGAGTCCTAATATGAGAAAAGCCAACAAAAGAATCAGAGTCCCATTTGTTCTCACACTCAGGATTGGATAAAAACACTAAACTAAAAGGTATAATGTATATACAGTGGTCCTGGTGCAGACATGTGTGGGTCCTATATTTGATGTTTCAGTCTCTGTGAGCTCCTCTGAACCTTGCATAGTCGATTCAGAGGGTCTTGTTCTACTGGTGTCCTCTATCCCCTCCTGCTCCTACACTCATTCTGCCTCCTCTTTTCCATGATTCCCTGAAATCTGATGGAGACACCCTTTCTAGTTCTCTCTCTCTCTCTCTCTCTCTCTCTCTCTCTCTCTCTCTCTCTCTCTCTCTCTCCCTGCATAATATCTGGGGTTTGGGTCTTTGAATATATTCTCACCTGCTCCTGGAGGAAGCTTCTCTGATGATGACTGAATAAGGTACTCATGAATGAGTAGAGCAGAATATCATTAGGTTTTGTCTTACTGATACCTTTCTTTAAAGACCTGTTGTCTTTGTTTGAATCCTAGGTTTCTGGTTCTTGTTTACCTGAGCAGGGTTGAGTATGGGTCCTGACTTATGAAGTGAGCCTATATCAAATCAACTATCAGTTGGCTACTATCAGAGGTTCTGGGCCACTATTGCCCTAGCATATTTTCTAGGCAGGACAAGTTGTATGACAAAGGGTTTGGTGTGTATGTTTCTCTGTTGGTAGTCCACAGAGTACTTTCCTGCACCAAAGACACTAGAGCAGAAGGGGAAGGCTCTACGAAGGGACCACCTAGAATTCTTTATATTAAATGCTTGTGTGTGTGTGTGTTTGTGTGTGTGTGTGTGTGTGTGTGTGTGTGTGTGTGTGTGTGTGTGTGGTCCTTGGTAATGGTGCCCTGCTGTCAATTTGCAGACAGCAACTTATTGTCTTAGTGGCAGCCTGAATCATTTGTAAGCTTCCATTGGATCTTCTTGGTTAAACAACTCAATTGAATGCAATCCAGTCCCAGTCCTGGAACCCTCATTTGGTAACAAGGGATGACCAGTTGAGATTCTTATCCCTGAATATTAGGTGACCTCATTAGTATCACTTTGGTATATTTTAAGAAGTTTGCACTGAGCTATGTTTCTAAATCATCACTCAAATACAAGAATGCATACCATATGCATCTTTCCAGGTCTGAGTTACCTCACTCAGGATGTCTTTTTCTGGTATTACCTATTTGCAAATTTCACGATGTCATCTTTTAAAAAGAGCTGAGTAATAATTTATTCTGTAAATGTACCACATTTCATTTATCCTGTTTTTCTGTTGAGGGACAGAAGAATGTTTCTAGTCTCTGGCTGTTATGACTAGAGCAGTTTGAACATCTCTGAGCAACTCTCCCTTTGCTACGGTGGAACATCCTTTGGGTATATGCCCAAGAGTAGTTTAGATGGACCTTGAGGTAGATCAATTCCCACATTTCTGAGGAACAACCAGAGTGATTTCCATAATGGTGGTACAAGTTTGCACTTCCACCAGAAATGGAGGAGTGTTCCCCTTATTTCACATACTCAATAGCATGAAATGTCACTTGTGTTACTGTTCTTAGCTATTCTGACCATTGTATGATGGAACCTCAAAGTAGTTTTTGATTTGCGTTTCTCTGATAGCTAAGGATGTCAAACTTTTCTTTAAGTGTTTCTAAGCCATTTGAGTTTCCACTATGGGAAATTCTCTGTTTAGATCTGTACACTATTTTTAAATTGGATCATTTGGCTTTTTGATATCAGGTTCTTGTGTTCTTTATTTTTGGGACTAGTTATTGATTAAATGTGGAGTTAAGAATTTTTTTCCCATTCTGTAATCTCCCATTGTCTGAATGATGGTGTTCTTTGCCAACAGAAGCTTCTCAGCTTCATAAAATCCCATTTATTTATTGTTGATTTTAGTGTCTGTATTATGGCTATTCTGTTCAGAAAGTATTCTCCAGTGACAATGAGACCACCACACCCCAACTTTCTCTTCTGTAAAGTTTAGTGGATCTGGTATTATCTTGAGGTCTTTGGTTCACTTAGACTTCAGATTTGTACGTGGTGGTAAAGATGGATCTATTTGCATTCTTCCACATGCAGCCATCCAATTAGACTAGCACCATTTGTGGAAGATGCTCTCTTTTTTCCAATGTGTGTAGATTTATGTCTGGGTTTTCAGTTCAATTCCAGTAATCAATGCGTCTGTTTTTATGCCATATCATTTGGGTTTATTACTATAGTTCTGTGATACAAATTGAAATCAGTAACAGAAATTTAAATGGGGTAAACTTCCACAGTTCTTTTATTGTTAAGGATTGTTTTATCTCTCCTGGTTTTTTTTGGAGGTGGAGGGTCCATATGAAGTTGAGAATTGACTTTCAAGATCTGTGAAGAATTGTGTTGCAATTCTGATGGGGATTAGATCCATTGGGTAGATTGGTTATGACCATTTTTACTATGTTAATCCTGATCCATGTGTGTGGGAGTGTTTCCCTCTTCTCATACCTCTGTCAAGTTCTTTCTTTAAAGACTTAAGATTTTTATCATACAAGTCCTCTTCTTTCTTTGTTAGAGTTAGTCTTAAATCTTTAGTTGTTTTAGGAGCAATTTTATCCCACAGGGATCTAACTGGTGATGCAATATATTTTTCAGGTCAAAGTTTAAGTATGGGAGCCTAGTCCCAAGTGGGGTCAGGGTGGTTGACTTGGTGGATGATGATAGTTTGGTCAAGGTTAGTAAGTATCCAAGTGAGGATGAAGAGCTGATAGGGGGTAGTTGTGATGGTTTTAAGATGCAGGCATATAGTGACCAAAATTAGAAACGTTGAAGTTGCAACTTTAGCAGATCAGGTGGGCATGGGTTGACTTTCCATTTTTCTTGTGGCAATTCGTCTGGGAGCTTCCTCTCTCTCCTGGCAGGCTTAACGTGGGAGTGTTGTATCCATGTCTGTATTCTGCCCAACTTAACAGCTCATGGAATGGTCAGGATCATGGTGTGAGACCCTCTCTAGTGTGAGATTGGGTGGCCGAGTCATAAACCTGGTATATGGCAGGCTAGAATTGCTTCTGGCCTCTGTGGTGAGCTTCCAGGGATTTTAAGAACAAATGGTCATATTTGGCTAGAATGTCAGACTGGAGGTTAGCAAGCACTTGAGGAAATCTCCCATATAGGATCTCAAAGTGGGTAAGACCCAAGGTCTAAGGCATATTCTTGGCCTTTTATAAGGTATAAGCTAAGAGAGAAACCCAGGCACCACCAGTTTCAAGGGTTATTTGGGTCAAGGCCTCCTTCAAGATCCCATTTGTCCTCTCTATCCCAGAATCTATGTAGAGTTTCAGATACCTGAGAGATGAAGGCAGGTCCACTGTCAGACCCAAGGAGGGTAGGCAAACTATAACTGGGTATAATATCTTCCAGAAGCTTCTTTGCCACTACACTGGCAGTCTCCTTTTTAGGGTTGACTTCTGCCCATACTAAAGAGAATCTATAAAAATTACCAGGTATTTATATCCATACGTTCCTGTGTTAGTTTCTGTATATTCTATTTATAATTAACCCCTGGCTGTTTGCCCCTAATTCTACATACTGGAGCTCCTTGATTAGTGCCTGAGGGCTTCACAGTCTGGCATGTGGGACAGTGTGAGATTACTTGATGAACTGAGTATCCTAAGTGAAATAGTTTGTATCTTGTCCCTTGTAGGAATTCCTTTACCTTTTGGTGACCCAGGTGTGAAGCTTGATGAATCTGATGGCTGAGTTGTTTAGCAAATTTCTTAGGGTGGTAAGGACCTCAGAGGTTAGCAACCATCCATCTCTTGTGTATATTTCTTTGCATTTGTTTTGATCCTGTTAGTCTTCAGAAATATATTCAGGGCTGGGATCTCAGAGGGTGGCAAGGCTACCAGGATATTGGTGGTGGAAGATTTGGCAGCCTCTCTTGTAGCTTTATTAGCTTTTCTGTTTTCTCGGGCTATTTCTGATGTTCCTTTTTGATGCCCAGGGCAATGAATTGTGGCCACTTTGAGAGGAAGCCATAATGCCTCCAGCAAAGCAAATATTTCTTCCTTATTTTTGATAGTATTGACTTCAGCAGTCAACAATTCTCTCTCTTGATATATGGACCCATGTATAGGTGCCATGACAAAGACATATCTGCTGTCAGTATAAATGTTGGCTACAGTACCCTTTGCTAACTTCAAAACCTGAGTTAGAACTGTTACCTCAGTCTTTTGGGCTGATGTGCCTGGTAGCAGAGCAGTTATCCAGATAACAGAGTCCAAGTCCACCACTGCCAAACCCGCATACCTGATTCCTTTCTGGATGAAGCCATTCTCCTTTATGAAGCAGATCTTTTCTGCATCTAGCCAGGTTATGTCAGTCAAGCCCAGCCTGATTCTCTAAACAAGCCACAAATCTATAGAGCAATCATGTTGTACATTTGAGGATAGGCTAGGTACCAGGGGGACTGGGTTTAGGGCAGATGATAGGTTATATCTTATGTGAAGGGGGTTCAAAAGTAGCACCTGGAAGTGTACCAATCTAGCATTGGATAACCATTGACTAAGAGGATTCTTGGAGATCTCAATAGCATGGTAGGTGGTGATATAAAATTCCTGTTTTACAATTTTCTTGTCAGTGTCCTTAATGAGCTGGGCAATAGTAGATCCAGAGGCAGGCTGGCTGTCCTTGGGCCACCAGGCTCAGCTTCTCAGATATATATGCCCTGGTATTTTTCATGGGCCTAAATTTTCGATGAGAACCCCTTTGGCTCCCTTTTCTTTCACCTATGTACAGGTGGGAAGGTTTGTGTATATCCAAATTGGCCAGGGTCAGTGCCTCTGACAAGGCTTTTTTCAAAGTCTTAAAAGCCATGTCTCTCTCAGGGGTCTATTCTATCTCATCTTCTTGTCCTCTGATGTCCTTACATAAGTGGTTTACTATCTCAGTAACCCTGAAACCTAGAGTTTACAAAACCTGACAGATCCCAGAAATTCACATGCTTGCCTCATGGTGGGATACTAAGGATGGTTTGCATCTGGGCATCTGACATCATGTGTTGCCCCCCTTGAATATGAACCCAAGGTATGTGACCTTAGGCTAATTTTGTCATTGTCCAAAGAGTATGCCTGAGGTTAAGGTAAAGAGATTTGGATTATTTGCTTTGAAAAAAGAAGTCTCAAAACAGCCTGGTATAAATTCTGTTGTGTGGTTACTAAAATTCACTCTTATGAAGAGCATTTTAGTGAAAAAGGGAAGTTGAGCAAGGAAAAATACAAAATATATGATTCGAGTATTAAAGGGACACCTGGAAGTGAAATGGAGCTGAATCTTATGTTCAAGAATATTAAATTGAACTAAGGGAGTAATGACCTTGGAGCAAGATCTCACCAAACTAAGTTTTCCAGGCAACTTAGTACAAACATTTAATCCTAGGAGACAGGCATGCAGATCTCTAAATTCAAGGTCAATCTACAGAGCAAGATCCAGGGCAGCCAAGTTGAGGCAGTAAAGGAGTTAGAAAAGAGGAAGCTAGTGATAATGAAATAGAACAAGGGGGTCATGTTCCAGCTCCTGCAAGCAGCAGAACTCAGCAGCTTTGGTCATGTGTCTCTGGCTTTGTATTTAAGAGGAGAAGGAGACAATTGATGGTGGTTAGCTGGAGCTAAGAAAGAGACCAGCATTACTGAGGTGAAATCTTCAGGGAAGTATTTTCTGAGAGCACAAATCTGTGTTCCAGAGATAGTCAAGGTTGTGCCTCATGATGTAGCTATACTTGGTAATGTGTAAGAGTCACCCAGGTGGTAATGGTTTTGAAGACATGAAGAACAGCTGAGGCTTGGGACTGTGAGAGGCCATGGAAGGCCTTTGGTGAAGGTACAACTTCAATTGCAGTTGACATTTCAGGACTGAAGGGGTCATGCAAAGGGGTTGAGGATTGGTACCATGAAGAGAGCATATGAGAGGCTACTGGTGAAGCCTAGATGCAATGGAAGACCCCAGTGTATTGGAAATGCCACCATGGGATGATCACCAAGAACAACTGAGGCAGTGGAGTGGATCAACCTGAGTGCTACAGAGGGCAGAACTGGAGAAGGGAAGCCAGCCCTCTGAAGGATCATGTTCCCCATTTCCCATTGCTACTCAACTCTGTTCAAATTCCTGACCCTCTGTATATTATCCCCTTCCTCTGTCATATCTGATTTGCCCGCCCTTTTCCCACCACCTCTTTACTTCCTCCCAAGTCCCTCCTACCTTCTACCTCTAATCCATATTTTGTTTCTCCTTCTAAGGAGGACTGAAGCATCTATATTTTGGTCTACCTTCTTATTGAACTTCATGTGTTTTGTGAGTTGTATCTTGGGTATACTCAGCTGTTGGGCTAATATCTACTTATCAGTGAGTGTATACCATGTGGATTCTTCTGTGAGTGGGTTGACTCACTCAGGATGATATTTTCTAGTTGCATCCATTTTCCTAAGAATTTCAAGAAGCCATTGTTTTTAATAGCTGAGTAGTACTCCATTGTGTTTATGTACCACACTTTCTGTATCTGTTCCTCTGTTGAAGGATATCTAGGTACTTTCTAGCTGGCTTTTATGGAAGGCTGCTATGAACACAGTGGAGTATATGTCCTTGTTATATGTTGGAACATCTTTTGGATATATGCCCAGGATTGGTATAGCTGGGTCCTCAGGTCCAATTTTCTGAGGAACATCCAGACTGTTTTCCAGAGTAGTCATACCGGCTTGCAATCCCACCAACAATGGAAGAGTGTTTCTTTTTCTCCATATCCTCACCAGCATTTGCTGTCACCTGGGTTTTTGATGTTAGCCATTCTGACTGGTGTGAGGTGGAATCTCAGGGTTGTTTTGATTTGCATTTCCATTATAACTAAAGATGTTGAACATTTCGTTAGGTGCGGCATTCCTGAGTTGTGAATTGTATATTAGCTCTGAACACCATTTTAATAGGGTTATTTGTCTCCCTACGGTCTAGCGTTTCAGTTCTTTGTATATTTTGGATATAAGCCCTCTATCAGTTCTGGGATTGGTAAGATCTTTTCCCAATCTGTTGGATGCCATTTTATACTAACAACAGTATACTTTGCCTTACAGAAACTTTGCACTTTTATGAGATCCCATTTGTCCATTCTTGATCTTAGAGCACAAGCCATTGGTGTTTTATTCAGGAAATTTTCTCGAGTGCCCATGTGTTTGAGATGCTTCCCCACTTTTTCTTCTATTAGTTTGAGTGTATCTGGTTTGATATGGAGGTCCATGATCCACTTGGACTTAGGCTTTGTACCGGGTGATAAGCATGGATCAATCTGTATTCTTCTACATGCTGACCTCCAGTTGAACCAGCACCATTTGCTGAAAATGCTATCTTTTTTCCATTTGATGGTTTTGGCTCCTTTGTCAAAAATCAAGTAACCATAGGTGTGTCGGTTCATTTCTGGGTCTTCAATTCTATTCCAATTGTCTATCTGTCTGTCTCTGTACCAATACCATGCAGTTTTTTATCACTATTGCTCTGTAATACTGACTGATACTGCTTGAGTGCAGGGATAGTGATTCCCCCCAGAAGTGCTTTTAATGTTGATAGTTTTAGCTATCCTGGGTTTTTTGTTATTCCAGATGAATTTGGAAATTGTTCTGTCTAACTCTCTGAAGAATTGGATTGGTATTTTGATGAGGAATGCACTGAATCTGTAGATCACTTTTGGTAAAATGGCCATTTTTACTATATTAATCCTGCCAATCTATGAGCATGGGAGATCTTTCCAGCTTCTGAGGTCTTCTTCAATTTCTTTCTTCAGTTTTGAAGTTCTTATCATACAAATCTGTTACTTGCTTGGGTAAAATCACACGGAGGTATTTTTTTATTATTTGGGACTATTATGAAGGGTGTCATTTCCCAAATTTCTTTCTGGGCTTGTTTCTCTTTTGTGTAGAGGAAGGCTACTCATTTATTTGAATTAATTTTATACCCAGCCACTTTGCTGAAGGTGTTTATCAAGTTTAGTAGTTCTCTGGTGGAACTTTTGGGATCACTTAAATGTACTATCATGTCATCTAAAAATAGTGATATTTTGACTTCTTCTTTTCCAATCTGTATCCCCTTGATCTCCTTTTGCTGTCTGATTGCTCTGGCTAGAACTTCAAGAACTATATTGAATAAGTAGTGAGAGAGTGGGCAGCCTTGTCTAGTCCCTGATTTTAGTGGGATTGGTTCAAGTTTCTCTCCATTTATTTTAATGTAAGCTACTGGTTTGCTGTATATGGCTTTCACTGTGTTTAGGTATGGGCCTTGAATTCCCATTCTTTCCAAGACTTTTATCATGAAGGGGTGTTGAATTTTGTCAAATGCTTTCTCAGCATCTAATGAAATGATCATGTGGTTCTGTTCTTTCAGTTTGTTTATATAATGGATCACAATGATGGTTTTCTGTATATTAAACCATCCCTTCATTCCTGGGATGAAGTCTACGTGATGATGGTGGATGATTGTTTTGATGTGCTCTTGGATTCGGTTTGCCAGAATTTTATTGAGTATTTTTGCGTCGATATTCATAAGTGAAATTGGTCTGAAGTTCTCATTCTTTGTTGGGTCTTTGTGTGGTTTAGGTATAAGAGTAATTGTGGCTTCATAGAAGGAATTCAGTAGTGCTCCATCTGTTTCAATTTTGTGGAATAGTTTGGATAGTATTGGTATGAGGTCTTCGATGAGGTGTGATAGAATTGAGCACTGAACTCACTTTTTGGTTGGGAGACCCTTAGTGACTGCTTCTATTTCTTTAGGAGTTATGGGGTTATTTAAATGGTTTATCTGTTCCTTATTTAACTTCAGTTCCTGGTATCTGTCTAGGAAATTGTCCATTTCCTGCAGATTTTTAAGTTTTGTTGAATATAGGCTTTTGTAGTTGGATCGGATGATTTTTTGAATTTTCTCTGATTCTGTAGTTATGTCTCCCATTTCATTTTGTTTTTGTGAATTTGGACACACTCTCTGTGTCCTCTCCTTAGTCTGGGTAAAGGTTTATCTATCTTGTTGATTTTCTCAAGGAACCAACTTTTGGTTCTGTTCATCGTTTGTATGCTCCTTCTTGTTTCTACTTGGTTGATTTCAGCTCTGAGTTTGATTATTTCCTGCCTTCTACTACTCCTGAGTGTATTTGTTTCTTTTTGTTCTAGAGCTTTCAGGTGTGCTGTCCAGCTCCTTATATATGCTCTCTCCTGTTTCTTTCTGCAGGCAATCAGAGCTATGAGTTTTCCTCTTAGTACAGCTTTCATTGTGTCCCATAAGTTTGGGTAAGTTGTGCGTTCATTTTCATTTAAATTCTAAGAAGTCTTTAATTTTTTCCTTTATTTCTTCCTTCACCAGGTTATCATTGAGTAGAGCATTCTTCAACTTCCATGTATATGTGGGGATTCTTCCCTTTTTATTATTGAAGACTAGCTTTAGCCCATGGTGGTCTGATAGGACGCATGGGATTATTTCTATTTTTCTGTATATGTTAAGGCCTGTTTTATGACCAATTATACGGTCAATTTTGGAGAAAGTACCATGAGGTGGTGGGAAGAAGGTATATCTTTTTGTTTTAGGATGGAATGTTCTATAAATATCTGTTAAGTCCATTTGGTTCATGACTTCTCTTAGTCTGTGTAAGTCTCTGTTTAATTTCTGTTTCCATGATCTGTCCATTGATGAGAGTGGGGTGTTGAGATCTCCTATTATTGTGTGAGGTACAATATGTGCTTTGAGCTTTAGTAAGGTTCCTTTTATGTACTTACTTGCCCTTGATTTTGGAGCATAGATATTTAGGATTGACAGTTCATCTTGGTGAATTTTTCCTTTGATTAATATGAAGTGTCCTTCCTTATCTTTTTTGATGACTTTTAGTTGAAAATCGATTTTATTCAATAATAGAATGGATACTTCAGCTTGCTTCTTCAGACCATTTGCTTGCAAAGTTGTTTTCCATCCTTTCACTCTGAGGTAATATCTTTTTTTGTCTCTGACGTGTGTTTCCTGTAGGCAGCAGAATGCAGGGTCCTCATTGCATATCCAGTTTGTTAATCTATGTCTTTTTATTGGGGAGTTGAGACCATTGATATTCAGAGATATTAAAGAATAGTGATTATTGCTTCATGTTATATTCATATTGGGATGTGAGATTATTTTGGTGTCCTTTGCTTCTCTTTGTTTTGTTGCCAAGACAATTAGTTTCTTACTTTTTCTACTGCATAGCTTACCTCTTTATGTTGGGCTTTACCATTTATTATCCTTTGTTCGGCTGGATTTGTAGAAAGAACTTGTGTAAATTTTGTTTTGTCATGGAATATCTTGTTTTCTCCATCTATGTTAATTGAGAGTTTTGCTGGATACAGTAATATGGGCTGGCATTTGTGTTCTCTTAGGGTCTGTATGACATCTGCCCAGGATCATCTAGCTTTCATAGTCTCTAGTGAGAAGTCTGGTTTGATTCTGCTAGGTCAGCCTTTATATGTTACTTGACCTTTTTCCTTTACTGCTTTAAATATTCTTTCTTTATTTGTGCATTTGGTGTTTTGACTATTATGTGATGGGAGGAGTTTCTTTTCTGGTCCAATCATCTTGAAGTTCTTAGGCTTCTTGTATGTTTATGGGCATCTCTTTCTTTAGGTTAGGGAAGTTTTCTTATATGATTTTGTTGAAGATACTTACTGGTCCTTTAAGCTGGGAGTCTTCACTCTCTTCTATACTATTATCCTTAGGTTTGATCTTCTCATTGAGTCCCGGATTTCCTGTATGTTTTGGACCAGTAGCTTTTTCAGTTTTGCATTATCTTTGACTGTTGTGTCGATGATTTCTATGGAATCTTCTGTTCCTGAGATTCTCTCTTCTATCTCTTGTTTTCTGTTAGTGATGCTTGTTTCTATGGCTCCTGGTCTCTTCCTTTCGTTTTCTATATCCAAGGTTGTTTCCCTTTGTGCTTTCTTCATTGCTTCTATTTCCATTTCCTTCACCTCTTTCCATTCTATTTTCCTTCACCTCTTTGATTGTGTTTTCCTGGAATTCTTTGAGGGATTTTTGTGATTCCTCTCTATAGGCTTCTACTTGTTTATTTATGTTTTCCTCCGATTCTCTAAGGGAGTTCTTTATGTCTTTCTTGAAGTCCTCCATCATCATGATCAAATGTGATTTTAAATCTAGATCTTGTTTTTCTGGTGTGTTTGGATATTCAGTGTTTGCTTTGGTGGGAGAACTGGGCTCTGATGCAATCCCAGTAAAATCACAGTTTCCCACTTTCCCCCATCTATTCAATATAACACCCGAAGTCCTAGCCAGAACAATTGGACAACAAAAAGAGATCAAAGCAATACAAATTGGAAAGGAAATAATCAAAATACTACTATTTGCAGATGATATTACACACTTTAGGGACACCAAATTTCCACCAGAAAAGTCCTAAACCTGATAAACAACTTCGGCATGTAAAATTAACGTAAATGAATCAGTAGCCTTCCTCTACTCAAAGGATAAACATGCTGTGAAAAAAAAAAAACTAGGCAAAGGACACCCTTCACAATAGTCTTAAATAATATAAAATACCTTGCTGTGACTCTAACCAAGAAAGTGAAAGATCTGTATGACAAGAACTTCAATTTTCTAACAAAAGAATTGAAGAAGATCTCAGAAGTTGCAAAGAACTCCCATGCTCATGGATTGGCAGGATTAATATAGTAAAAATGGGTATCTTGCTGAAAGCAACATGCTGATTCAAGGCAATTTCCATTAAAATTTCAATCCGGTTATTCATAAAGTTAGAAAGGGCAATTTGCAAATTCATTTGGAATAACGAAAAACACAGGATAGTGACCTGTCCATCAGGTCCAGTTATTCAGGGTCCTGAAGAGTCGCTACCTGAGGTTCAAGGCTGGGGAGAAAAGAAGGAGACCAAGCAAGGTTCTGTTGTCATGGTCTGTTTATTGAGAGGAATGTACAGCATTTAAAGCTCTGAAGCAGGAACTGAAGCTTAGGTCTGGGGATTACTGGGAAGTGCCCAAGAACATAAGGTAAATCATTAAACTGCAAGATATTCTCCTTAGACACTGAGGCAACAGTCTTCCGGGGACATAACCTTTCTTTGAAAAGGTCAAGCCCTTCTCAGGAATCTGTTCAGGGACATCTGGTGTTTGCTCAGGCTGAAACATCCTGCGATTGTTCCTGGAATCTTCCTGGGAGAGGCTTTTATCCAACAATCTCATAATCTTACAGCGGCCATATTAGGGCTGAGCGCCCTGTGACTGTAGAGCTCAGAATGGCTCCCTATATCTCCCCCTTTTTTCTTTTATAGAAGACCATTAGATGGAAGTAGTGGTCTGAGAGAGATCAGACATACCTCGAAGAGTGCCCAGCTCGGCCAGCGGGAGCCACTCTTGCAGTTAGGACTGCACCCCAATGGCAAGGAATGAACTTATGCTGTAACACACCATTCTGAGCTATACGTGTGTGTTTTTGGGGGGAGAAACTGGGCAGAGGAGCATTTGATCAGCCCATAAGTTTAAACGGGGTGCAGCCACCTCTGTCTTAGGATCGACTTCTCGAACCCTAGCCTTACCCATCATAGGATTACCTTGTCACCCTCAAAGCTCCGTGTCTCAGGTTGTTCAAGGTCAGAGGAAGTTGCCTGTCACTGAGTATAGCTACTTCGGGTCATCTTCTCATTCCTCTTACTTGAGCCCAGGGGAGCAAGGGTAGGGGCCAAACAGCATAAATTTAAGAGATTGTGGAAATTGAGCCTCTCCCGATAAGTTGTGGGCACCTCATCTTGTTTGTCGTCTCTCCAGTCCTCTTCAGTTGTCCCGGTCTCCAAGCGATGATAATGTACTGAAACGGAATTTCTACGCAAAGCAGAATCTATTTGTGATTTAATAAAGCATGTAAGTCACGGAAAGGCCCAAGGACCGAAGGAAATCAACAGAAGCAGGCCCACAAGGGGTCCTAAAGTCGAAGGCAGCAGGGTACAGAGCCATGGGGATGCAGAAATCCAGTTTTTGTACCAAGACTGCTGTTGCTCTCTCTCTGTTTCATTTTTCTAGGCTATCTCTCACATTTCTCAGGCTGTCTTCCACAAGACCAGTCTTGTCTACAAAAACACAGCATTCCTCTTTTAAGGCTGCACAATGCTCTCCCTGTTGTAGGAAGAGCAAATCGAGTCCTCTTCTATTTTGTAGCAGCACTTCTGAAAGGGAGACAACAGAATTTTTTAAATTGGCTAAGCCCTCTCTCAGTTCACCTGGGTCCTGGTCAATTGCAGCGCTAAGTAAATTATAGCATTGCTGGTTTTGTTGGGAGGTAACAAGCACAGCAATGCCTGTGCCTGTCCCTGCTGTCCCTAACCCTAAGAGGACTGCGAGAGTGATGGCCAATATAGGCTCTCTCTTTTCTCGATGGAGTCACCAGTGTTTCTATCCCAAAAATTCAAGATATCTTGTGGCTCATGAATGCTGAGTCTGGGGAGTAATTGCACGAATACTCAATATTTGCGCTGCTGCAAGAAATCAGATATTATTACATAGCCAGTCAGCCCTGATGAACATGCCATATAAGTATGATTTGGGGTGAGCAGGTACTCATGATGATTGTCAATGACCAAGGTATGGTTGCATATTTCTAACAGCTGGTGAGAAGGGAGAATATGTTTTCCCAGAATACAGCTTCCCACCCTGGATACCTCAGTGAGGGTAAATCCTAAAAAGCCTCCATATAGGATATTGGATTCATTGGTATAAATAAATTCTCCAAAAAGGGCAATGCCTTCATAAAATGGAGGGAAAGCAGAAAAGCACATCCAGCATTCCACAGAACCAGATAATTTTCACAAAAAATTCCCCCAGCCATTTTAAGTGTAGTTTTTGCTTATACTCCTCAAATTATTTCACAAAATAAAAACAGAAAGATTATTGCCCAATCTATTATATGAAGACTACAGTCACACTGATATGCAAAACACATAACAATTTCCCTTATGGACACTGATGCAAACTTAATCATTAAATAATTGCAAATATATTCCAAGAACACATTAAAATATCATTTACAAAAGATAAGTAGGCTTTCTCTCAAGATAAGTAGGGGCGCTTCAATATAAAAAAATCAATAAAATTAATTGATCACATAAACCAATGGAAATAAAACAGTGCAAAACAAAAGCAAACAAACAAAAGGCAAAAAACAGGATTGTTAAACTGGGACCAGGCAAGGCCATTAAGAAGCAACCCCTTAATGATAAAAGTTCTCCAGAGATAGGCACACAGATGGTATGCCTAAATATAATAATGGTAATATAGAAGAAGCCCATTTCAACATCAACTTAAATTGGGAGAAACTCAAAGCCACTGTACAAAAGCAAAAGCAAGTAGTGGTTTCTCATTCTCTTAAATCTATCAATACAGCAGTTGAAGTCTTAATCGGAACAATAAGGCAACTGGCAATTAACAGGATAAATACAGTAAAGTTGAAAGCATTTTTATTTGCATTTAGGAAATACACTAGAATTAGGTGAAAAACTTTACATGTCACTTAGTACACATAAGTTAGGTCACCTATTCTGCTCAGTCCAATGCAGACAGGTTTCTCCAAAGAAAGTATGTTGGGTGGTCAGGACAGTTGAATCCCAGTTTCCAAGACATCAGACAAGAATTAAACGCCATCAACAGGGGAGTTGCCAGGTAGAGTGTCCAAGACCCTAGAGCTGCTCTTTCCCCACACACCATTTTGACATTACATTACAGCTGTTTTAAATCTTGGGCCACCAGGCTGCCTTTCCCCAGATTCACTGTAAATGTTCCAGCAACACAGTAGTCTAAACAGAAGTCATTTGCAAAAAACACTCATTGCTACTTTTGGAAGACAGATGTAGGTCATAGCAATCAAGCACCTAAAATATCTTACGGTGTTTAAGTGAGGGCTACAAAAAAGGACACTGTATGGAAGACAGGGAGTGAAATGCTTCCTCCACCAAGTGGGGATATGACTCCACCATTGACTTCCACCCCATGGTCTCAGAGAATTCAGAAGCATGAAGTATAATGAAATCCATGGCCCTAGTCTTCAGGTGCTCTGTTTTGTGGAGGTCAGCCAGGATGAGAGTGGGTACAGCATTTTTCACAGAGAGGTTCCTGCACAGGGCATCCTCACACATGACCTTCAAGTCCTGCAGGTCATACTTATCAGCAGCTGCCAAAAAGCCAGTGGCCATTGAGTGGCTGTGGAGGTGTGGTGCCTTCCCTGTGTAAATGAAGGCCATCATTTCCTTAAAGACTTGCAGATGAATGTCATGGATCTCAATGCGATTTGTTACGCTCTCCAGCATTTAATGTTCAAACATTGCTCTAAGAACTGGAGAGTGAGCTGCTAGGATGGCCTTGTGATCTCTGAATTCCTGGCCAGCAACCACCAGGGTGCAGTCTGTAAAGAGGGGATTCTCCCACAGCTCCCCTAGGTCATCTGCCAACATCTGTCTTGGATCCCTGATTGCAGGTGTCATGTTCTGTCCAGGCCTGCTAAAGACGGGTCCTACTATGCACACCTTGCAGCACAGGGTGAGCTGGTCTTCAGGGAGAAGCCAGTGCCTATAAAAGAGGAGGAAATCTCGAAGGATGAACTTTTTGTGCCCCCATTTTTGGTTTGGTAGAAACTTTAAAACATTTGGGACCTTTATGATTTGATATTTCTCTCCTTGGGCATTTATAATCCAGAACTGGAACGTTGCCCAAACTGGACTCTCTGGACAACTGAGCAACCACATGTAAACTGACAGGTAATCTTTGCTTTCTTCATCAATACCATTTGGATGTATCCTCAAACACCATTGCATTTCTTCTGCATTGGCCTCTAATGAGAACACTGGGCTTGTAATATTTTCCAAAATTCCATCCATGCAAACTGAAAAGTTGCTAATGGTCCACTCGTAGCAGAACTTCTGAACACTGCTATGTATGTAGCCACACCTCTTGAATTCCAGGTCCCTTGACATGTCTTCTGGAGGTAGTTTGGAGGTTATAGTTGATCTGAAAGAAGTAATAGAAATTATTCTTCATTCTCTAGGATACAGTTGTACATATCCTTTAGCTTTTATTTTCACTGTCTGGTAAATTGTCCCATTTATATTCTTGGAAACTTGTATTTCTATAGGTTTCTCTAGGTTTCCATATTTGTTCTACTGAACATAATACAGACCCACAGTGACTGTTAAACGTGTGTGTGTGTGTGTGTGTGTGTGTGTGTGTGTGTTTGTCTCCGTCTGTCTCTCTGTGTTTGTGTCTCTCTCAGTCTCCACCATCCCCACACACCCCGCCATACGTCTGTACATCTGTGTGTGTGTATTTATTGAATCTTAGGTCAATGGTAACTAATTTTAGCTATTCTATTCAACTGTGGAAGAGTTGGGAAATGTATATACACACTCATTTCGATTGTGTTGTATTAATCATGGTTCTTTAGTGAACATAAAGAATGAATGTCTCTATATAAATAGAAAGTGGAGGTGTGAGAGAAATCTGTAGGCAAAGGTCAAGGTAATATAAAGTTGGATAAAGCCAATACTTACTTATTCCACAAGGTTTGAAGTCTCAGGTCTTCTTCAGTATCAACCCGAATCCTGAAGAAGTAGGTTCAGATGCCAGTGAAGAAATGAGCTTGCTAGTACGATGAGAGTGAGCAGGAAACAATTCAAAGCTTCCTTCCTGTAACTTACATAGGCTGCAACAGAAGTGGGGCCAGTTAGTGGTGTGTTTTCTAGTCTTAAGATCTAGATTACAGGTGTGTGTGTTCATGCATCAAGACTCAGATTAAAGGTGTATTTTACTACCCAAAGAGTCTGTATTTGATCTACATCTATTTACTTCAAGTTAAGTCTAAACAATGTTAAAGTACATCCCCTCCAGTTTTTTAGGTTACTTAAGTCCACAGGTATTCTGAACAGAAGACATTTGGTACTCCTTCACCACCAAAATGATGGTTCAAGGCTGTATTGCATTGGGTGGTGGGGGGATGGTGCCTGAGCTGGAAAAGAAAATAAAGACCCTACTGTGAGTTCCTTCAGATAGGTTCCTGTCTGTGTTTTTTGTTTTGTTTTGTTTTGTTTTTTGTTCATTTGTTTTTGTTTTGTTTTGTTTTTTTTTGTTTTTTATTATGGTGGGGAGTAATGAACTCTGCAATGGTAAACTGGAATGGGGCAACATTTGGGATGGAAAGAAAGAAAGAATGAAAGAAAGAAAGAGAGAGAGAAAGGAAGGAAGGAAGGAAGGAAGGAAGGAACCAGTACAGAGAGAAAAGTAAGAGAGGAGGCAGTTTTTCCAGTAGAGTTTTTCAGAGATGAGTTGAAGAGAGAGATATGGAGACACTGGGAAAGACAGAATGATGCAGAGAACAAAAAAGGAGCCAGAAAGCAGTGTAGGCTGATAAATGGGAGCAGCAAGGCAATGGAGCACTGTTTCTCAGTGGTTATCATACCACAGTCTAGGCACTCTTGTAACTATGTCTATTTCTTCTCAGAGATCTTGGTGGGTGGGGGTGGGGCAGTTGTAACATCTATGCATAGGATTCTCTGTCCTAATAACTCTAAACATATATGGTTACATTGAGCAGATTTCTGACAAGATTGATAGTGAATATCTATTAAGCATATGAGTTATGCAATCATTAATGCTGTGATCTTTAAATTTTTACTGTTGCAAATGGTTAAATTAATATTATATAAAGATTTACCAAATCAGGATAGAAATTAGCGATTCAGACTGTTCTAATGTAAGGAGGCAATGTTTACATAACTGCCAAAAGCAAATATGGTAGATGGCCACTGGCCTGTCATTAACTAAGATGGCACTGAAGCTACAACCAGTCATATGGTCTGCATTAGCTAAGATGGTGCTGAAACAATAGCATAGGAAAACCTTACCTGCCCACAACAAAGATGGCAGTCACTCAGCAGACTGCCCTCAATGAAGATGGTGCTGAAGCTACACCCCTGTCTGAAGGAAAGTCACAGCTTTGTTATATCTTGAAAATGTCAGAAATGGCTGTGTATCAGCAAAAAAAGAAAAAAAAAACATAAAAAGAGAAAAACACAAAGAGATAAATGGGCATGTATTCTTTGAGGGACAAGTGGTCTTTCCTTTTCGTTCATGGAACAGCTCAGCTGTCACATCTGGTTTAGAGCAGCTGAAGACTTTCTAGTGTTTTTATAGTAAAAATAACTATTATTATCTGTATTTATTGTCATCTCTTGAAGCTTCTAGACACTAAGTCTATTCTAGGCCTAGAAAAAAATTTAGCCTCTGATACTTATAGGTGAATAAGTCATTCCTATTTAGTTTTTTCTGAGGTCTGGGTGGGTAGTTTAAAACTCTTCTCAATTGTACCTGATACGATCTGAATTATTTCAGTTTTTCCATAGCTGCTTTTCTTTGCCTCATACTAACTTTCACCATCTATTGTACTCTTCTGGCTCCTTTTTTGTTTTCTGAATCATTCTGTCTTTCCCTGTGTCTCCATTTTTCTCTCTTCAACCTGTCTCTGAAAAACTCTCCTGGAAAAACTACCTCCCTTCTTACTTTTCTCTCTGTACTGGTTTCTTTTTCTTCATTATTTATTTTATTTATTTACATCCCAAATGTAAATAAATATATTTGGAATGCAAATTCCAGTTTATCCTTGCAGAGTTCTTCACCATCCCCTTCCCCAAATAATAGACAGGAGCCTATCGGACAAAACTCATAGCAAGTCCTTTATTTTCCTTTCTAGCTCAGGCACCCCCACCCCTCCCACCGCCCCAATGCACAACAGTCATGAAACATCATTTTAGTGGTGAAAGAGTACCGAATGTCCTCCTGTTTAGACTTCCTGTGGACTCAAGTAACATAAAAAACGAGAGGGGATGCCTTTTAACAGTTTGTGGCATAAGTTGCAGTAGATCCAGTTCAACTACAGACTCTTTGGGTAGAAAAACACACCTTTAATCTGAGTCTTGAGTCTGGAAAACATATACCATGAATCCAAATCTTAAGTCTAGAAGACACACCGTTAACTGGGCCCCACTTGTGTTTCAGGCCTATAAAAGTACATAGAAGAAGGATGCTGTGAGTCTGCCTGCTTGCTCTCACTTTACTAGCAAGCTCATTTCTACACTGGCATCTGAATTTACTTCTGCAGGATTCTGTTGAATTCTGAAGAGGACCTGAGACTTCAAATCTTGTGGAATAAGTAAGTATTGACATTAGCCAACTTTATATTAGTTTGACTTCTGCCTACAGATTTTTCTCATACATCCACTTTCTATTTATATAGAGAAATTTATTCTTCCTGTTTAGTAAACGCCCCTGATTAGTACAACATAGTTGAAATGATAGTATTTACACATTTCCTAACAGTTCCAAAGTTGGATATAATAGTCAAACCTAGTTACCATTGATCTAAGATTCAATGAACATGCACAGATATATACAGAACCATGGTAGGTTTGGTGGGGTGGTAGAGGCTGAGAGAGACATAAACACAGAAATACAGAGACACACAGACACAAACAAGGGGAGAGAGAGGGAGAGAGAGAGAGAGAGAGAGAGAGAGAGAGAGAGAGAGAGAGAGAGAGATTTAACAGTTACATTGGGTCTGTTTTATCTTTTGTAGAACAAATATGGAAACCTACAGAACCTACATAGATATAGACATTTCCAAGAATATGAAAGGGGCAATTTAGCAGATATTCAAAATAAAATCAAAAGGCTATCTATAATTGTATCTTACAGAGGAAAGAGTACATTCGATTACTTCTTTCAGATCAACTTTAACCTCCCAACTACCTCCAGAAGATATGTCAGGGGACCTGGAAGCCAAGATCTCTGGCTACAATATCTGTGGCTATAATATCAGTGTTCAGAAATTCTGCTACAAGTGGACCATTAGCAACTTTTCATTTTGTATGGATGGAATTTGGGAAATTATTACAAGCCCAGTGTTCTCATTTGAGGCCATTGAAGAAGTGCAATGGTGTTGGTGAATACACTGAAACGGTGTTGATGAAGAAAGCAAAGATTAACTGTCTGTATGCCTGGGTTTGCACAGTTGTCCAAAGAGCCCAGTTTTGGCAAAGTTCCAATGCTGGATCATAAATGCCCAAGGAGAGAAACATCAAATTACAAAGATCCCAAATGTTTTAAGGTTTCTACCAAACCAACAATGGGGATGGAGAAAATTCATCCTTCGAGATTTCCTCCTCTCCCATAGGCAATGGCTTCTCCGTGAAGACCAGCTCATCCTGTGTTTCAAGGTTTCCATAGTAGGACCCTCCTTTAGCATGCCTGGACATAACATGACACCTGCAATCAAGGATCCAACACAGATGTTGGCCGATGATGTAGGAGAGCCGTGGGAAAATTCCCTCTTCACAGACTGCACCCTTGTTGTAGATGGGCAGGAATTCAGAGCTCACAAGCCGTCCTAGCAGCTCACTCTCCAGTTTTCAGAACCATGTTTGAACATGAAATGTTGGAGCGCCTAACAAACCGCATTGAGATCCATGACATTCACCTGCAAGTCTTTAAGAAAATGATGGGTTTCCTTTATACAGGGAAGGCACCACACCTCCACAGCCACTCAATGGCCACTGGCTTTTTGGCAGCTGCTGATAAGTATGACCTGCAGGACTTGAAGGTCATTTGTGAGGATTCCCTGTGCAGGAACCTCTCTGTGAAGAATGCTGTACCAACTCTCATCCTGGCTGACCTCCACAGCACAGAGCACCTGAAGACTAGGGCCATGGATTTCATTATACTTCATGCTTCTGAAGTCTCTGAGACCTTGGAGTGGAATTCAATGGTGGAGTCACATCCCCACTTGGTGGCGGAAGCATTTCACACCCTGGCTCCTGTACATTTTTTTCCTTGGAGCCCTCACTCAAATGCCAAAAGATATTGTAGGAGCTTGTCAGCTATGGCCTGCACCTGGCTGCTAACAGCTATAACCAGGGTTTTTTTTTTTTTTTTTTTTTTTTTTTTTTTTTTTTTTTTTTATATAACCAGTGTTTTTAACAATGACTTCTGTTTAGATTAAGTTTGACTGGAACACTTACAGTGAATCTGGGGCAAGGCAGCATGGTGGCTATGGATTTCACAGAGCTGTAATACTTCAAAATGGTGTGTAGGGTAAATGCAGCACTAGGGTCTTGGACACTCTGCCTGACACCTATCCTGTTGATGTTGTTTTATTCTTGTCTGATGTCTCTGACCTGGAATTCACCTGGCCTGAATCATATCCTAACTGACTTTCTTTGCAGAAACCTGTTTGCATTGGACTGAGTAGAATAGGTGAACTAACTTAAATGTATTAACTGATGTGTAAAGTTTTCCACCTAATTCATGTGTAGTTTCTATCTGCAAAAAAAATTCTTTCAACTTTACTGTATTTATCCTCTTAATTGCCAGTTGCCTTATTGTTTCAATTAAGACCAGCTCTTGTATTGAATCTATTTAAGCGAATGAGAAACCTTGACTGACCTTTGCTTTTGTAAAAGGGCTTTCAGTTTCTCCCCATTTAAGTTAATATTGATATGGGGTTCTTCTATATTGCCATTATTATATTTAACCATATCATCAGTGTGCCAATCTGTGGAGAACTTTTATCATTAAGGCATAGCTTCTTAAAGACCATGTATTGTTCCTGTTTAATGATCATGTTTTTTTTGCTTTTTGTTTGTTTCCTTTTGTTTTGCTTTTTTTTTCCTTCAGTTAGTCTATGTGACCAATTAAATTTTATAGATTTTTGTATATTGAATCACCATTACTCACCTTGAGACAAAGCCTACTTTGTTTTTGTAATTGTTATTTTTCATGTGTTCTTCAAATTATTTAATGATTATGTTTGCATGAGTCCATAAGGGAAAATGATGCATGTTTTCGATATCACTGTCACTGTAGTCTCTCATAAAATTGGGTGGGAAATATCTTTCTCTTTTTGTTTTGTGAAATGATTTCAGGAGTATATGCTATAATGCCTCTTAGAATAGCAGATGAAAATTATGGACCTGGGCATTTTTTGATGGGGAGACATTTAATGGCTGCTGCTATACTTTGATGCCTTTGATTTGGTACACACATAGTGAGAATTTAAATGGCAACTTAGGCGTTTTTACTTTGATGAGTATTAGTGTCCTTACCTAATATGAGTTCAACACACGTTCATGTGATTCTCCCCAGAGGGATTGACTCTGCTATGACCTTACTCCTCTAGTCTTCTGAACACCCAAATGTACAGGGGAGACAGTTTGTGTCCTATGTACCATTAACCAGTAATGACCTTTATAATTGTAAGTCGTAGATCCCCTCCCTCCATTTTCAAAAAGACCCTCTGATCCCCTAGGTCTTTTAGATTCAATCATGTTGACTCATAATCCCACCTGGGATGACTGTCAACAACAGTTCCAGGTTCTTTTCGAAGCTAAAGAAAGTGAGAGAATTGTCAGAGAAGCTTGGAAATTGGTTCCAGAGGTAAATGGTCTGCCCACACAAGTCCAGGCAAATCTTGATTCAGCCTTAACTTTGACCATACCCAACTGGGATTTTAAGGCTGTTGAAGATAGGGAGAGTATATGTGTCTACTACCAGATTCTGTTGGATGAGCCTCAGGGAAGCTTCAATCAAGTTGGCCTATAAATTTACCTATGGTAACCAGGTGAAATAATGAGAGCTCTACAGAATATTTAAAAAGAACTGTTTGAAGCCCATAAGATTTATATTCTGTAGGACCCAGAAATGAGAGAAAATTGTAAGTGGGAAGCTTGGCTTTTTTCAACAAACAGACCCTGATATCTGTCAGGAACTTCCATGCCTGGATTGTTTTGCTGGTAATCAATGTCCTATAACTTTAAATAGGAAGAACTATATGACTGAGAGCCTTATGGCTCAGCTCCATTCCATGCCCTGGGTAAACTTAAAGGAGGAGGGGATAGCCAGATAATTTTCGGTGGCACAGGGCACAAAATTCTGTCTTAAAAAAGCATCAGTGCAAATTTCAAATAATAAACATGGGTACAGGGGCAACAGCCACCAAGACCTATCCAGGTCTAGCCAAAAACGATCGATTTTGGAATAAGTCGGATTCATTTATGGTTATTTCTGAATGCCCATACTCCCAGATGGAAAACATTTCTTCACCAAAGAGGAGCACAGATCCATTTTGACCCAGAGGAAGTGAAAGTGCTGGATAAAATGTTTCTATTTGTGATGGTTTCAGAATGCTTGGCCGAGGAGTGTCACTATTACAAGGCATGGCCTTGTTGGAGGAAGTGCATCACTGTGGGGTTGCACTTAGAGGAACTTGTTTTAGATGACTGAAGATTCTGAGTGTGTTTATGGCTTCCTTTGGGTAAAGATGTAGAACTCAGCTCCTCCTGCACCATGCCTGCCTGGATATTGTGACGCTGCCATGCTCCCTAATTGATGATAATGGACTGAACTTTGGAAACTGTAAGCCAGCTCCAAATATTTGTTGTCCTTTATAAAGCTTACATTGGTCATGGTGTCTTCTTTCAGCAATATGATGCTAACTAGGATAGAAGGTGGTACCGGGAGCTGGGTATTGCTGTGATAGGCCTGATCAAGCTTTTATTTGGGGAAATGTAGATTTGGAGACTTTGGATTAGGGAATCCATATAATGTTTTAAATGGGGCTTAATGGACCATCTTAGTAGAAATGGAGTAGATTTTGTTACTGAGAGTAATTTGAATTGTGCAGGTCTGGCCCAAGAGGTTTCAGAGGAGAAGAATTTCTGTATCTGTTATAAAGGCTTCTTTTGTTGTATTTTGGTGAAGAATGTGGCCACACTTTGCCCTTGTCTGAAGTGTCTACCTGAGGTTGAAGTGAAGAGATTTAGATTAATTTCCATGAAAAAGAAAGACTCAAAACAGCCTAGTGTATGTTCTCTTTTATGGTTACTAAAATTTACTCTTAGGAAGAGCATTTTAATGAGAAAAGGAAGTTGAAAAAGGAGGAAACAAATTATGTGATTCGAGTATTAAAGGACACCAGGAAGTGAAATGGAGCTGAATCCTGTGTTCAAGGATATTAAATAAAATTAAGGAAATAATGACCTTGGGGCAAGTTACCACCCAGTTAAGTTAGCACCAGGCAACTTAGTACAAACCTTTAATCCTAGAAGGGAAAGACAAGCAAAGCTCCGATTTCAATGCCAGACTAGAACAGAGCAAATTCTAGGTGAGGCAAAGGTTAAATACAGGTGTGGAGGTACAGACCTTTAATCCCAGGAGACTGGTTCACAGATGTCTAAATTCATGGTCAATCTACAGAGCAACATCCAGGACAGCCAACTTTAGACAGTGAAGGATTTAGAAAAGAGGAAGCTAGTGATGGTGTAATAGAAGAAGTGGGCCATATTCCTATTCCTGCAAGCAGGAGAACTAAGCAGCTTTAACCATGTGTCTCTGGCATTATATTTAAGAGGAGAAGAAGATAATTGACACTGAAGAAATAAGGTTTGATAGTTTCATAGATTTGAAAAACAAAGCTGTAAAAACAAGGTTTTGAGAAATATATCTGGTGGTCAGGATGCCTACGACAAACTTGTGACCTTTCTGAGAGATACATCTGATGTCAGGATGCCAAGTGATATGATATAGTTTTGGTGATCAAGAAATTGAGTCAAGAATGATCAGGCCTCATGACCAAGGCCAAGCTAATTAGGACAAAAAAAAAACCCAATTGTTCTTGGAAAAACTCCTGTGGTAAATTCTGAGAACAACCCCAAGATGTCATCCTGACCCTGCCCGAACACCTAGTTCACCTCCCCACCAAAGGGCTGTGCCAACTTCACCCATTCCCAGTGATACACCAAGGTCAGTTGTAGCACCGGATGAGGAAAATATCTAACTGAGGCAAGAACTGCCCCTTGAGCAGGCCAGGCAATACCTGACAAGATCTTTTGTCCTGTGCATGACCAGAGAGAATAAGCCAGCTAAAAATGTTGCTGAAGTCTGTCCTCTGTAATGAATAAAAGTTGTGTGCTTTTTGGGTTTGGTATTGCCTCTCCCTGTGGGATGAGCAACCCCACATATGTGGATTAAAAACTTTATACCCTCAGGCTATTGCCTATCCTTGTGGAAGCAACTCCAGATAAGTTTCCCATACTTCATTTAATAAGAACCAAAAGAGATTTTGGTATTACAGCAGCTATAATTTCAGCCATTGTACTATCAGCCACTGCAGGAACAACAGCCGTGATTGCTATGACTAATCAAGTGCAGACGGTTGAGACTATCAATCAGATTGTGGAAAGAACCGCAGTGGCATTAGAGATACAAGAAGAATTTAATGCTCACTTGGCATCTGGCTTTCTATTAACTAATCAACGAATGGATTTAATTCAAGAATAAATTGAGGCATTATATCATATGACACAGCTGTCCTGTGTTTCCTCCCTTAGAGGTTTATGCATTACTCCTTTGCAAGCTAACTTTTCTCAGTATTCTCAGCAGAGCAAAGAAATCTCAAATTATCTGAAAGGAAACTGGTCCATGAAAGTGGAGCAATTATCGAGACAATTGCTGATGCAGATTGCTGTTCTCAACAACACTAGAATGGAGCCCATCACATTTGGAGATTTCACCTCATGGATTACCAATGCTTTCTCCTTTTTTAAAGAAAGGGCTGGCATGTTTGCCTGGGGGGCCATTGTCCTCTTGGCATGTGGAGTATGTCTATGGCTCTTTTGCTGTTTACAACAAGAGCATGCCAGACACAAAGCGATTGTTTACCAGGCTATGGTTGCCATTGAAAGTGGTGCTTCTCCCAACATATGGCTGGCCTCTTTGAAAAATTAAGAGTTCGCCCTAGATCGTATTTTGTCACTGTCATGTGAAGTCATTGTATCCAGAGACAGGCAACTTTCCTCAGGCTCGGACCAACCTAAGTCACGGGGCCCAGTTGCGATAGGGTAACTCTACGATGGGTAAGGCCAAGCTGCCAAGAGGAACAACCTAAGACAGGAGCAATGACAATATTGACGTGACACCCTGATCTAGACCACTCATAGACATAGGTGGCTACACCCCGTTTGAACATATGGGCTGGTCAAATGCCCCTCTGCCCAGTTTCTCCCCCAATAAAAACACAGGTATAGCCCAGAATGGTGTGTTACAACATAATTTCATTTCTAGCCATTAGGGTGCAGTCCTGACTGAAAGAGTGGCTCGCCATAGCCTAGCTGGGCACTCTGTGAGACATGTCTGATCTCTCTCAGACCAGTACCTCCACTTAATGGGTCTTCTTTTTTTTTTTATAATACAAAAAAGAAGGAGTTATAGGGAGCGGCACATATAGATAAAAGATGGCGCTGACATCTGGTGGTCGTTTGTGGTTAACACCTCAAAGTGCGTGTCCTTGGCATTCCTCCGGCATCTACAAGGCCAGGGTGGTATTCATGCTGATAAGGTATTTCATGCTTCACCAATCCCTAGAGGACAAGTTTATAGCCACAGCATATCTTGTATATAAGGCCAGTGCCTTTGTTCCTCTGGGCCCCCGTATCAACAATGAGGTGTTCCTGTAATAAAGGCTGTTGAGAAGAATCCAACTGTGTTGTCTCTTCCTTGCTGGATGAGGTGGGGGTTACAATCTCTAAGGAAGAACTTTTTGTATCCCCATTGTTCCTTTGGCAAAAACCTTAAAACATTTGGCATCTTTGAAATTTGATGATTCTCTCCTTGGGTGATCCAGAACTACAACTTTGCCCAAACTGAGCTCTCTGGACAACTGAGCAAACTCAGGTAAACAGACAAGTACTCTTTGCTTTCTTCATCAACACCATTGTCCTTCTTCATTGGCCTCTAATGAGAACACTGGGCTTCAAATATTTTCCTGAATTCCATCCATGAGAAATGAAAAGTTGCTACTGGTCCACTCGGCAGAATTTCTGTACACTGATGTGTGTGTAGCCACAGCTCTTGACTTCCAGGTCCCCTGACATGTCTTCTGGCGGTAGTTTGGAGGATAAAGTTGATCATAAAGAAGTAATAGAAGTTACTCTTCACTCTGTAGGATACGATTATAGAGTACCCTTTAGATTTTATTTCCTGGTTCTGATAAATTGCCGCTTTTATATTCTAGTGAACTTGAATTTCTATGCAGTTTCTCTGGGTTTCCATAATTGTTCTACCGTAGATAAATCAGACCCACTATGACTGTTAAATTTCTCTGTCCCTCTCTGTCTCTCTGTCTCTCTGTCTCTCTGTCTCTTTCTCTTTCTCTCTCTACATATATATATGTATACATATACATATGTTTCTGTCTGTATCACTCTGTCTCTGTGTTTGTGTCTCTCTCAGTCTCTATTATCCCCCTACCCCTGTCGTGTGTCTGTATGTCCCTGTGTATATTTATTGAATCTTAAGTCGATGGTAACTAGTTTTGACTATTCTATCCAACTTTGGAAGTGTTTGGAAATGTGTAAACACTCTCATTTCGATTGTGTTGTATTAATTGGGATCCTATAGCAAACAAAGAGAATGAATTTCTCTATATAAATAGAAAGTAGATGTATGAGAAAAATCTGTAGGCAGAGGTAAAGTTAATATAAGGATGGCTAAATCAATACTTACTTATTCCACAAGGTTTGAAGTCTCAGGTCTTCAAGTATCAGACAGAATCCTGAAGGTTCAGATGCCAGTGAAGAAATGAGCTTGCTAGTAAGATGAGAGCAGGCAGGCAAAGACTCAAAGCTTCCTTCTCCTATATACTTATATAGGCCTGCAAGAGAAATGGGGCCCAGTTAATGCTGTGTTTTCTAGTCTTAAGATCTTGACTAAAGGTGTGGGTTTTCCTGCCTCAAGACTCAGATTAAATATGTTTTCTTCTACCCAAAGATTCTATCTTTGAACTAGATATGTCTACTTCAACTTTAGCCAAAAAATGTTAAAAGGCATCCCCTCCATTTTTTAGGTAACTTAAGTACATAGGATGTCTTCACAGGAACACATTCAGTACTCTTTCACCCCCAAAATGATATTTCTTGACTGTGGTGCATTGGGCTGGCAGGAGTGGGAGTGAACCTGAGCTAGAAAAGAAAAAAAAAAACACCCTGCTATGAGTTATATGAGTTATGTCAAATAGGCTCCTGTCTGTTATTTGGGGAGTGGGAAGGGTGGCAAAGAGCTCTGCAACGATAAACTGGAATGGGGCAACATTTGTGATGTAAATAAAGTAAATAATGAAGAAAAAGAACCAGTACAGAGAGAAAAGTAAGAGAGGAGGCAGTTTTTCCAGGAGAGTTTTTCAGAGATGGGTTTAAGAGAGCGAAATGGATCTACTGGGAAATATAGAATGATTCACAAAAGAAAAAGGAGTCAGAAGAGTACAACAGTTGTTGAAAGTTAGTACCAGGCAAGGCAGAACAGCTCAGGAGAAATGGAAAGAATACAGATTGAATCAGCTACAATGGAGAGGAGTTTTAAACCACCCATACAAACCTCAGAAATAACTAGTTAGGAGTGAATTCTTCACCTACAAGTAACAGAAGCTAAAATTTTTCAGGGCCTAGATCTTTTTCTTACTCAAAACATTCATAGAGAATTTTCATCTCATATAATAATTGAACAATCATCCAGTAATTCATGTTCCTTCTCTGCTCTTCCTTATGTTCCTTCTCCCTTAAATGAACGTTGTCTTAGTGGAATCTTACATGGGTGTGACATATTTGTTATAACTAATGTAGTCATAGTGATGCACCAATAAAGGTTGGGAACATCCATACATTAGTGTGTATTTTCTTAATGATATTTTGTCACAGGTGTCACTTTTAAAAGAGTTATAAGAACTACTCTCAGTCTAAGGGTACATGGATGAGAATTAAAGCATGTTACCCTGCAAGCACAAAGCCCTGTTTTCAGTTTGTAGAATAATGTTATTTATATAATAATATAAATAATAGAATTAATAGAATGATAAAATTAATTCAGTTAAATGCAATTGGTCCTTACCTGTTCCTACTGCTGACACCTACAGACATAGATTTAGCCTATATTTTTCAGGAGAGGATTCTAGGAGGCCCACTGAATAGCAACCTTAGTTTCACTGGTTCCTTCTTATAGGGTCTATAAATTCACTTACAGGGCAGTGGAGGAGACACAGGAGAAGTCAAAGTCTACAGACCAGGTTTGCAGTTGTCTAATTCAGGAGAAAATTCACTCTGACTGACACTCCAGACAACCTGGCATAACATTGTGATAGAAACTGAAAAGCAACATTCTGTCCCATGCACCTGTGGGCTAATTAAAAATGTCTAAAATACAGACTATTGGTTTTAGTTGATTATTGGTTTTAGTTGTTTGTTGTTTATTGGCCTTGGTTGTTGTTGTTTTGAGGAATTGTCCGTCATTTACAATGATATCTACATTTAAAGTTGCCTTGTGAAGTGTAGTCTTCTGAGAGTTGTGAGTGATAATCACTTTGTGATGAGTCGCACGAGTAGCAACAGCAGACTCTCATACTCTTCAGTTGCCCCTTTGTGCATCCGTTGTGTAACTCTAACATTTGCATTAAAAACATACAGTCTTAACACTATCCTATACTTTATCTTTTGAAAAACAGTTTCTTCCATTTCTTGGAAAGGCTATTATCATGTCACTGCCTAAATAAAAGGGAAGAGTCATAGGTTTTGTTGACCATTTTGATAAATATACTCTCACCAAACTACAATTGACCCATAGGACAAAAAGCTGAAGCTACTCTTCAGTGCTGCCATGGTAAGAAGCCGACAAGCTTAGTGCTTTTTCCATAATGCATTAGTGCAGATGATGAAAGACAGAAATTTAGAGGGTCTCTCATTCAGCCCTCAGCAGTATACTGGAGGCTGTTGTCCTTTCCAGCCTCTAGATGTTGCCACAATGCCAGCCTTGGGATCCCAGCCAGAATCATGAAAGCCTCCTCTGCTGTCCTTTCAATGCTTCTATACATTTTCTTCCTTATGTATCATGCCTCCTTGGTTGGTGACATTATTCACCTAGATATGACAAGATAACTTTCTTGCCTCAGTGCTAGCTTTCCAGAAATAGAGATAGGAAGACAGGGGTTCAAGACCATCCTGGAATTAAGGGTAAGTGAGAGAGCAGTGTGGACAGAATAGCTTCCCTCAAATAAATAAATGAATGAATGAGCACAGAAGAAATTAAGCGACAGAGAAAGAAAGATATTATTAAAAGATGCATCTACTTCCCTTCTATCCCTTAGAAATAAACAATAAGTTCAGAAATCAGACACTTAAATATCTCTGGGGTATGTGATCCTTCTGGAGACAAGATAACTTGGAGTTAATTATGTACTTTCCATTTGCTTCTATTTCTTTCTCTATAGAAGTAATTGTATATAAAATTTAGAAATATTTAGTTTTAAATGGTTAAATGAATTCTTAGGAATTGTTGACCTAGAAACAGGATAATCTACAGTAAATAGACTGTCTCTTATGCAAGAGAAAGATATATGGAAAGAGCTAGACACAGGGCTGGAAGTATATGGCAATAATAAAAAATTTTCTTTTTGCTTCTATTTAGTTTATGTATCTAAATCTTGATTTTGTTTTAGATACACAGTTAGAACAAATAATCCTCATAATTCTTGTGTCCCATTAAAATTCTTATATAGCAAAACTAACAAAGAAAGTAATGCCTTTCTGAAAAATTGTTATGATTTGATCTGAACCTAGTTCTTTCTCATTGATGGTCAGATTGGCCTCCCTTTATTTTTCGTACCTACCTCAAGGGGGTTGTTCCTTCTTACCTGGAGCTTACCATTGACTCTTCTCCTCCAGAAGAATTTGGGAACTGAGGTGAAAGGGAGAGCATGGGGACTCAGGAGGAGAAGGGCAGGTGTGGTAGCTTGAAAATTTTTGGCACTGAAAGTATCACTACTAGGGGTTGTGGTGTTATTGAAGAAGGGTAGTCTTGATAGAGGAAGTGTGTCACTTACCATGGGCCAAACATTTTGAAACCACCACAGCAGGTGACAAATAGCAGACATTCTTTCATTAAACCTGTTGCCAAGAAGGAATGAATTTATGACCATGGAAGGGAGTGTTGGAACACTGTCAACAGAACATTGCATGTGGTGAACAATGCCTTAGGGAGCTATGTGGAGGCTCAAGATAAAAGGCAGAGGACCTCTTACCTCAAGTGCATGTTGTTCCCTAGTTTGTTCTTAATGTTTATTGTTTTTCTTTTTATAGGATATTTTTAGTTATATTTCAAATGGTGTTCCCTTTCCCAGTTTCCTGTCCATGAGATCCCTACCCCATCCCCCTCCCCTCTTCTATGAGGTTGTTAACCTCCCCAACTTCCGCTCCATCCTCCCCATCAAACCCCTGCACTGGGGGTTACAGCCTTGGCAGGGCCGAGGGTTTCTCCTCCCATTGGTGCCCAACAAGGCAATCTACTACTACAGATGCAGCTGGAGCCATGGGTCTGTCCATGTGTAGTCTTTGAGTAGTGGTTTACTCCCCGGGATCTCTATTTGGCTGGTACTATTTTTTTTATGGGGTTGCAAGCACCTTCAGCTCTTTCAATCCTTTCTCTAATTCCTCTAATTCCATTTTCTGAGATCTTCAATTTCTTCCTTCAGAGATTTCAAGTTCTTGTCATACAGATCTTTACTTGCTTGGTTAGAGTCACACCGAGGTATTTTATGGTCTTTGGAACTATTGTGAAGGGCGTCATTTCCCTAATTTCTCTCTCAGACTGCTTATCCTTTAAGTAGAGGAAGGCTACTGATTTATTTAGTTAACTTTATATCCAGCCACTTTGCTGAAGTTGTTTATGGGGCTTAATAGTTTTCTGGGGTCACTTAAGTATAACATCATATCATTTGAAAATAGTGATATTTTGACTTCTTCCTTTCTATTTTCTATCCATTTGACCTCCTTTTGTTGTCTGATTGCTCTGGCTAGGACTTTGAGAACTATATTGAATAAGTAAGGAGAGAGTGGGCAGCCTTGTCTAGCCCCTGATATTAGTGGGGTTGTTTCAAGTTTCTTCCAATTTTGTTTAATGTTGTCTACTGGTTTGCTGTATATTGCTTTTACTATGTTTAGTTGTGGCCCTTGAATTCCTAGTCATTTCAAAGCTTTATACTGAAGGTGCATTGAATTTCATCAAATGCTTTCTTAGCAACTGATCATGAGATTTTTTTTCTTTGAGTTTGATTACATAGTGGATTACATTGATGGATTTTTGTATATTGAACCTTCCCTGTATTCCTAGGATGAAGGCTTCTAGATCATGATGGATGATCATTTTGATGTGTACTTGGATTCAGCTTGTGAGAATTTTATTGAGTATTTTTACATCAAGATTCCTAAGGGAAATTGGTCTGAAGTTCTCTTTCTTTGTTGGGTCTTTGTTTGGTTTAGCTGTAACCAAAATTGTGACTTCATAGAAGAAATTGGGGAGTTTGGTAGTGCTCCTTCCATTTCTATTTTGTGGAATAGTTTGGACAGTATTGGTATGAGGTCTTCCATGAAGGTCTGATAGAACTCTACATTAAGCCCATCTGGTACTCGTATCTTTTAGGTTGGGAGACTTTTAATAACTGCTTCAATTTCTTTGGGAGTTGTGGGATGGTTTACATGGTTTATCTGATCCTGATTTAACTTTGGCACTTGGTATTTGTCTGGAAAACTGTTGATTTCATCCAGATTTTCCAGTTCTGTTGAATATATGCTTTTGTAGTAGGATCTGATGATGTTTTTAATTTCCTCAGATTCTGTTGTTATGTCTTCCTTTTAATTTCTGATTTTGTTAACTTGGATACTCTCTCTGTGCCCTCTGATTAGTCTGACTAAGGGTTTATCTATCTTGTTGATTTTCTCAAGGAACCAGTACCTAGTTTTATTGATTCGAGGATTTTTCCTTTGATGAATATGAAGTATAGTTCCTTAGCCTTTTGATGACTTTTGGTTGAAAGTCAATTTTACTGGGGATTTTGATGGCTACTACAGCTTGTTCCTTTGGACCATTTGCTTGGAAAACTGTTTTCCAGACCTTTACACTGAGGGAATGTCTGTCTTCGTCTCTGAGGTGTCTTTCCTGTATGCAGATAATGTAAAACAGGAAAAGCTACTGGCCCAAAGCATACAGGAAATCCAGGACTCAATAAGAAGATCAAACCTAAGTAATAGGTATAGAAGAGAGTGAAGACTCCCACATCAAAGGACCAGTGAATATCTTAAACAAAATCATAGACAAAAACTTCGCTAATGTAAAGAAAGAGATGCCCATAAACATACAAGAAGCCTACAAAACTACAAATAGATTGGACCAGAAAAGAAAATCCTCCTGTCACATAATAGTCAAAACACCAAATGCACAAAATAAAGAAAGAATATTAAAAGCCGTAAGGGAAAAACGTCAAGTAACATATAAAGGCAGACCTATCAGAATCACACCAGACTTCTCACCGAAGACTGTGAAAGCCAGAAGAACCTGGAAAGATGTCATACAGACCATAAGAGAACACAAATGCCAGTCAAGGTTACTGTATCCTGCAAAACTCTCAATTACCATAGATGGAGAAACCAAGATATTCCATGACAAAACCAAATTTACACAATATCTTTCTACAAATCCAGCACCACAAAGGATAATAAATAGTAAGGTAAGCTGCACCCAGGAAAAAGCAAGAAAGTGATCGTCTTGGCAACAAAACACAGAGAAGAAAAGAACAAAAACATAATCTCACATCCAAATATAAATATGAATATAACAGGAAGGAATGTAATCACTATTCCTTAATATCTCTCTGTATCAATGGTCTCAACTCTCCAATAAAAAGACATAAATTAACAAACTGGATATGCAACCAGGACCCTGCATTCTGCTGCCTACAGGAAACACACCTCAGAGACAAAGACAGACACTACCTCAGAGTGAAAGGCTGGAAAACAACCTTCCAAGCAAAAGGTCTGAAGAAGCAAGATGGAGTAGCTATTGTAATATTGAATAAAATCAATTTTCAACTAAAAGTCATCAAGAAAGATAAGGAAGGACACTTCATGTTCATCAAAGGAAAAATTCACCAAGATGAACTCTCAATCCTAAATATCTGTGCTCCAAATACAAGGGCACATACATAAATAAAAGAAACCTTACTAAAGCTCAAAGCACACATTGCACCTCACACAATAATAGTAGGAGACTTCAACACCCCATTCTCATCAATGGATAGATCATGGAAACAGAAATTAAACCGAGACATAGACAGACTAAGAGAAGTCATGAACCAAATGGACTTAACAGATATTTATAGAACATTCTATCCTAAAATAAAAGGATATACCTTCTCACCACCTCATGGCACTTTCTCCAAAAGTGACCTTATAATTGGTCATAAAACTGGCCTCACCAGACACAGAAAGATAGAAATAATCCCATGCATCCTATCAGACCACCGCGGGCTAAAACTGGTCTTCAATAACAATAAGGGAAGAACTCCCACATATACATGGAAGTTGAACAATGCTCTACTCAATGATAACCTTGTCAAGGAAGAAATAAAGAAAGAAATTGAATACTTCTTAGAATTTAATGAAAATGGAGGTAAAACATACCCAAACTTATGGGACACAGTGAAAGCTGTGCTAAGAGGAAAACACATAGCTCTGAGTGCCTGCAGAAAGAAACAAGAGAGAGCATATGTCACCAGCTTGACAGCACACCTAAAAGCTCTAGAACAAAAATAAGCAGATACACTCAGGAGGAGTAGAAGGGAGGAAATAATCAAACTCAGAGCTGAAATCAACCAAGTAGAAACAAAAAGGACCAGAGAAAGAATCAACAGAACCAAAAGTTGATTCTTTGAGAAAATCAACAAGATAGATAAACCATTAGCCAGTCTAACGAGAGGACACAGAGAGTGTGTCCAAATTAACAATATCAAAAATAAAATGGGAGACATAACTACAGAATCAGAGGAAATTCAAAAAATCAGCAGATCCTACTAAAAAAGTCTATATCCAACAAAACATGAAAATCTGCAGGAAATGGACAATTTCCTAGACAGATACCAGGTACCAGAGTTAAATCAGAAACATATAAATCATTTAAACAACCCCATAAATCCAAACTAAATAGAAGCAGTGATTAAAGGCCTCCCAACCAAAAAGAGCCCAGGTCCATATGGGTTTAGGGCAGAATTCTATCAGACCTTCATAGAACACCTCAATACCAATACTATCCAAAATATTCCAAAAAATTGTAACAGATGAAGCACTACCGAATTCCTTCTATAAAGCCACAATTACACTTATACATAAACCAAACAAAGACCCAACAAAGAAAGAGAACTTCAGACCAATTTCCCTTATGAATATCGATGCAAAAATACTCAATAAAATTCTGGCAAACCGAATCCAAGAGCACATCAAAACAATCATCCACCTTGATCAAGTAGGCTTCATCCCAGGCATGCAGGGATGGTTTAATATACGGAAAACAATCAACATAATCCATTATATAAACAAATGGAAAAAACAAATCCACATGATCATTTTATTAGATGCTGAGAAAGCATTGGACAAAATTCAACACCCCTTCATGGTAAAAGTCCTGTAAAGAATAGGAATTCAAAGCCAATACCTAATCATAGTAAAAGCCATATACACCAAACCAGTCGCTAACATTAAACTAAATGGAGAGAAACTTGAAGCAATCCCACTATAATCAGGGACTAGACAAGGCTGCTCACTCTCTCCCTACTTATTCAATATAGTTCTTGAAGTTCTAGCCAGAGCAATCAGACACCAAAAAGAGATCAAAGGGATACAGATTGAGAAAAAAAAAGAAGTCAAAATATCATGATTTGCAGATGATATGATAGTCTATTTAAGTGATCCCAAAAGTTCCACCAGTGAACTACTAAACCTGATAAACACCTTTAGCAAAGTGGCTGGATATAAAATTAATTCAAATAAATCATTAGCCTTCCTTTACACAAAAGAGTAACAAGCTGAGAAAGAAATTAGGGCAACGATACCCTTCATAAGAGTCCCAAATAATATAAAATATCCTTGGTGTGACTTTAACCATGCAAATAAAAGATCTGTATGATAAGAACTTCAAGCATCTGAAGAAAGAAATTGAAGGAGACCTCAGAAGATGGAAAGATCTCCCATATTCACGAATTGGCAAGATTAATATTGTAAAAATGGCCATTTTACCAAAAGCGATCTACAGATTCAATGCAATTCCCATCAAAGTACCAATCCAATTCTTCAGAGAGTTGGACAGAACAATTTGAAAATTAATCTGCAATAAGAAAAAACCCAGGATAGCAAAACTATCCTCAACAATAAAAGGACTTCTGGGGGAATCCCTATCCCTGAACTCAAGCGGTATTAAAGAGCAATACTGCTAAATACTGCTTGGTATTTGTACAGAGACAGACAGACAGAATATTGGAATAGAATTAAAGACCCAGAAATGAATCCACACATCGATGGTCACTTGATTTTTGACAAAAGAGCCAAATGGTGCTGATTCAACTAGAGGTCAACATTTAGAAGAATGCAGATCATAGATCCATGCTTATCACTCTGTACAAAGCTTAAGTACAAGTGGGTCAAGGACCTCCACATCAAACCAGATACACTCAAACTAAAAGAAGAAAAAGTTGGGAAGCATCTCGAACACATGGGCACTGGAGAAAATTTCCTGAACAAAACACCAATGGCTTATGCTCTAAAATAATGAATTGACAAATGGGATCTCATAAAACTGCAAAGCTTCTGTAAGGCAAAGGATACTGTTGTTAGGACAAAGCAACAACCAACAGATTGGCCAAAGATCTTTATCAATCCTACAACAGATAGAGGGTTTATATCCAAAATATACAAAGAACTCAAGAAGTTAGACTGGAGGGAGACAAATGAACCTATTAAAAAATGGTGTTCAGAGCTAAACAAAGAATTCACAGCTGACGAATGATGAATAGCTCAGAAATAACTAAAGAAATGTTCAACATCTTTAGTCATAAGGGAAATGCAAATCAAAACAACCCTGAGATTTCACCTCACACCAGTGAGAATGGCTAAGATCAAAAACTCATGTGACAGCAAATGCTGGAGAGGATGTGGAGAAAGAGGAATACTCCTCCATTGTTGGTGGAATTGCAGACTGGTACAAACATTCTGGAAATCAGTCTGGAGGTTCCTCAGAAAATTGGACATTGAACTACCTGAGGACCCAGCTATACCTCTCTTGGGCATATACCCAATAGATGCCCCAACACATAACCAAGACACATGCTCCTCTATGTTCATAGCAGCCTAATTCATAATAGCCACAATCTGGAAAGAACCCAGATGTCCTTCAACCGAGGAATGGATACAGAAAATCTGGTAAATCTACACAATGAAATATTACTCAACTATCAAAAACAATGACTTTATGAAATTCATAGGCAAATGGATGGAACTGGAAAATAGCATCCTGAGTGGGGTAACCCAATCACAGAAAAACACACATGGTATGCACTCATTGATAAGTGGCTATTAGCCCAAATGCTTGAATTAGCCTAGATGCACAGAACACATGAAACTCAAAAAAGATGACCAAAATGCAAATGGTTCACTCCTTCTTTAAAAGGGGAATAAGAATACCCTTGGGAGGGAATAGGGAGGCAAAGTTTAGAACAGAGGCAGAAGACACACCCATTCAGAGCCTGCCCCACATGTAGCCCCTACATGTACAGCCACCCAATTAGACAAGATGGATGAAGCAAAGAGGTGCAGGCTGACAGGTACCAGATGTACATCTCTCCTGAGAGATACACCCAGAATCCAGCAAATATATAGGCGAATGCCTGCAGCAAACCATTGAACTGAGAACGGGTCCCCCATTGAACCAATCAGAGAAAGGACTGGAAGAGCTTGAAGGGGCTTGAGACCCCATATGACCAGCAATGTCAACCAACCAGAGCTTCCAGGGACTAAGCCACTATCCCAAGACTATTCATGGACTGACCCTGGGCTCCAACCTCATAGGTAGCAATGAATAGCCTAGTAAGAGCTCCAGTGGATGGGGAAGCCCTTGGTCCTGCCAAGTCTGAACACCTAGTGAAATTAATTGTTGGGGGGAGGGTGGCAATGGGGGGACAATGGGGAGGGGAAGCCATTTAGAAGGGGAGGGTGTGGGGTTAGGGTTATGTTGGCCCAGAAACCAGGAAGCGGAATAAAAATCTAAATGTAAATAAGAAATACTCAAGTTAATAAAGATATAAAAAAAGAGAGATATTACAAAACAGTGATTGTTGTTTTCAGTTATTTTTGTTGTTAGATGTGGAATTAGGATTGTGTGTCTTTCTCCTTTTGTTTTTTGTTTTTTTGTTTTTTGTTTTTCTTTTTTTTTTTTTTTGTACGGAGATTAATTTCTTGTATTTCTATGATGTAGTTTCCTTTCTCGTGTAGGAGTTTTCCATCTATTATACTTTGTAGTTCTATATGTATGGAAATATACAGTGTAAATTTCGTTTTGTCATGGAATATCTTGATTTCTCCATCAATGTTAATTCAGAGATTTGCTGGATATCTTAACCTGTGCTGGCTTTTGTGTTCTCTTAGGGTCCCTATGGCATCTACCCAGGAACTTCTGGCTTTCATAGTCTCTGGTGAGAAGTCTTGTGTAATTCTGATAGGTCTGACTTTGTGTGTTACTTTTATGTGACTTTTCCACTTACTTCTTTTAATATTTTGTTTTGTGCATTTGGTGTTTTGACTATTCCATGACAGGAGGAATTTCTTTTCTGGTCCAATCTATTTGAGTTCTGTGGGGTTCTTGTATGTTTATGGGAATCACTTTCTTTAGGTTAGGGAACTTTGTTTCTATAATTTTCTTGAAGATATTTACTGGCCCTTTAAGTTGGGAGTATTCCTTCTCTTCTGTACTTAGTATTCTTAAGTATGGTCTTCTCATTGTGTCTTAGACTTCCTGGATGTTTTGGGTTAGGAACTTTTTGTGTTTTGCATTTTGCATTTTGCATTTCTATGGTATCTTCTGCCCCTGAGAGTCTCTCTTGTCTCTTGTATTATGTTGTGATGCTTACATCTATGATTCCTGATCTCTTTCCTAGGATTTCTATCTCCAGGGTTATCTCCCTTTGTGATTTCTTTAGTGTTTCTATTTCCATTTGAAATCCTGGAGTTTTTGTTCAGTACCTTCACCTGTTTTTTTTTTTTTGTTTTTTTTTTTTGTTTTTTTTTTTTTGTGTGTGTTGTCCTTCATTTCTTTAAGGGTATTATTTATGTCCTTTTAAAGTACTCTATCTTCATCATTAGATGTAATTTTAAATCCAAATCTTGCTTTTCCGGTGTGTTTTGATATCTAGTGTTTGCTTTTGTGGGAGAACTGGGCTCTGGTGATACCATGTAGTCTTGGTTTCTGTTACTTAGGTTCCTGTGCTTGCCACTCATCATCAGGTTTTCTCTGGTGTTAGCTTGTCTTGCTGTCTCTGACAGTGGCTTGACCCTCTTGTAAGCCTTTATATCAGCAATCCTGTAGACCTGTTTACTTTCATACAGATTTGGGAGCAGAGAGCTGATCTAAAGTCTCCAGGCAGGTTGCTTGACACAGGAGTTGGTCTTACCACTGCTCTCTGGTGTTTATGTGCTCCTGGTGACTGGTTTTCAGCTCTAGGAGCACACAGAATCCTACAAAGTGTCCTGACCATGAATTTTACTTCCCTGTGCCCAGGGGACACATAGGGCAGTAGGCAGGTTGCCCTTGTTTCAGGAATGTGTGCAGAAATAGTTGTCTCCATTGAGGTCTCAGGATTATTCATGTCTCTGGGGCTTCAGCTCTCTCCCCATGAGATTTGGGTGCAGGAAGCTGTGGGACCAGTTAAGCTCCAGGTACAATTCCTGTTTATTCTTGTTAGATGTCAGCTCACAGGTATAGAAGCCAATATGGTGAAAGGATATGCTGAGTCCTGTTCTTAGTTTGTCCTGATTCTGCATATGGAATTCTGCTTTGCTTTCATTTTTTCCAGATATAATCTACAGTGATGTATTTAAATTGTATTTAAATTCATCTAGTCTGAGAAAGTTCTGGAAGAAGGCTGCTCTGACAATATTTAATATATGCATATAAGTATTTACACAAGTGTTTTCTGATCATGTGTTTCTGTATTCAAATAACATTCCTTGGATAATTACTTTCTTTGTTACATTCATATATAACAAGTGAGTGTGAAATAATGTTTCAGGCTCAGCTTCTTACATATACAACTCCCTGCACTTTTCCCTGGGCTCAACAATTGGGTGAGTTCCCCCTTGGCTATCCCTTTTCTTTCACCTATGTATAGGTGGGAAGGTTTGTGTATAGCCAGAATGGCTGGTTCCAATATCTCCAAAAGGCTGTTTTCAAGGGTTTAAAAACCATGTCTATCTCAGGGGCCTATTCTATCTCACCTTCTTGATGTCTTGGTGGCTTCATATAGTGGTTTGACTTCTTGAAAAGTTGATAGGCTCATTTAGTGTTTTGGTGCCCTTATTGCAGGGGTTTAGCAGAGACCTGCCCCTGGGAGGGGGCAAAAGAATGGGGAATAGGAGGCACAAAGAAGGAGAGCAAGTCTATTGTCTGATCAAGACATTGAATTTTATTTCCAGGCAGTGGCTTATAAAGACAAGCAAGGGAGAAGGTCACTCAGGACCCAAGACCAATTTCACTACCATCACTACCCTCCCATTGTTCTGTTGGTTCCTGTAACCTAAACACAAATTGCAGGTATGCTGTTAAGAACAGATAACTGGCTAGGGTTCTCAGAGGGTAAGTGGGCTTGACATTCCTTAACCATTCCTGAGACAGAGCTTTTGTAAGCAGGCTTGGCTCCCAGCATCACTTTTTATCAGGCCAGTAAGCATCCAGGGATAAATGAATTATTAGGATCTGGCATTGACCAGAGTGGGTTAGCATTAACATGATCCTCTGAGCACTTTGTGCAGTTTCAGTTACTTTTTTGGGAAGGACAGGAACATTTGCCTTGGTGATCTCAACAGAAGTGATATCTGTGAAAACTGACCAAGAAAGAGATTTACACCAACCTCTCTGCAATCAGGTTTAGTTCTCAGGGACTCAGAAATGCATAATAGAGTCCTCCCCTTGCAGGTATCCACACCAATACAGGCAAGCACAAATCTGAATTTTATTTAGCTCCTAAAGGAGGCAGATCATCATAGTGCTCAGTCAGGCCTCTGTCAGCCAAATCAAGCTTTTGGTAATGAACCTGTAGGAGTTTGGATACCAGGGAATCAATTGTTTTTTTGATAAAGCCTGTGAGCCAGTTAAAGGACCAAGGACCAAAAGCCAGGAGCAGGAAGGAACCAACCAGTGACCCCAAAATAAGGAGCAGGAGGGTAAGTCAGAGAGAGGAGGAAAACAGCTCCGAAACCTGCCCTCTTCTTTTTTCTGTTTCTTTCTTAGTTCCAAGCTTTCTCTAACCTTAGCCATACTATCTCTGACTACCCTGGTATAGTTGGTGTAGAAGCAACATTCTTCTTTAAGGGCTGCACATACCCCCGCCCTTGCTGAAGAAGGAGCAAATTGAATCCTCTTCAGTTCTGGAGAACCATTTCAGGCAAGTCTTGATAGAGAATGACCCTTTTTTTAACCAGTAAAGAGAAAGGGAAAGAGGGATCCTTTCCCTGGATTTCATCACTTCTTAATATTTCTCGGGCTAAGCTATCCTTCTTGGGGGACCCAAGGATTAGCCCCAGGGATTTCTCTTCATTTCAGGGCAGGGTCTGCCCCCCCCCAGGAGTTCCTCTGCCATGGAGGCAGGTTGTTACCCTAAGCATTCATTTCAGAGTGGCTCTCAGAAGTCCCATGCCTGCCTTTTTTGCATTGAGAACACAGGAAGCAGGAAGGCATGAATTCAGCCTCTGGGGCCCTTGCATTCTCTGAAGAAATGGTCTGGATGTTTGCAATTCAAGCAAGTCTTTGGGAGACTGTCCTGGGTAAAGTATTTTAAGGGTGTCTACGATGGCTAAGCTGATATTATGAGCTGAAATGATGCCTGCACAGAGTTTGAGATAACCCAAAATGTACTGGCCACTACAATGGGGCCATATGGTAACTTGACAAGTGGGGTTTGCATTTTCGAAAGCAAGATGTTTAATGAATTTGCTTTCATTTTCCTCTTGTTAGACTTTGAGCCTTTCAGCCTCATCTGTGAGAGAGCTGATGAAACTGCTATAGGGTTGGTTGAGACCCTGTCATATCTTAGACAGTGAGAGAGTTGCCAGCTCCGTAAGGGGAAATGGTTCCCAAGCATTAAGACTGGGGTTTTGTATCAAAGCAAAGAGACTCTGAGGAAACTTAGCCTACCTTTCATGGGTGTCATAGGGCTGTAACCTAAAAATTTATCCTTGGTCCTAGTTTTGGAGGTTTTTGGTTTCAGAATTGTGGATTGCTGTTTCTCTACAATTTTCAACAAATTCAGTTTTCCAGAGAACATAGTCACCCCCTGACAAGGTGGCCCATGCCACAAGATACCAATCATTAGGTGTAAGCCATAAGTCACTCAAGGTTTCAATCATGGATAAAGTAAACCGGGATGCCAACTTAATTATTTTATGTGTTTAAGCTAGAGGCAGCAATATTGTTGATGACTAACCTCTTCCTTTTCCCTGTCAGCATCTCCTGAAACCTCATACTCATCATCTGAGGCTTTTTCATCCAAGGGGGATTCCCTCCTGATGGGGTTCCCTCCCTGATCAGAAGCATTGTCTTCTCTGGCCTTCCTTGGGCATGAAGGGGTATTTTAATCTGTGTAACTAGGAATGCTTGAAGAGTTTGGGGGATTTTTATTCTTTGTTTCAGTTTTAGCATTTTCCTTTGTCTTAATTTTAAGAGGGGCTCACTTGGGAAGCAACCAGGTTAACTCAAGATCCGAAGCCCACAATTCCTTCAATAGAGTAAGATATTCCCTCTTTTTTAATTGTAAATCTTTAAAGAAGGATACCTCCCTGTAAAGTTTTGTTTTAGTGTTTTCAGTGGCCTTGGCAATATCTGAGTCAAATTGAAAAACAGAAGCACAAAATGGGGAAGTATTGACATATGGGGGGTATACTTGGGCAGCTAACATGCAAGGGTGGAGCATTCTTTTCTTCTAGGAATAACAAATCCTTTGGGGGAGGAACCTCTTCAGGCTTGCTGTGGACTGGAGCTCTTAACTTAGTCAAGGCAGGGAAAAGTTTAAGGGTAGGGACCTTTGCAGATGCCTGCTGGGACTCAGTATGCAGACCAGGAGGGCCCTGGTCTGGAATGAGAATGGAGAGAGATTCACAGATTGAAGGAACTCCACAAGGCACTGTAGGACATCTTTTTAAATCCTCATTAAGTTTCTGTTGAATATCTGGCAATGTCTTATAACCTCTAGGTAATTCATTAATCAAGTTCCAGTAGGAAAAGGCTGGAACAGGGAACTTTTCTGGGCCAAATGTTCTATAAAAATCTTTTAGACATTCACTCACTCTGGCCCACATCTTTTCACCTGTAGTTCCCTCTTTGGGAAACCAAGGACAAGCATCATCAATGAATATAAAGAATTTAGCAAGATCTTTTTTCCTAACCCGAGTTCCTCGTGCCTTGAGAGATACCTTGAGAGCATTTTAAAATATGCCATATTTGCTCAGTGCCTGTCCCAATGTTGCATTGCTCAGTCTTACCATAATCAGATCAGACTAACAGTGGACAGCTGCTGCAATCATAGTGCGGATCTTCTCTCATGTCCTTGGGGAAGTGTCGATCCTATGAGAGGAGGGCATCCGTGGGCAAGCAACATTCATCCAGATCCCTGTACCCAAACTCTATATCTGGGTGCCAGATGCCTGGACCTGGGGTCTTCATCAGATACCTGGGAGGGAATAAAAGAATGGAGGACAGGAAGCACAAAGAAAGAGAGCCAGTCTATTGCCTAATCAAGCTCTAAAATTTTATTTTCGGGTAGTAGCTTATACAGACATGCAAGGGGGAAGGCCACCCAAGGCCCAAGATCAATTTTACTAGAGTCACCACTCTCCCATTGTTCTTTTGGTTCCTGTAACACTACACAGCAAAGAGCAGATGTGCTGATAAGAACAGCTAACTGGCTAGGGTTCTCCCAGAGTGTAAGTGGGCTTGACATTCCTGAAACATGTTTGAGACAGAGGGTGTGTAAGCCAGCTTGACCTCTGGCAGTTTGGCTATCACAATAAATACTGAAATAAGTTTACAAAGCCTGACAGATCCCAGAAATTCCCATACTTGGTTCATGATGATTTGCATCTGGGCATATGACAATATGTGTTGACTCCCTTTTAGGATGTACCACAGTTAAGTGACCACAAGCTGACAGGACTGGGCTTTCTTAGCACACACTTGTTTACCCAGCTGGCTTAGCTCCAGTAGCAGGTCTTATGTGGACTACTAACATGTCTCCAATTCAGCATTGACATGTGAATTCCTGTTCTAGCTTCATTGGACATTGGGACTTTCCTGATTCAGACTGTGGTAGCCTCAGGCTTCAACTGGAAGAACTGAGGTCGTATGATGGGCAAGTCCTATTGGGATTCTTTTTTGCCCAAACCTCAAGGAATTTTTGAAGGATCCACTGAAGGTAAAGAAGACTTAGGGGCTGGGGATTTAGCTCAGTGGTAGAGCGCTTACCTAAAAAGCACAAGGCCCTGGGTTCGGTCCCCCAGCTCCGAAAAAAAGAACCAAAAAAAAAAAAAAAAAAAAAAAAAAAAAAAAAAAAAGAAGACTTAGAGATGTGACTGGAAAGGGAACAATTTGTACTCTTCTTTTTTTGTAAGACACCAAAGTTGCCTTACCACAGGAGTGCAACCCAAGAGGACAAATTTGCTGGAGCTGACCTCTGTTCTCTTCGCCAATTGTGATCTGGGGGAGCATGATTACTGGCCAATGCACCAAAATGTTGTAAGACCCCATAGTGCACCACCCATAGAGCACAGATTGAGAAAGTGACCAATGCAATAGCCTAAGGGTATAAGGTTTTTAATCCACATATGTGGGGTTGCTCATCCCCACAGGGAGAGGCAATACCAAATCCAAAAAGCACACAACTTTTATTCATTACAGAAGGCAGACTTCAGCAACATTGTTAGCTGGCTTATTCTCACTACTCATACACAGGACAAAGGATCTAGTCAGGTATTGGCTGGCCTGCTCAAGGGGCAGTTCTTGCCTCAGTTAGATATTTTCCTCATCAAGTGCTACAACTGACCTTGGTGTATCACTGGGAATGGGCGAAGTTGGCACATCCCTTGGTAGGGGGTGAACTGGGTGTTTGGACAGGGTCAGGATAACCTCTTGGGAATGTTCTCAGAATTTACCACAGGGAGGGGTAGGGAGTCTTTCCAAGAACAATTGTTTTTGTTTTGTCCTAATTACCTTGGCCTTGGTCAGTGAGGCCTAGTCATTCTTGACTCAATATCTTGATCACCAAAACTATATCATATCACTTGGCATCCTGACATCAGATGTATCTCTCAGAAAGGTCACAAGTTTGTCATAGGCATCCTGACCACCAGATATAGTTCTCGCAACCTTGCTTTTACACCTTTGTTTTTCAAGTCTATGAAACTATCAAACCTTATTTCTTCAGTGTCAATTGTCTTCTTCTCCTCTTAAATAGAAAGCCAAAGACACATGGTTAAAGCTGCTTAGTTCTCCTGCTTGCAGGAATTGGAACGTGGCCCCCTTGTTCTATTACAACATCACTAGCTTCCTCTTTTTTAAATCCTTCACTGTCTAAAGTTGGCTGTCCAGGATATTGCTCTGTAGATTGACCATGAATTTAGACATCTGTGTGCCAGTCTCGTGGGATTAAAGGTCTGTACCACCACACGTGATTTAAGCTTTGTCTCACCTAGAATTTGCTCTGTTCTAGTCTGGCATTGAAATCAGAGCTTTGCTTGTCTTTACCTTCTAGGATTATAGGTTTGTACTAAGTTGCCTGGTGCTAACTTAACTGGGTGGGAACTTGCCCCAAGGTCATTACTTCCTTAATTTAATTTAATATCTTTGAACACAGGATTCAGCTCCATTTCACTTCCTGCTGTCCCTTTAATACTCGAATCATATAATTTGCTTCCTCCTTTTTCAACTTCCTTTTCTCATTAAAATGCTCTTCATAAGAGTTAATTTTAGTAACTGTACAGAAGAACTTACAGTAGGCTGTTTTGAGTCTTTCTTTTTCAAGGAAATTAATCTAAATCTCTTCACTTCAACCTCAGATAGACACTTCAGACAAGGGCAAAAAGTGGCCACATTCTTCACCAAAATACCACAAAAGCATCCTACAGAAATTCTTCTCCTCTAAACCCCTTGGGCAAGGCCTGCGCAATTCAAATTACTCTCAGTAACAAAGTCTACTCCATTTCTACTAAGATGGTCCATTAAGCCCCATTTAAAACATTATATGGATTTCCTAATCCAAAGTCTCCAAATCTATATTCCCCCAAACGAAAGCTTGGTCAGGCCTATCACAGCAATACCTGGATCCGGGTACCAACTTCTATTCTAGTTAGGGTTATATTGCTGTAAACAGACACCATGACCAATGTAAGCTTTATAAATGACAATTATTTGGAGCTGGCTTACAGTTTCCAAGATTCAGTCCATTATCATCAATGAGGGAGCATCGCAGTGTCACAATATCCAGGCAGGCATGGTGCAGGAAGAGCTGAGTTCTACATCTTTACCCAAAGGAAGCCAGGAACACACTCAGCATCCTCAGTCAGCTAAAACAAGTTCCTCCAAGCCTGCCCCCACACTGATGCACTTCCTCCAACAAGGCCCTGCTTTCTAATAGTGACACTCCTGGGCCAAGCATTCTGAAACCATCACAAATGGAAACATATTATCCAGCACTTTCACTCCCTCTGGGTCAAAATGGAACTGCGCTCCTCTTTGGTGAAGGAATGTTTTCCATCTGGGAGTATGGGCATTCAGAAATAACCATAAATGAATCCGAATTATTCCAAAATCTATCTTTCTTTGGCTAGACCTGGATAGGTCGTGGTGGCTGTTGCCCCTGTACCCATGGTTTTTTTTTTTATTTGAAATTTGCATCAGTGCTTTTTTCAAGACAGAATTTTGGGCCCTGTGCGCACAAAAAACTATCTGGCTTTCCCCTCCTCCTTTAAGATTACACAGGGCATGGAATGAAGGTGAGCCACGAGGCTCTCAGTCATAGAGTTCTTCCTATATAAAGTTATAGGACGTTGCTTACCAGCAAAACAATCCAGGCACTGAAGTTCCTGACAGATATCAGGGTCTGTTTGTTAAAAAAAGAAGCCAAGCTTCCCACTGATAATTTTCTCTCATTTCTGGGTCTGAGAGAATATAAATCTTATGGGATTCAAACAGTTCTTTTGAAATATTCTGTAGAGCTCTCATTATTTCACCTGTTACCATAGGTAAATTTATAGGCCAACTTGATTGAAGCTTCCCTGAGGCTCATCCAACAGAATCTGGTAGTAGACACATATACTCTCCCTATCTTCAACAGCCTTAAAATCCCAGTTGGGTATGGTCAAAGTTAAGGCTGTATCAATATTTGCCTGGGCTTGTGTGGGCAGACCATTTACCTCTGGAACCAATTTCCAAGCTTCTCTGACAATTCTCTCACTTTCTTCATCTGTGAAAAGAACCTGGAACTGTTGTTGACAGTCATCCCAGGTGGGATTATGAGTCAACATGATTGAATCTAAAAGACCTAGGTGATCTGAGGGTCTTTTCGAAAATGGAGGCAGGGGATCTACGACTTACAATTATAAAGGTTATTACTGGTTAATGATACATAGGACACAAACTGTCTCTCCTGTACATCTGTGTGTTCAGAAGACTAGAGGAGTAAGGTCATAGCACAGTCAATCCCTTTGGGCAGTATAGCATGAATGTGTGTTGAACTCATATTAGGTAAGGGCACTAAAACTCATCAAAGTAAAAACGCCTAAGCTGCCATTTAAATTCTCACTATCTGTGCACCAAATCAAAGGCATCAAAGTATAGCAGCAGTCCTTAAAAGTCTCCCCATCAGAAAATGCCCAGGTCCATAATTTTCATCTACTATACTAAGAGGCATCATGGCATATACTCCTCAAATCATTTCACAAAATAAAAAGAGAAGGAATATTTCCCACTATATTTTATGAGAGACTACATTTACAGTGATATCTAAAATACACATCAATTTCCCTTATGGACACATGCAAACATAATCATTAAATAATTGCAAGAATACATGAAAAATATCATTCACAAAAAGTAGGGTTTGTCTCAAGGTGAGTAATGGTGGTTCAATATACAAAAATCTATAAAATTTAATTGACCACATAGATTAACTGAAAGAAAAAAAAGTAAAACAAAAGCGAACAAACAAAATCAAAAAACATGATCATTAAACTGCATCAGTACATGGTCTTTAAGAAGCGATCCCTTAATGATAAAAGTTCTCCAGAGATTGGCACACAGATGATATGGCTAAATATAATAATGGTAATATAGAAGAACCCCATATCAATATCAACTTAAATGGGGAGAATCTCAAAGTAACTGTACAAAAGCAAAGGTCAGTCAAGGTTGCTCATTCTGTTAAATGGATTGAATACAAGAGTTGAAATCTTAATTGAAACAATAAGGCAACTATCAATAAAGAGGATAAATACAGTAAAGTTGAAAGAATTTTTATTTGCAGATAGATACTACACATGAATTAGGTGGAAAACTTTACACATCAGTTAATACATTTAAGTTAGTTCACCTATTCTGCTCAGTCCAATGTAAACAGGTTTCTCCAAAGAAAGTCAGATAGGATCTGATTCAGGCCACATAAATTCCAGGTCCAAGACATCAGACAAGAATAAAACAACATCAACAGGATAGGTGTCAGGTAGAGTGTCCAAGACCCTAGTGCTGCACTTACCCTACACACCGTTTTGAAATATTACTGCTCTGTGAAATCCATAGCCACCATGCTACCTTGCCCCAGATTCACTGTAAGTATTCCAGTCAAACTGTAATCTAAACAGAATTCATTGTTAAAAACACTTGTTATAGCTGTTAGCAGCCAGGTTCAGGCCATAACTGACAAGCTCCTAAAATATCTTTTGGCGTTTGAGTGAGGGCTCCAAGGAAAAACAATGTACAGAAGCTAGGGTGCGAAATGCTTCCTCCACCAAGTGGGGATGTGACCCCACCATTGACTTCCACTCCAAGGTCTCAGAGACTTCAGAAGCATGAAGTATAATGAAATCCATGGCCTTAGTCTTCAGGTGCTCTGTGCTGTGGAGGTCAGCCAGGATCAGAGTTGGTACGGCATTCTTCACAGAGAGGTTCCTGCACAGGGAATCCTCACAAATGACCTTCAAGTCCTGCAGATCATACTTATCATCAGTTGCCAACAAACCAGTGGCCATTGAGTGGCTGTGGAGGTGTGGTGCCTTCCCTGTGTAAATGAAGGCCATCATTTCCTTAAAGACTTGCAGGTGAAGGTCATGGATCTCAATGCGGTTTGTTAGGCACTCCTGCATTTCATGTTCAAACATGGCTCTGAAAACTGGAGAGCGAGCTGCTAGGATGGCTTTGTGAGCTCTGAATTCCTGCCCATCTACAACAAGGGTGCAGTCTGTGAAGAGGGAATTTTCCCACAGCTCTCCTATGTCATTAGCCAACATCTGTGTTGGATCCTTGATTGCAGGTGTCATGTTATGTCCAGGCCTGCTAAAGGAGGGTCCTCCTATGGACACCTTGCAACACAGGATGAGCTGGTCTTCAGGGAGAAACCAATGCCTATGAGAGAGGAGGAAATCTCGAAGGATGAACTTCCTCAATGCCCATCGTTCATTTGGAAGAAACCTTATAACATTTGGGATCTCTGTAATTTGATGTTTCTCTCCTTGGGCATTTAAGATCCAGCACTGGAACTTTGCCATTACTGGGCTCTTTGGACAACTGTGCAAACCCAGACAAACAGACAGGTAATCTTTGCTTTCTTCATCAACACCGTTTGGATATAATGTCAAACACCATTGCACTTCTTCATTGGCCTCTAATGAGAACACTGGGCTTGTAATAATTTCCCAAATTCCATCCATACAAAATGAAAAGTTGTTAATGGTCCACTTGTAGCAGAATTTCTGAACACTGATATGTGTGTAGCCGCAGAGCTTGTCTTCCAGGTCCCCTGACATATCTTCTGGAGGTAGTTTGGAGATTAAGGTTGATCTGAAAGAAGTAATAGAATTTACTCTATTCTGCAAGATACAATTATAGATAGCCTTTCGTTTTTATTTTCAATTTCTGTTAAATTGCCCCTTTCATATTCTTGAAAATGTCTATTTCTAAGCAGGATCTGTAGGTTTCCATACTTGTTCTACCAAACATAAAACAGACCCACTATGACTGTTAAATCTCTCTCTCTCTCTCTCTCTCTCTGCCTCTCTGTCTCTGTCTCTGTCTCTCTGTCCTCATTTGATTGTGTCTGTATATCTCTGTCTTTGTTTTTGTATGTCTCTCTCATTCTCCACTACCCCCACCCAAATCTACCATGGGTCTGTATGACTCTGTGTATCTTTATTGAATATTAGGTCAATAGTAACTAGGTTTGACTATTCTATCCAACTTTTGAACTGTTTGGAAATGGATAAACACTACCATTTCAACTCTGTTGTACTAATCAGGGGCGTGTAATAAACATAAAGACTAAATTTCTCTATATAAATAGAAAGTGGATGTATGAGAAAAATCTGTAGGCAGAAGTCAAACTAATATAAAGTTGGCTAATGTCAATACTTACTTATTCCACAAGATTTGAAGTCTCAGATCCTCTTCAGAATTCAACAGAATCCTGCAGAAATAGGTTCAGATGCCAGTATAGAAATGAGCTTGCTAGTAAAGTGAGAGCAAGCAGGCAGACTCACAGCATCCTTCTTCTATGTACTTTTATAGGCCTGCAAGAGAAGTGGGGCCCAATTAATGGTGTGTCTTCTAGACTTAAGATTTGGATTAATGGTACATGTTTTCCAGACTCAAGAATCAGATTAAAGGTGTGTTTTTCTACCAAAAGAGTCTGTAGATGAACTGGATATATCTACTTCAACTTAAGCCAAAAACTGTTAAAAACCATCCTCTCCAGTTTTATAGGTTACTTAAGTCCACAGGAAGTCTAAAAAGGAGGATGTTAGGTACTCCTTCACAAGCAAAATGATGTTTCATGATTGTGGTGCATTGGGGTGTTGGGAGGGGTGGGGGTGTCTGAGCTAGAAAACAAAATAAAGACCCTGCTATGAGTTTTGTCAGATAGTCTCCTGTCTGTTATTTGGAGCAAGGGGGTGGTGAAGAACTCTTCAAGGATAAACTGGAATTTACATCCCAAATATATTTATTTACATTTGGGATGTAAATAAATAAAATAAATAATGAAGAAAAAGAAACCAGTACAGAGAGAAATGTAAGAGGGGAGGCAGTTTTTCCAGGAGAGTTTTTCGGAGACAGGTTGAAGAGAGAGAAATGGAGACACAGGGAAAGACAGAAGGATTCAGAGGACAAGAAAGTAGCCAGAAGAATACAATAGTTGGTGAAAGTTAGTATGAGGCAAGGAAGAGCAGCTCAGGAAATCCTGAAATAATTCAGATTGAATCAGGTACAATGGAGAAGAGTTTTAAACTACCCATCCAGACCTCAGAAAAAACTAAAAAGGAGTGACTTATTCACCTATAAGTATCACAGGCTAAATTTTTTTTCTAGGCCTAGAATAGACTTAGTGTCTAGAAGCTTCCAGAGATGACAAAAATTGCAAATAATAGTAGTTATTTTTACTATAAAAACACTAGAAAGTCTTCAGCAGGTCTAAACCAAATGTGACAGCTGAGCTGTTCCATGAACAAGTCAAACCCTCTTCATTCAGCAATAGAGGATGAATGACTACAGGGAAAGGAAAGACCACTTGTCCCTCAAAGAAAACATGCCCATTTATCTCTGTGTTTTTCTCTTTTTATGGTTTTTTTGCTCATACACATCCATTTATGACAATTTCAAGATACAAAAAACCTATGACTTTCCTTCAGAGAGGGGTGTAGCTTCAGCAACATCTTCATTGAGGGCAGTCCGCTGAGTGACTGCCATCTTTGTTGTTGGTAGATAAGGATTTCCTATGCTATTGTTTCAGCACCATTTAGCTAATGCAGACCATATGACTGGTTGTAGCTTCAGTGTCGTCTTAGTTAATGACAGGCCAGTGGTCATCTACCATATTTGCTATAGGCAGTTACATAAACATTGCCTCCTTACATTAGAATACTCTTTGAATCGCTAATTTCTATCCTGATTTGGTAAATCTTTATTTACTATTAATTTAATGATTTGCAGCAGTAAAAATTTAAAGAGCATTAATGATTGCATAACTCATATGCTTAATAGATATTCACTATCAATCTTTTTGGAAATCTGCTGAATATAACCTTACATGTTTAAAGTTATTAGGACAGAGAATCCCATCCATAGATGTTACAACTGCCCCACCCCCACCCACCAAGATCTCTGAGAAGAAATAGACACAGTGACAAGTCTGCCTAGATTATGGTATGATAACCACTAAGAAACAGTGCTCCATTGCCTTGCTGCTGTCTGTATCACCCTACACTGCTGTCAAACTGAGGATACAAGAGAGTTAAATGTCTCATATTGCCTAAGACAAGGTAAGGCTGCTTGCTCCTTCCTACTCCCTTATTCTCTTACTCCTACTCTCCCTGATACTTTAACCCCTTTCTCTATCTCTCTCCCCCTTTCCCCATTCCTCTTCTTTCTCCATGTGTTCCTGGCCAACAACTCTATCTCCATTTCTCTCTCTTTTTGTCTTCCTCCCTCTCTGACTCACACAGTCTCTCTAAATGTATGTCTTCTTTTTCAGCCTCTACTCTCTTCTCTTCCCTACCCGACTTCCCCTCCTATGCTCTAATTAACCTTGATTCTACACTGTAACTATACTAAGTGCATATATATATATATGTATATATGTATACATATACATATATATATATATATATATGTATTTCTATATCCATGTATCTACTGATTTATCATCTATCTATACTATCTATACTAAAAATAAACTACATCCAAACCATATAATAAACTATATTCTATACAATGGCTGGTAACCCTGGGGGAAAGAATACTTCAGGATGGGCCTGAAAGTGCAACCCTCCTACCCACACCACACCTAGTTCTAACAAACATATCCTGGCAATCTTTTCATAAAACAAAACAGATGTAATGTCGACCTATCAATGGGTTTCAAAAATGTTCTACGTTCTGATTTCAAATTTGTTATGTTAGTCAGAGGCCTCTAGAGAATGTACAGAATAAGTTTATCTGTATGAATAGAAACTGGATATATATGAGAAAAATCTAAGGGTGAGGTCCAGCTACCTAACAATGGCTAAAGCCAGTACTTACCCAGTCAACAATGTTTGAAGTATCAGGTTTCTTCTTCAATATATAATAGAATTCTGAAGTGGGCTCTAATGCTGGTGAGGGAATGGGCTGCTAGTAAGATGAAAGCACTCAGGCAAAGACAGAAGGCTTCCTTCTTCCTAGTGCTTATATAGGCCTCCATCAGAAGGTGTGGCCCAGTCCTGTACTCCCAAAATTTGGATTAAAGGTAGGTAAGTTTCTGACTCAGCACTCAGATTAAAGGCGTGTTTTTCTAGCGAGACACTATTTGAACCAGCTGTATGTACTTCAACTTATGAAAAAAAATTAAAGGTTATGTATGCCAACTAGTTTTGGACTTAAATTAATTAAATTAATTAAATTAATTCCAGAGTTAGTCCAGATGGGAATATGAGTAACCATGACCAGTGAACTGTGGTGAATCTTCCATAAATGAAGGGAATTTTCTGCAAAGCTATTATTTAAGCTTGTGCTGGTCTTACATTAATTCCTTACACAAACATCATCAGAGAAGGGATCTGAACTTGTCAGAAGTATGAGTGTTCACAAAATGGAGGGCAGGTGGAAGAACTCATATGGTGGGCATAAAGCAGAGCCCCAAACCTCTGATGGTGGCTTTCTTCTATCACGTATATTTGTCCAATCAGACCCACAGACCTTGTGGTGACTCCCCCAAATTTGGTTGGGGGGGTCTTGTAATTCCCTCTCAAGTACATCCTCCTTAAAAATGATTTCCCAGTTTTACTTAAGAGTGTGGTTAAAGAATATCCTAAGTGCTTTTGTAATTCAATCACTTTAACTGGGAGGATTCAGCTCATCAGTACTTCATAATCTACATCCTGTGCAGGTGAGTTCTCACCTCTTCAGACTTGGAACTGCACTGCTTGTTCTTTTGGTCCTGAGAAGGGAGAGAGTATTCTGTTTGCCAAGGGCTACAGCATATATTGAATAGATATCAAAGATTGAAGTTTGTGGTGTTTACATTGATGTAAAGTACATGTAAAATTCTATTTAGATCTCTCATCTCTCAAGTTTGTCATGTCTTGGGAAAAATCCATGGCACAGAAGACACAGAAAAATATTCAGTGATTCAATCACTTCAACAGCACCTAGCTCTCGTGTATAACTTGCTCCAAGTTTCTTTATCTCTCAATTCTAGATAAAACAATCAATTGATTTTTATTCTTTATTCCTGTGTTAGACTTATTGAAAAGTATGAGTATCAGTGACTCTGTCTCTGGTTTTTTGGGGCTTCAATAAGAGGATCCCTGGATAGATACGTAACATTGGAGATGCTTGTAGATGATCACTATGCAACAATTCCTTTGCAGGAAAGATGCTCTAAATAGTTCTTTTCTTAGCTCTCAGGAGCAGGCTCCTGTAGAGTGGAAGTGTGACCCACTGGGCATGAATCATGGGCTTTTCTAATGAAACCTCTGTCATAGGGTAAGATAGCGGTAGAGTATTTGTAGGGTCATGAATGGGAGGAGTGATTTACTAGAATCCTGCCAGAAACAAAAGGCTTTTGTACCACACAGTAGGAAGACAGGTGATAATGGTAGTAATTATCCTCATACCAAAGAATGCACCTAGTTATTATAAAAATCCAAACTGATTGTATGAGGACCAGCAGTCTCTTTTAGCTTCTATCCTCGAGATCTAGTAGAAACAGTATTACCAACCAGGCAGTATACACTAGCTGAGATGAGGCCTCCAACATATGCACATCAGGAGATCTCTGAGTCTGGGTTCAGTCAGAATAGACAAACCTAACCCTCAAGAGACTGGAGGCCCCAGGAAGGTTACAGTTCTGGTGGAGTGTATGAGAAGGGGACATCCTTGTGGAGATTGGAGCGTGTGGTTTAATGGGGGCTGGGAGTTTGGGATGTGGAACCCTGGGTGGGAGGGTGGATCAGGACTGGAATAAAATCTGGAATGTAAAAATAAATAACTAAGTTAAAATATTGAGAGATATTTAAAAAACAGACAAATGTACATAGAAAGCTCAAGAGAGAGATGGATAGAGCAGGAGAGAGAGAGAGAGAAAGAGAGAGAGAGAGAGACAGAGACAGAGAGACAGAGAGACAGAGACAGAGAGACAGAGAGAGACAGAGAGAGAGACAGAGAGAGGACACAGAAATGAGATAGAGAGAGACAAAGATGCACGGAGAGATAAAGAGACATACAGTGACACTAAACAGACAACAAATTGTGGCTGGCACATATCCATGCTCCCAGAAAGAGGAGAATCTGGTGATGTCTTTCACAGGCTCTAGAAACTGGTATGTACACTGAAGATGCTTTAACCATACTTACCTCAGAGGTTTCAGTCCAGGAAGCAGTCAAATACTTTCCTCTAAAAGACATATTTATTTGCACATATTAATTGTCATCCTTGAGGTTTTTTGCTTTGGTCTGCTGACATAGGACTAATCATGGAAGATTCTAGCCTATGTCAAATCAAACTAGGCTTAGAATGTTCTCATCATCTGATATTTATGGCTGAATAAGCTCACCACTTTCTAGTGCATTCTGATCTCTGGCTGCCTGATTTCATTTGTTCTGGCTCTAAACTTCTCTCCACTGAAACTGTTTTATTTTGGCTTTTCTCAGCTGCCTGTGAATTGCCCACTTGGTCTCATACTAACTTTGGAAATCAGTTCTAATCTTCTGTCTCCACCTCACTCTCTGACTTGTTCTGTCTGTGTCTCTCTTGTAGTCTCTTCAACCTCTCTGTATCTTTGTCCCATTAAAACTGGCCTCTCTATCCTTTGCTCTCTTCACTGACCTCTTGAATAGCTTCCATTCCTATACCTTCTTGTCAAAGTTGGGCACATCCTTTTCTGTCTAATACTTCTCTGATTTTTCACTTTCCTTTCACACTGTTGCTTCTTTCTACAAATTTATTTTACTTTCAGTGTGTGGAATTTATTGTGGATACTAAGGGTTTGTCTGTATTCCAATCACAGGGATTAAACTTGTCTCCCAAAGCTAAGCCACTTCACAACTAAAAATTTTATTTATATCAAATGAGTTTTGAGTTCTTTGTGTAGGCATTTTGGGGTTGAGGATTTACTGTTATAAATCTGGCTAATAAATTACAAGCTGATGAGGATTTGATTTTATGCGGTTACAGGTACTTGTTCAGACTTGTAGCCAGCTTTCTGGAGACTAGACAAGCTTTTGTTTGTTTGCTTGTTTTTTTTTTCAGGAGGTAACACAATTATTATCAAGTATGCTGAAACAGTTTCCTTTTTTTGTTGAAGTATCAAGCTCCTTGTAAGTGTTTTAGGAAAAAAAATGATCACACAAAATCGTCCCAATCTGGAACTCAGGTTGAGCACACTCTGGAATCCCTTGACCACTGCCCTCTCTTCCTTGCTCTGAAGGGGTTAGACCCTAGCATCTCAAAGTATAGTTTCTAGAATTACTGTGGAGCCTCCAGGATTCTTGTTTTGGAGTCTCCTGAGAAGTCTTGAACATGAATTCATGTTCCATGGCATTTTCATATTTATTGATTTTTCTCTTATATATTACACCTTAGGAAGAATTTCTCCTCCCTCATTTCCTCCATGTAGGCCCAGCAACCCCAATACATCCTCTTACACAACAACTACTTTGGTTCCTTCCAAAGGAGTGCAGGCCTCCCAAAGATGTCAACCAAGCAGGACATGTTACATTAAGCCTGGCACATGCCATCATACTGAGGTGGGACACTGCAAACCAGTAGGATGAAAGAGGTCCCAAAAGCAGGCAAAACAGTGAGAGACAGGTACCTGGTGATTATAAAAAAACGGTCCATGCTATATCCTGCTGCCAACAACAGTTGTCTTTTCTGTCCCCTTGGTTCCCATGGATAGCAGGGTTCAGAAATACCCAGATCTTTCCAGGCCACCCTGGAGAACGAGGAATGCTGCTGGAATAAATCCTCATCTCCTCATAGAACCAAATGTACAGCTTCGTAATTTATCAGCTAGATTTATATCAGTAAATCATCAACTCTCAAAAAGCCCAAACAAAGAACTGAAAACTCAATTGATATAAATACAAGCTGTACCCAGATGGGGCAAATGTACCCTACATTACTCTACTGCCCTTTGATAGCAACTTGGAGCTCAATCAGGCCATTTGGTTCTGTTTAAACATTTCTCTCAATGTCCTGTCTCATCTCCCCCTCTATCTAACTCTGTCTCTCCCCTCTCTAAACCTACAGCTTGCCCCTTCCTCCCACTCCCCTATCACACCCTGTAGACTTATCTGACTAATTAAGATTTTGCTGACTGCATGTGAATAGAGGCACTCTTGAGAAAGCAGAACATACACACAGCAATCCACAACAGGGACAGGCTGTCTTCCCATTGTTACGAATCCCACCAGAACACCAAGCTACTCAACTATAAAATATACACACAGGGCATGTCTGAACCCATTGAGGCTCCCTGATTTTACGAGAAGTCTCTGTGAGCTCCATGGGACTAAGTTAGGTCAGTTGATACTTTGAGTCCTGAGCTTGTGGTGTCCTTGACACTGCTGCCTTCTACAATCCTTCTTCCCCCTCTTTTGCAGGATTCTCTGACTTCTGCATAATGTTTGGTTTTAGGTTTCTTCCTTTACTCCAATCTATTGCTGGATGAAAACTCTCTGGTGACAGTTATGATAGGCTCCTTTCTACAAGTATAGCAGAGGGTCATTAGGAACAGCTCCATTGACTTTTTTCCCCAGTTGTATTTGATTCTACATAACAAATCTGGACTATTCATCCTCTGGGTCTTGGCCCTCCAGACACTTCCAGGTAGGTATGGGCTCCTTCTTGAGGCATGGGCTCAGGTTGTACCAGTCACTTGGTATCCACACTCACAATTTCTGTGTGATTATTACCATAGGGCACCTTCCATATGGAATAAATTATAGGTTGAAATTTGAGTGGCTGCGTTGGTGTTCCAATTCCTTCCACTGGATGCCAGGCCTTACAGAAGCTGGCCAGTTCAGGCTTCAAATCCCAACTAAGAGTCTTTGCTAGGATTGCTCTTGTAGATTCCAGGGAGTTTCTATTGCACTGGATTTCTTTCCTCACCCCTGAAATGATTCTAAATTCTACCGATGTCTCCCAGTACTCTCTGCTTCCATAATGTTCCCTCATCTTTGCTTTATCCATCCCCACATGACCACTGTCACCAGGGAAATTCTGTTGTCCCTCCCTGGAGAGGTCCCTGCATTCCACACTTGAGCTCTCTTGGTATTGATCTCATGGGTCTGTTGTATGATTGTTCTTTGCATTACAGCTAATAACCAACTTTAAGTGAATTCATTACTGTGTGAATTTCTGAGACTGGATTACCTCACTAAGGCTTTTGCCTGCAAAATTCATGATGTTATTTTTTAATATCAACCTTGTAATGCTCTATTGAGTAAATGTGCAATTTTCCCTATCCATCCTTCTTTTGAGTGTCATCTAGGTTTCCAGTTTCTGGGTATGATGATTAAAACTGCTTTGAACATATTTAGGAAATGAACTTGTGGTAGGATGGAATGTCCTGGAGATTGAGTCCCAGTTATCTGAGAAACAGACATAGTGATTGTCATAGCATCTGTACATGTTACCATTTCTACCAGCATATACTTCATAGCCTTAACTGCATGTGCTCTCACTTGTGTTTTTGAACTTAGCCATTCTGAGAAGTATCATATGGATTTTTACAGTCATTTTGATTTGCATTTTTCTGAGAACCAAGGATGTTAAACATTTCCTTAAATGCTTCTTAGATATTTCAGATTCCTCTGTTCAGAATTTCCTCTTCAGATGTCTAGCCCATTTTTAGTTGGTTTACTTGGTTTGATAGTGTCTAGATACTTGAGATGCTTATATATTTGGTAAATTAGTCTCCTGTCAGACGTTGGCTTCGTGAAATTTTTGCATTTCAACAAACTGCCATCTTGTCCTATTAATACTGTCAAAATCTCTCATCGAAGCATTTCGGTTCCTTGATGTCCCACTTATTAATTCTTAACCTTGGTGCCTTGGTTCTTGTTGTTTTGTTAAACAAGCTATCTAAGCAAGTTCCAATGTTCTCATGGTTATTGCTGTAAACATTTCAATAGAGGAAATGATAACATACTTCTCTTGACACCCAAACAGTTCAATATTCCTAATAGTTACAGAAGTGCATTGATACAACTGAATGTGGGTAAACAGAGAAAAGATGGGCAGGAGAAGAGACTTCTGTATCAGTAACACCAAGCGTTTAGATATGCACCTAAAAGAGGAAATTGTGCTCCCTCTTTGGGGTGCTTCAGAACTCTGAATTCATTTGTCATGTTTCCATACCACATGAGCTTCTGCGGAGAGTAACAGAAGATGTGGAATCCAAGCTGAGCCCATATGTTGCTGTAGTTAGGAATATTTGATGCTATTCAGGAGAACACAGGTTTTCTTCCTAGTAAAATGTAAAAAAAAAAAAAAGCTCCTGAATTCCATCAGGATGCCAGCCTCATGGAATCTATCACTCCCTTCTTATTTCTATATGTAGCACACATGCAAGTATTACGCACATACATATGCAGAATAAACACCCTAAATATGAAATGAACTAATTTTCCAAAACAGTGACTGAGACAATTTCATCACAGTTGGAAGAAACAGCCAAGAAAATCAGGAGCCAGCTTCTGTACTTTAATTTTTCTCAGGTATTTTAAAATGTTTCCTTATACATAGTTACTGCTAATATTAATGAATATAAGTGTCCCTAATCACATTACACTAAAACTGAACCAGAACTGTGCTACTTAGAAACATTTTTGTCTCATTATGAACGTTCTCAAAACCTCATTGGCCCATACCCCTTTTTTCATTTTAATTAGACATATATTATCTATATAATAAGAATACAGTTCCACTTTCCTTTTTTCTACTTCCTTCCTAATTTCCCTCTCATATGGATCCCCCCTTTCTGTCTCTCAGAAGAGGAAAGGCTACTATGAAATAACAATAAACAACTTTGCCATGCTGTTTCTATTACTATAGCTCTGTACCTCAAAATATGGAAGGTGAGAGCTCCTGTAGTTCTTTTATTGTTCACATTTGTTTTATCTTCTCCGGGTTTTCTCATGTCTTCTTATGAAGGTGAGAACTGTGCTTTCAACTTATTTAAACTATTACATTGGCTTTAGCAGGAAATGGCATGGAATCTGTAGATTGTTGTGGTAAGGTGGCCAGTTTAATGTGTTAATCCTACTGATTCATGAATATTGGAGATCTTTTCATCTGAGATGTTCTTCAATTTGTCTCTTCAAAGACTTGAAGCTTTTATCATGTAAGACCTTCATTTGTTTGGTCACAGTTAGTTAAAGATATTCTATTTTGTCGGAGGTTATTTCTTTCTCAGGCTGTTTGTCCTTTCTATAAAGGGGGACTGCTGAGTTTCTTTATTTGTAGTTAATGTTTCCAGCTTCTTTGCTGAAAGTGTTTTTCAGCTCTAGGAATTCTCCAGTAGACTTTTAGGGTCAGCGATGTTTTGCATATCATCTGCAAATAACATTTTAATTTCTTCCTTTCTGAATTGTGTCCCCTTAGTCTCCTTCACTTTTCTTAGTGCTCTACATAAGACATCAAGTATTATAGTAAGTAAGTATGGAGAAAGTCGAAAATCTTTCCTTCATTTTGATTTTGCTGGAATTATTTTGAACTTCCCACATTTAAACTGATGCTGTTTATTGTTATGGTGTAAACTGTGCTCTTATTTTTAGCTATGTCCCTTGTATCCCTAATCTCTCCAGGACTTGTGTTAGTTATCACGGGGTGCTGATTTTTGTCAAAGGCTTTTCTACATGTAACGAGATCTTCATGTGGCTATTTCTTTCGATCTTTTATATGGTAGATTGCATGTATTGAATTTTGTATGCAGAACCATTCCTGCATCTCTGAGATGGAATTTTCTTTATCCTAGTAAATGATTCTCTCGATGTGGTCTTGGATTTGGTTTGCAAATACTCTATTGCTTATTTTTGCATCTGTGTTCATAAGAGAAATAGGTTTGTAATCTTCTTGCTCTTCTGGGTTTTTGTGTGATTTGAGTATCAAGGTAACTGTGGTCCTCTACAATGTATTGTCAATTGTTTCCTCTACTTCATTTTGTGAAATCATTTGAGGAGTACTGATGTTAGCTCCTCTTTGACATTCTGGTAGAATTCTGTCCTAATGTCACCTTAACCTGAGATTATTTTTTTCCTGTGGAGAAGTGATTTATAATGACAGGTTATATTTCACTAGGGGATATAAGTCTCTTTTTTCCTTTCTTAAAATTTTTTATTAGTTACATTTCTTTACTTTCATTTCAAATGTTATTCCCCTTATGGTTTCCTGTCCATAAGCCCCCATCCCTTCCCCTCCATCTCCCCCATGATCCTGATTTTACTGTGGTAAGTGGTAGCTATTGAGGAATTTAACCCTATCTTTTAGAGATTTCACTTTAGTGGAGTAGAGGCTTCCAAATATGTCCATAGAATTCTCTGGATTTCTCCAGTATTTAGTTAATTTGGATAAGGGTTTGCTGATCTTACTGATTTTCTCAAAGAACCAACTCTTTTTTTATTTTACTTTTTTTATATGTCTGTGATGTGTTTTGACAATATTTAGCCTCTGTACCCATCTCTTATTTCCCTCCATTCTCCCTGGAATGCTTCCCTTCCTAATGTCTCCCTGATTGTTCAATATGTTTGTGTGTGGGGGTGTGTGTGTATGTGAGCAGAGTGCATAATGTGTAATGACCAAATCATGGTAACTTGGACTCCTATATTTTTAATTGCTAAGATTTGTAATCTGAGCCTCTCTACTTGTTTTTTTTAAATTACAATTATTTTTTATTGAATATTTTATTTACATTTCAAATGTTATTACCTTTCCCAGTTTCCCAGCCATAGGCCACCCTCTCCAATCCCTCTTCTCTTTCTTCTATGAGGATATTCCCACACCACAACCATCTCCCTCTCCGACCCCCTCCTTACATTCCCCTGTCCTGTTGGGGTCCAGCCTTGTCAGAACCAAGGACTTCTTCTCCCACTGGTGACCAACAAGACCATCCTCTGCTACACATGCAGCTGAAGCTATGCATTGGTCCATTGTAATCTTTGGGTAGTGGATTTCTTCCTGAGACACATTTGTTTAATTGATACTTTGTATTGTTTCAACTTTATTGACTTCAACGTTGAGTTTGACTATTTCTTTCTGCCTACTTCTTTGGGTGTGTTTTTGTTTTTGTTTTGTTTGTTTTTGTTTTTGTTTTTTTTCACATTTCTATGTAGAGCTTTAAGGAGTGCTCTCATGTTTCAAATAGGATATCTCTCCACGTTTTTTTCTGTTTTAAATTATCTTTGACAGTGGGGTTGATGATTTCTATGGAATCGTCTGCTCCTCAGATTCTCTCTTCTATCTCTTATATTCTGTTGGTGATGCTTGTATCTACGGCTCCTTGTCTCTTCCTTTGGTTTTCTATATCCAGGGTTGTCTCCCTTTGTCCTTTCTTTATTCCTTCTATTTCCATTTTTTAATTCCTTCACCTGTTTGATTGTGTTTTCCTGGAATTATTTCAGGGACTTTTGTGATTCCTCTCTGTAGACTTCTACATGTTTATTTATATTTTCCTGCGATTCTCTAAGGGAGTTCTTAATGTCTTTCTTAAAGTCCTCCATCATCATGATCAAATGTGATTTTAAATCAACATCTTGCTCTTCTTGTGTGTTTGGACATTCAGTGTTTGCTTTGGTGGAAGAATTGGGCTCCGATGATGCTATGTAGACTTGGTTTCTGTTGCTTGGATTCCTGCGCTTGCCTCTTGCCATCAGGATGTCTCTGGTTTTACCTTGTTCTGCTATTTCTGACAGTGGCTAGACTGTCCTATAGGCCTGTGTGTCAGGAGTGTTGTGGACCTGTTTTCTTGTTTTCTTTCAGCCAGTTATGGGAACCGAGTGTTCTGCTTTCAGAAGTGTTGTCTTTCTTGTCTACTGTTCTTCAGTTGTTCCTGTGGGCCTGTGTCCTGAGTCCACCAGGCAGGTCACTTGGATCAGAAAAGTTGGTCTTACCTGTGGTCCTGGGGGGTTGCTTTTGAGCTCTTCTTGACAGCTGCAACCAGGAGGGCCTGCACCACCTTTTCCCAGGTCCCTGTGCACCAGGGTCCTAGATGGCATTAGATGGTTTCCTCTGGAGTCAGAAATGTGGGCAGAGTGTACTCTTTTCTGGCTTCCCAGGCATGTCTGCCCCTCTGAAGGTTTAGCTCTCCCTCCCACAGGTTTTGGGTGCAGGGAGCTGTAGATCGGGTTACTTCAGGTCCAGGCAGTGTCCCTGGTGCTCCAGGCTTGAGTGTCCCTGTCTTCTAGTTCCAGAGGCCCTATCCAGTTTCCCCTAAGCCAGGCATGTGAGCAGGGGTGGGCAGTATTGGCAGCCTCTCCAGCTCTACAGTCTCAGGAGTGCCCACCTGTCTGGGTGGTGAGCTCTCTCCCCCACGGTATTTGGGAGCAGGAAGCTGTTCTCTCCACTTTTTAATTAGTAACTTATTGCTATGAACTTTCCACATATATCTACATTCACTGTGTCACATAAATTTGGGAATGATGTATATCCATTTACACTTAATTCTAGAAAGTCTTTGATTATTCTTTAAGGGCCTCTATCATTTTCATAAGGCTGGTCTAAGGTCCCATTCTTTAGCTATGTTGGAATATTCCATGTCAGCTATGGTAGGGTTGCTGGGTTAAAATAGGTACATGCTGTCCCGGATGTTATTGGTTGTGCTCTTGACGTTGACATCGATGCACCTGACGCTGTGAAGACTTTGTAGGTCTAGGTGATGAGATCTGCTTTTGTCTCTCCAGGATAAGTATTTTGTTATTTCTCTCTGCTTCCTGGAGTTTAGGAGGGTGTGGTGGCTTTCTGGTGCACTGTAGAAAACTTGGTAAGCACCTGTTCTCATGGCCTGTTCTGCTTGCATGTTTCCAGCCTATGCCTGCCGGGATTGGAGGCTGTGATCATGGGGTCAGTAGGAGGAGGTAGGCTGGAGATCTTTGTGATCCTTTTAATCTCCTGCAATATAGCAGGGAAATGGAGACTGTAGCAGGTTTTATGCTACAAAGCTGGGGATGGGACTCAGGGTTTGTGTTTGGAGATGTTGGATTTCTGTGGATCCAACATCACCCTACATGTAGCCTTGGCAGTAATGATCTTTGAAATTAGCAGGAATGAGAGCTGTGGTTGTGTGGTGGGACAAAGCAACAAATGGGGAGAGGGAGAACACAAAGGGAAGCTCTTTAGGATCCACTGATGAGAGGAAAGAATGGGGCAGGTAGAAAGCTATAGGAGTTAGATGTGTACTAGGAGGTGAGCCTGTGTTATAGCATCTTTGGCAACTGAGGGAGAAATGAAGATTGGCAGGCAGACTGCCAGGTTTGAAAACGCTCAAGTTAAACTATGTTTAACAAAATAGAATTAAAATTTTATCTAGCTCACATTGATATAATTTTTAAAATAATAAATATCGGACCACTTTCGAATGTTGTAGCTTTTCACCTAGAAGATTTAACTGTAGGCTGTAATGTATGAACAGGTAAACAAAATGAGGAATTAATTGTCTTCCTAAGGGCAGAGGTATATGATTTATAAAACATTCCTGACCTTTCAACAGTTTGCATTTGAAAGAAAATAAGCTTGTGTTCTATAGGATTCTCTGGTCTTCCTCCTGGACACACACAACTATAGCAAACACTGTTTTTCATTGCCATCACTTTAAATGTTTTTTCTGGTGTTTGAATTATGTATAAATGAAACATCAATGGACTCCTGAATGTTGGGATTCTTCTCTACACTGGGGTGTGAGATTCACACAGGCTGAGTTGTCAGGAGGGGCTTTTACCATCCTTGAAGTAAGGAACCTATTCATTAAGTTGGCAGCAAATCGAGGTTTCTCACAGATACCTGGCTTGATTCTACTTCAGTGTTGTGGTAACTTTGAGGGAGACACAGGGGAGGGTCCCCCTTGCCTTTTTATTAACTCATTTATGTTGAAGATATCCTAGGAGTGGAAACATTAGGGCCAGAGCATCCTGAACATTTTCAGGTTGGAGGGACTGCCAAAAAAGTAATTTTGTCAACTCAGACTTTTTCCAGACCAGACAATGGAAAACTTCATTTCTCCACAGGGTCACCAGTGACTGGTTCTGACAGATTTTAAGGATAATTGTGATAGATGATTAACTTGTGATTTTCATTTCACTGTTGTTTTGTGTCATTGTAAGCATTAGTATTGCTGTGAGAAACACTATGACCTGAAAGACTTTAATCAGCCTACACGTTCACATTGCTGTTAATCCCTGAAGGAAATTAGGACTAGAATTCACACAGGAAGCAGGAGCTGATGCAGAAGACATGGAGAAATGTTACTTATTGCCTTGCTGGTCCTCACATGCTCAGCTTGCTCTCTTATGGAACCCAAGACTACCAGAACAGCAAACACACCATGCAAAATGATCTGGCCCTCCCCCATCAGTCATTATACAAAATGCCTTGCAGCTGGATTTCCTGGAGGCATTTTCTCAGTTAAGTTTCCCTTCAATCAGATACCTCTAGTTTGTGTTGTTAGTTAATATAAGACAGGCCAACATGTGTAGTAAAGCTGGAGATCTCTTGACTTTACTATGAATCATGTCCACATTCTCCTTGATGATGATGAGCCGACTCAACTGCTGTAATAATTGCTCAACCTGTTTTTGTTGTTTCTTTTATTTAATATTTGGTTGGCTGTTTTTGTTTTGTTTTTTAGATATTAATTTGTTTAAGAAGAATGACATCAATTCAAATAAACTAATTTCCCATGACAGCCTTACTCACTGTGTTTTCCATGACACCACTTCAGTTTAGGTCCTTCTGCTTCTACCTCTTGACTATAATTTTGAGAAGGACACCTCTGACTTTAGTTTCAGAGTTGATCTTTTTGGGAGTTATACATAATGGTGTGGATATTCATGTGGAATTTGTGAGTTTGTTTTCATTTTGGAGAGAGAGAATCAACATATATGTGAGAGACACACCTATCAAACACCCAGGAGTCCGACTTTATGAATTTTCCAATGCAGACCATTTAAAATATACACCTTTTCTGCATATAGAGAAAACAGAGATTTTCATCTCTCCAGTGATAATTTTGAATCATTGTTCAAAATGATCTTCTTGTATATAAACAATTTCCTCTGACAATCACAATAAAATTGTGAACCAAAACATTAATCACTCCATACATAACCACAGACCAATTTCAGATTGATTTGTGCTCTCTCTCTCTCTCTCTCTCTTTCTCTCTCTCTCTCTCTCTCATTTGCAACAGAGTATCTTTATATAGCCTTGGCTGTTTTGAACTTACTCTATAGAACAAGCTGGTCTAAAAATAAGACAGAGATGTTCCTACCTCTCCCACTTATGACTAGAATGTAAATGCTTAACTTCTTAATTTGTAAGGCACAATACTAAAAGTGGGAAAGGTTATTAAAAATGAAAAATATATAATGTAAAAGTATTTTGGAATGTATGGAATGTTCATTGTTGACGTGCTGTCAGTGGGCCCTATCAATGCAGAGACAGAGGTAGAAGAATAGGTGTCCTTTAGTCTGGTCTGTACATGGAGCTCCACCACAGCAGAAAGAGATGGAAGAAAATATCAGTTGATATCTTTGTTTAATATGATTATTTTGCCTGGCAAATGCAGAAGGAGATCTTTCTCTTGCTCTCCTCTTCTCCTTATATGTATACATTCTCAGTTTGTTACTGTTGTAACATCTCTCTGCCCGCCAGGCTAGCCTTCATCCTCCTATCCAATCTGGGTCTCCCAGGCAAGATCAGTCATGAGTACCACACACCGTGACTCAGTGACCCTATTAAGGAATGCCCCAGAGATCAATCAATGCAAATATTCAGTGTGCATTTGGCCTCCTCTGATTGGTCTCCAGGCAATTTTCTTTTTTCTGGAATCAATCCACATATACAGGTAGTCAACTGAGGAAAGTTGCATCTGTGTGTTTAGCAGAAGATAGAATTGGGGACCTCAACATGCTAGGCAAGTTCCCTACCACTGAACTAAGTTTTCACACTGCATTTCTTTATTACTCCTATGAGTTCTTTTAAAAACAGTGTACAGCAAATCAGTAGTCAACATTAAATAAAATGGAGAGAAATTTGAAGCAATCCCACTAAAATCAGGGACTATCGAAGGTTACCCACTTTCTCCCTATCTATTCAATATAACACTCAAACTCCTATCCAGAACAATTAGACAACAAAAAGGGGTCAAATCAATACAAATTCAAAAGGAAGTATTCAAAATACTACTATTTGCACATGATTTTGTAAACTTAAGGAATATAAAAAATTCCACCAGAGAAGTCCTAAACCTGATAAACAACTTCAGCAAAGTGTCTGTATACAAAATTAACTTAAACAAATCAGTAGCCTTTTTCTATTCAAAGGATAAACATGCTGTGAAAGAAACTAAGCAAATGACACCCTTCACAATAGTCACAAATAATAAAAAGAAATACCTTGGTGTAACTCTAATCAAGAAAGTGAAAGATTGGTATGACAACATCAATTGTCTAAAAAAAGAATTGAAGAAGATCTCATAATTTGTAAAGAACTCACATGCTCATGAATTGGCAGGATTAATATAGTAAAAATGGATATTTTGCTGAAAGCATCATGCTGATTCAAGGCAATTCCCATTAAAAATTTCAACTCAAATCTTCATAAAGTTAGAAAGGGCAGTTTGCAAATTCATTTCAAATAACAAAATGCACTGGATAGCAAAAACTATTCTTAACAATGAAAGAACTTCTGGGGCAATTACCATCCCTGACCTCAAGCTGTTTTACAGAGCAATAGTGGTAAAACTGCATGGCATTCATAAAGAGACAGGCAGGTAGATCATTGGAATAAAATTGAAGACCCAGAAATGAACCCACATACCTATGGTCGCTTGATCTTTGACAAAATAGCTAAAAGAATCCAGGGGAAAAATGACGGTATTTTCAATAAATGGTAATGGTTCAACTGTCGGTCAGCATGTAAAAGAATGCAAATTGATCCATTTTTATTGCCTGGTACAAAGCTCTAGTACTAGAGGATCAATAACTTCCAAATAAAACCAAATATACTGAAACTAACAGAAGAGATAGTGGAGAAGAGCATCAAATACATGGGCACAGGGGAAATTATCCTCAACAGAACACCAATGGCATATCCTCTAAGGTCAAAAGTAGACAAATGAGACCTCTCAAAATTGCTAAGCTTCTGTAAGGTAAAGGATACTGTCAATAGGAAAATATGGCAACCAACAGATTGGAAAAGATCATTACAGATCTCACATGCAATAGAGGGCTAATATACTATATACACAAAGAACTCAAGAAGTCAGACTCCAGAGACTCAAATAACTCTATTAAAAATGGGGTACAGAGCTGAAGAAAGAATTCTCAACTTTGGAATATTTAATGGCCCAGAAGCTCTTAAAAGAAATATTAAACATCCTTAGTCATCAGGAAAATACAAGTTAAAACAACCTTGAGTTTACAGCTCACAACAGTCAGAATGGCTAAGATTGAAAACTCAGGTGACTATATGCTGGCAAGGATGTTAAGAAAGAGGAATACTTCTCCATTATTCGGGGATTACTAACTGATATAATCACTGCAGATATCAATCTGGCAGTTCATCTAAATTGGACATAGTACGTTTCCCCAATATAACAAAGATATATGCACCACTATATTCCCAGCAGCCTTACTTATAAAAGCCAGAAGCTAGAAAGCACCCAAATGTTCTTCAACAGATGAATGGATTCAGAAACTGTGGCACATTTCCATAACCAAGTGCATTGCAGAGGCCAAGAAGTGCTTGCTGACAGGAGCCTGATATTGATGTCTCCTGAAGATGCTATTCCAGAGCTTTAAAGATACAATGGGAAGGCTTGCAGTTAATCATGAGGCCCCAGTAGAGTTAGAGAAAGGACTGAAGGAGCTGAAGGGGTTTGGAACACCACAAGTAGAAAACAATATCATCTAACCAGAGAACTCAGAGCTCCTAGGGGCGAAACCACCAATAAAGAGTACACAAAGGGACCCATGGCTCCAGCAGCATATGAAGCAGAGGATGGCCTTATCTGCCAACAGTGGGAGGAGAAGCCCTTGGTCCTGTGCATGCTGGATTCCCTAGTGTAGAAGAATGCCAGGGCATGAAGGCAATAGAGAAATGTTGGTGTTAGGGGGCACATCCTTATATAAGCAGGAGGATGGGGATGGGAGTGGGTGTAACCAAAAAAGAGATAAAATTCGAAAGTAAATACATAAAAATATCCAATAATAAAATCAAAATTCTTAAACAGTTTTTCTAAAGAAAACTTGGTTTAAGAAGTACACAGAGCATATAATACTGTGTTTCTGAGACTGGTGTTACTCATAATGTGTTGTATCAGTGCATGGGGAGCTCAGGTCTCTATTTCCAGCACTGCAGATTATAAGGCAGAACAATCTTTATTACTTAGATGTTAAAATCATCTACATCAAGAATTATAATATAACAAAAAATATAGGTTTCTGTAAATCCAATAGAGGGGATTCAAAAAGTTCATTTACTGGGTTTTCTACTCACCCATGGTCATTGGTTTCTCCTAAGACCAGTCCAGGCTCTGCTGAAAGGTGAGCATAGTACAAGGGTCCTTTAGCATTTCTGGACAAACCAGTAAGTTTTTATTCAACATTCCAAGAAATGTGAAGCCCCTCCTGGCTTGTTATGTCTTCACAAAGATGGGTAAAAAAAAAAAACCCTTTTATTTGGAAGGATAGGAGAATTCAGCCAGGATCAGCTGATTCAGTGTCCAGAACCTGTATGAGATGCTACCAGATTTTTAGTGTAAGTCATTCTGTCTACAACCTCTGCACACACAATGCACTACCTGTCAAATCAAAAACCAAGGAGTATTTGATCATACTCCATAGTGTTGGACTGTAGTGCCAGGGAACTCTTCGTAATCTCCTAAAACACAGACAGAAGCTAATCTGAAACAAGTTAATCATGGTCTTTATTCTATTCTAGCTATCTCAGGCCCCTCCAACACACCACGTTTACAAGCACAGAATGATTAAATCAAATTTGATATCAGGGCCTACAGGAGGACTCCTTTTCTGATGTTAAAGGGTAACCTTGCCTATGTCTGGTTGATCTGCATTCATCAGGCCAGTGTCAGACTTTGACAAACGTTTTGCATTTTCCAGAAGGCTGAAGTTTTCTCTTTTTATTCTTTCTAGGTTAAAAAAAAACTGTTTCTAGTCATGTCTTGCCTATAATTCGTTTTCAAATGTCCTTCCTCACCACAATTAGAATATCTCCCATTAGGCATGAAGATCCCAGGAGCCAAGCTAGGGAAAAAAAGAGGCCTTTGACTGAAAAAGAGGCCCAGGTTCTGTTTGAGAAGATTGCAAAATACATTGGAGAGAATCTAAAGCTCCTCCTGGACAGACTGGACGGCACCTACTGTTTCCAGCTCCAGAAAGACCAAGTGTGAGTGAGATGAACCCTAAACTGGATGCCAACATATCCAGAATAAGCTAGTGTCCCTGGGGACATGTTTTGGAAAGTTTACTAAGACCCACACATTCTGGTTGCACATTACAACATTGGATTACCTTGCACCCTATGCTAAGTATGGATAAAGCCTGGAGCAAAGCACTCCTTCTTGAATGGAAACCCTGTGTGAAATCCTGTCTGAGTCAAATCACTGAATACACGTCTTGGTACCAGGGAGTAGTGATTTATTCCATGGCAGACATTCCTTTGGGTTTTAGGATAGCAGTGAAGTCTACCCAAGAGTGCAGAAAACTGGACCCCATTGTAGTGGTCATGTTCCATCAAGCAGATATTGGAGAGTACATATTCCAAGAAGAGACATTGATTTACAATACCAGGGAGTAGTGTTTATATTGAATAAGTAGGGAGAGAGTGGGCAACCTTGTCTAGTCTCTGATTTTAGTGGGATTTCTTCAAGATTCTCTCCAGTTAGGCTAATGTTAGCTATTGTTTTACTGTATATGGTTTTACCAAGTTTAGGTATGGACCCTGAGTTCCTTTTTTTTTTTTTTCTGGGACTCTTATCATGAAGGGGTGTTGAATTTTGTCAGATTCTTTCACTGCATCTAATGAAATGATTGTGTGTTTTTTTTTTCCTTGGGGTTTGTTTTTATAGGGGATTACATTGATGCTTTTCTGGATATTGAACCATCCCTGCATACCTGGAATGAAGCCTAATTGACCATGATGAAGGATCGTTTTGATGTGTTCTTGGATTCTGTTTGCAATAATTTTATTGAGTATTTTTGTGTACATATTCCTAAGGGAAATCAGTCTGAAGTCCTGTTTCTTTGTTGGGTCTTTCTGTGGTTCGGTATAAGAGTTATTGTGGCTTCATAGAAGGAATTTGGTAGTGCTCCATCCATTTCATCTTTATGGAATAGATTGGACAGTATTGGACTGAGGTCTTCTATGAAGTTCTGATAGAATTCTGCACTAAATCCATCTGATCCAGGGCATTTTTTTATTGGGAGACTTTAAATGACTGCTACAATTTCCTTAGGAGCTATGGGGTTGTTTAAATTGTCTGTTCCTGATTTAACTTTGGTACCTGGTATTTGTCTACAAAATTGACAATTTCCTTCAGATTTTCAAGTTTTGTTGAATACAGGCATTTGAAGTAGGATCTGATGTTTTTTTGAATTTCCTGATTCTTTTGTTATGTCTCCGTTTTCATTTCTGATTTTGTTAATTTGGACATCCTCTCTGTTCCCTCTGGTTAGTCTGGCTAAGGGTTTATCTATCTTGTTGATTTTCTCCATGAACCAGCTTTTGGCTCTGTTCATTCTTTTTATAGTTCTTATATTTCTACTTGGCTGATTTCAGCACTGAATTTGTTTATTTCCTGCCTTCTACTCCTCCTGTGTGTATTTGCTTCTTTTTGTTCTAGAGCTTTTAGGTGTGCCATCAAGCTGCTGATGTATGCCCTCTCCTATTTCTTTCTGCAGGCACTCAGAGCTATGAGTTTTCCTCTTAGCACAACTTTCATTGTGTCGTATCAGTTTCAGTATGTTGTACCTCATTTTCATTAAATTCTAAGAAGTCTTTCATTTCTTTCTTTATTTCTTCCTTGACCAAGTTATCAGTGAGTAGAACATTGTTCAACCCCCATGTATAAGTGGGCCTTCTTTCCTTATTTTTGTTATTGAAGAACTTTCTTAGTCCCTGGTTGTCTGATAGTATGCATGTGACTATTTCCGTCTTTCTGTATCTGTTCCATCCTGTTTTGTGAATGATTTTATGATCAGTTTTAGAGAAGGCACCATGAGGTGGTGAGAAGAAGGTATATCCTTTTGTTTTAGGATGGAATGTTCTATAAACATCAGTTAAGAGCATTTGGTTCATAACTTCTGTTAGTCTATGTCTCTGCTAAAACTCTGAAAGATATTTTAGGAGATTGACAGCTATGACCTACACCTTGCTGCTAATAGCTAAAACCAGTATTTTTAACAATGACTTCTGTTTAGATTACGATTTTGCTGGAACATTTACAGTTAATCTGGGGCAAGGCAGCATTGTGAATATGCATTTCATACAGCTGTAATATTTCAAAATGGTGTGTAGGGAAAGGGCAGCATTAGGGTCTTGGACACTCTACCTGACATCTATCCTGTGGATGTTTTACTCTTGTCTGATGTCTTGGAACTAGGATTCAACTGGCCTGAAGCAGAGCCTAACTGACTTTCTTTGGAGAAACCTGTTTGCATTGCACTGAGCAGAATAGTTGACCTAACTTATATGTATTAACTGACATGTAAATTTTTCCACCTAATTCATGTGTATTATCTATTTGCAAATAACATTCTTTCAACTTTACTGTATTTATCCTCTTAATTGCCAGTAGCCTTATTGTTCTAATTAAGACTTCAATTCTTGGAAGGAAACAGACCAGATAGAGAGTTCTCTGCACCCAGGTCCCATGGGAGGGAGAGCTAAACCTACAGAGAGGCAGACATGCCTGGGAAACCAGAAGAGACTGCACTCTGCGCACGTCCAGACGCCAGAAGAAAACACCAAACGCCATCTGGATCCCTGGTGCACGGAGGCTCCCGGAAAGAGCGGCGCAGATCTTCTCGGTTGCTGCCACCGCGGAGAGGACTTAGGCAGTACCCCACGAGCACACTTGAGCCTCGGAACTTCAGGTAGGACCAAATTTTCCCCTGCAAGAAACCTGCCTGGTGAACTCAGGACACAGAGGCAAAATTCCTCTAGGACCGGGCACTTCCTGTGTTTACCGGAGGTCCCACACCCGCGGATCTCGGCCCGCAGCAGCTCTCTGCTCCCAAACCCCGTGGGAGAGAGACCTCACTGCCTGGTCAGGTGGGCACTCCTGAGGCTGCAGAGCGGAGGAGACCACCAACACTGCCCACCCCTGCCCACATCCCTGGCCCAAGAGGAAACTGTATAAGGCCTCTGGGTTCCCGTAGAGGAGGGCCCAGGAGCTGCAGGACCCCTGCGCCTGAGACACCGCCGGAACCTGAAGGAAACAGACCAAATAAACAGTTCTCTGCACCAAAATCCCTCGGGAGGGAGAGCTAAACCTACAGAGAGGCAGACACGCCTGGGAGACCGGAGGAGACTGCACTCTGCGCACATCCAGACGCCAGAAGAAAACACCAAACGCCATCTGGAACCCTGGTGCACAGACCCTCCCGGAAAGAGCGGCGCAAATCTTCTCGGTTGCTGCCGCCGCGGAGAGAACTTAGGCAGTACCCCATGAGCACACATGAGCCTCGGAACCTCAGGTAGGACCAACTTTTCCCCTGCAAGTGACCTGCCTGGTGAACTCAAGACACAGGACCACAGGAACAGCTGAAGACCTGTAGAGAGGAAAAACTACATGCCCGAAAGCAGAACACTCTGTCCCCATAACTGGCTGAAAGAAAACAGGAAAACAGGTCTACAGCACTCCTGACACACAGGCTTATAGGACAGTCTAGCCACTGTCAGAAATAGCAGAACATAGTAACACTAGAGATAATCTGATGGTGAGAGGCAAGCGCAGGAACCCAAGCAACAGAAACGAAGACTACATGGCATCATCGGAGCCCAATTCTCCCACCAAAATAAACATGGAATATCCAAACACACCAGAAAAGCAAGATCTAGTTTCAAAATCATATTTGATCATGATGCTGGAGGACTTCAAGAAAGACGTGAAGAACTCCCTTAGAGAACAAGTAGAAGCCTACAGAGAGGAATTGCAAAAATGCCTGAAAGAATTCCAGGAAAACATAAATAAACATGTAGAAACCCATAGAGAGGAGACACAAAAATCCCTGAAAGAATTCCAGGAAAACACAATCAAACAGTTGAAGGAATTAAAAATGGAAATAGAAGCAATCAAGAAAGAACACATGGAAACAACCCTGGATATAGAAAATCAAAAGAAGAGACAAGAAGCTGTAGATAGGAGCTTCACCAACAGAATACAAGAGATGGAAGAGAGAATCTCGGGAGCAGAAGATTCCCTAGAAATCATTGATTCAACTGTCAAAGATAATGTAAAGCGGAAAAAGCTACTGGTCCAAAACATACAGGAAATCCAGGACTCAATGAGAAGATCAAACCTAAGGATAATAGGTATAGAAGAGAGTGAAGACTCCCAGCTCAAAGGACCTGTAAATATCTTCAACAAAATCATAGAAGAAAACTTCCCTAACCTAAAAAAAGAGATACCCATAGGCATACAAGAAGCCTACAGAACTCCAAATAGATTGGACCAGAAAAGAAACACCTCCCGTCACATAATAGTCAAAACACCAAACGCACAAAATAAAGAAAGAATATCAAAAGCAGTAAGGGAAAAAGGTCAAGTAACATATAAAGGCAGACCTATCAGAATCACACCAGACTTGTCGCCAGAAACTATGAAGGCCAGAAGATCCTGGACAGATGTCATACAGACCCTAAGAGAACACAAGTGCCAGCCCAGGTTACTGTATCCTGCAAAACTCTCAATTAACATAGATGGAGAAACCAAGATATTCCATGACAAAACCAAATTTACACAATATCTTTCTACAAATCCAGCACAACAAAGGATAATAAAGGGTAAAGCCCAACATAAGGAGACAAGCTATACCCTAGAAGAAGCAAGAAACTAATCGTCTTGGCAACAAATCAAAGTGAAGAAAAGCACACAAACATAACCTCACATCCAAATATGAATATAACAGGAAGCAATAATCACTATTTCTTAATATCTCTCAACAATGTCCTCAACTCCCCAATAAAAAGACATATATTAACAAACTGGATACGCAACGAGGACCCTGCATTCTGCTGCCTACAGGAAACACACCTCAGAGACAAAGACAGACATTACCTCAGAGTGAAAGGCTGGAAAACAAATTTCCAAGCTAATGGTCAGAAGAAGCAAGCTGGAGTAGCCATTCTAATATCAAATAAAATCAATTTTCAATTAAAAGTCATCAAAAAAGATAAGGAAGGCCACTTCATATTCATCGAAGAAAAAATCCACCAAGATGAACTCTCAATCCTAAATATCTATGCCACAAATACAAGGGCACCTACATACATAAAAGAAACCTTACTAAAGCTCAAAACACACATTGCACCTCACACAATAATAGTGGGAGATTTCAACACCCCACTCTCATCAATGGACAGATCATGGAAACAGAAATTAAACAGAGACGTAGACAGACTAAGAGAAGTCATGAGCCAAATGGACTTAACGGATATTTATAGAACATTCTATCCTAAAGCAAAAGGATATACCTTCTTCTCAGCTCTTCATGGTACTTTCTCCAAAATTGACCATATAGTTGGTCAAAAAACGGGCCTCAACAGGTACAGAAAGATAGAAATAATCCCATGCATGCTATCAGACCACCACGGCCTAAAACTGGTCTTCAATAACAATAAGGGAAGAATGCCCACATATACATGGAAATTGAACAGTGCTCTACTCAATGATAACCTAGTAAAGGAAGAAATAAAGAAAGAAATTAAAAACTTTTTAGAATTTAATGAAAATGAAGGTACAACATACCCAAACTTATGGGACACAATGAAAGCTGTGCTAAGAGGAAAACTCATAGCGCTGTGTGCCTGCAGAAAGAAACAGGAAAGAGCATATGTCAGCAGCTTGACAGCACACCTAAAAGCTCTATAGCAAAAAGAAGCAAATACACCCAGGAGGAGTAGAAGGCAGGAAATAATCAAACTTAGAGCTGAAATCAACCAAGTCGAAACAAAAAGGACCATAGAAAGAATCAACAGAACCAAAAGTTGGTTCTTTGAGAAAATTAACAAGATAGATAAAACTTTAGCCAGACTAACGAGAGGACACAGAGAGTGTGTCCAAATTAACAAAATCAGAAATGAAAAGGGAGACATAACTACAGATTCAGAGGAAATTCAAAAAATCATCAGATATTACTATAAAAGCCTATATTTAACAAAACTTGAAAATCTACAGGAAATGGACAATTTCCTAGACAAATATCAGGTACCGAAGTTAAATCAGGAACAGATAAACCAGTTAAACAACCCCATAACTCCTAAGGAAGTAGAAGCAGTCATTAAAGGTCTCCCAACCAAAAAGAGCCCAGGTCCAGATGGGTTTAGTGCAGAACTCTATCAAACCTTCATAGAAGACCTCATACCAATATTATCCAAACTATTCCACAAAATTGAAACAGATGGAGACCTACCGAATTCCTTCTATGAAGCCACAATTACTCTTATACCTAAACCACAAAAAGACCCAACAAAGAAAGAGAACTTCAGACCAATTTCCCTTATGAATATCGACGCAAAAATACTCAATAAAATTCTGGCAAACCGAATTCAAGAGCACATCAAAACAATCATCCACCATGATCAAGTAGGCTTCATCCCAGGCATGCAGGGATGGTTTAATATACGGAAAACCATCAACGTGATCCATTATATAAACAAACTGAAGGAACAAAACCACATGATCATTTCATTAGACGCTGAGAAAGCATTTGACAAAATTCAACACCCCTTCATGATAAAAGTCCTGGAAAGAATAGGAATTCAAGGCCCATACCTAAACATAGTGAAAGCCATATACAGCAAACCAGTTGCTAACATTAAACTAAATGGAGAGAAACTTGAAGCAATCCCACTATATTCAGGGACTAGACAAGGCTGCCCACTCTCTCCCTACTTATTCAATATATTTCTTGGAGTTCTAGCCAGAGCAATCAGACAACAAAAGGAGGTCAAGGGGATACAGATCGGAAAAGAAGAAGTCAAAATATCACTATTTGCAGATGATATGATAGTTTATTTAAGTGATCCCAAAGGTTCCACCAGAGAACTACTAAAGCTGATAAACAACTTCAGCAAAGTGGCTGGGTATAAAATTAACTCAAATAAATCAGTAGCCTTCCTCTACACAAAAGAGAAACAAGCCGAGAAAGAAATTAGGGAAACGGCACCCTTCATAATATACCCAAATAATATAAAGTAACTCGTTGTGACTTTAACCAAGCAAGTAAAAGATCTGTACAATAAGAACTTCAAGACACTGAAGAAAGAAATTGAAGAAGACCTCAGAAGATGGAAAGATCTCCCATGCTCATAGATTGGCAGGATTAATATAGTAAAAATGGCCATTTTACCAAAAGTGATCTACAGATTCAATGCAATCCCCATCAAAATACCAATCCAATTCTTCAAAGAGTTAGACAGAATAATTTGCAAATTCATCTGGAATAACAAAAAACCTAGGATAGCTAAAACTATACTCAACAATAAAAGGACTTCAGGGGGAATCACTATCCCTGAACTCAAGCAGTATTACAGAGCAATAGTGATAAAAACTGCATGGTATTGGTACAGAGACAGACAGATAGTCCAATGGAATAGAATTGAAGACCCAGAAATGAACCCACACACCTATGGTCCCTTGATTTTTGACAAAGGAGCCAGAACCATCCAATGGAAAAAAGATAGCATTTTCAGCAAATGGTGCTGGTTCAACTGGAGGTCAACATGTAGAAGAATGCAGATTGATCCATGCTTATCACCCTGTACAAAGCTTACGTCCAAGTGGATCAAGGACCTCCACATCAAACCTGATACACTCAAACTAATAGAAGAAAAACTAGGGAAGCATCTGGAACACATGGGCACTGGAAACAATTTCCTGAACAAAACACCAATGGCTTATGCTCTAAGATCAAGAATCGACAAATGGGATCTCATAAAACTGCAAAGCTTCTGTAAGGCAAAGGACACTGTGGTTAGGACAAATCGGCAACCAACAGATTGGGAAAAGATCTTTACCACTCCTACAACAGATAGAGGCCTTATATCCAAAATATACAAAGAACTCAAGAAGTTAGACCGCAGGGAGACAAATAACCCTATTAAAAAATGGGGTTCAGAGCTAAACAAAGAATTCACAGCTGAGGAATGCCAAATGGCTGAGAAACACCTAAAGAAATGTTCAACATCTTTAGTCATAAGGGAAATGCAAATCAAAACAACCCTGAGATTTCACCTCACACCATTGAGAATGGCTAAGATCAAAAACTCAGGTTGCTCATCCTCGCAGATGCTGGCGAGGATGCGGAGAAAGAGGAACACTCCTCCATTGTTGGTGGGATTGTATACTGGTACAACCATTCTGGAAATCAGTCTGGAGGTTCCTCAGAAAATTGGACATTGAACTGCCTGAGGATCCAGCTATACCTCTCTTGGGCATATACCCAAAAGATGCCCCAACATATAAAAAAGACACGTGCTCCACTATGTTCATTGCAGCCTTATTTATAATAGCCAGAAGATGGAAAGAACCCAGATGCCCTTCAACAGAGGAATGGATACAGAAAATGTGGTACATCTACACAATGGAATATTACTCAGCTATCAAAAACAACGGCATTATGTAATTCGTAGGCAAATGGTTGGAACTGGAAAATATCATCCTGATTGAGCTAACCCAACCACAGAAAGACATACATGGTATGTACTCACTGATAAGTGGCTATTAGCCCAAATTTTGAATTACCCTAGATGCCTAGAACAAATGAAACTCAAGACGGATGATCAAAATATGAATGCTTCACTCCTTCTCTAAAAGGGGAACAAGAATACCCTTGGCAGGGAAGAGAGAGGCAAAGATTAAAACAGAGACTGAAGGAACACCCATTCAGAGCCTGCCCCACATGTGGCCCATACATATACAGCCACCCAATTAGACAAGATGGATGAAGCAAAGAAGTGCAGACCGACAGGAGCCGGATGTAGATCTCTCCTGAGAGACACAGCCAGAATACAGCAAATACAGAGGCGAATGCCAGCAGCAAATCACTGAACTGAGAATAGGACCCCCGTTGAAGGAATCAGAGAAAGAACTGGAAGAGCTTGAAGTGGCTCGAGATCCCATATGTACAACAATGCCAAGCAACCAGAGCTTCGAGGGACTAAGCCACTACCTAAAGTCTATACATGGACTGACCCTGGACTCTGACCTCATAGGTAGCAATGAATATCCTAGTAAGAGCACCAGTGGAAGGGGAAGCCGTGGGTCCTGCTAAGACTGAAACCCCAGTGAACTAGACTGTTGGGGGGAGGGCGGCAATGGGGGGAGGGTTAGGAGCAGAACACCCATAAGGAAGAGGAGGGGTGAGGGGGATGTTTGCCCGGAAACCAAAGAATTATTATTAAGTATTAAATAAATAAAGAAAAACTGAAAAAAAATGACTTCAATTCTTTTATTGAGTTTATTTAAGAGAATGAGAAACCTTGACTTACCTTTGCATTTGTATACTGGCTTTGAGTTTCTCCCCATTTAAGTTGATGTTGATATGGGCTTCTTCTATATTACCATTATTATATTTATCCATATCACCTGTGTGCCAATCTCTGGAGAACTTTTATCATTAAGGGTTTGCTTCTTAAAGACCATGTCCTGATCCAGTTTAATGATCATGTTTTTTGCTTTTTGTTTGCTCCCTTTTGTTTTGCTTTATTTCAGTTAGTTTATGTGGTCAATTAAATTTTATTGATTTTTTTCTATATTGAACCACCCTTATTCACCTTGAGACAAAGCCTACTTAGTTTTTGAAAATGATATTTTTAATGTGTTCTTGCAGTTATTTAATGATTATGTTTGCATGAGTCCATAAGGGAAATTGATATGTGTTTTAGATATCAGTGTAACTGTAATCTGTCATAAAATAGAGTGTGAAATATTCCTTCTCTTTTTATTTTGTGACATGATTTGAGGAGTATATGCCATAATGCCTCTCATAATAGCAGGTGAAAATCATGGGCATTTTTGATGGGGAGACTTTTAATGGCTGCTGCTATACTTTGATGCCTTTGATTTTGTGTACACATAATGAGAAATGAAATGGCAGCTTAGGCATTTTTACTTTGAGTATTAGTGCCCTTACCTAATATGAGTTCAACACACATTCATGCCATTCTGCCCAGGGGATTGACTCTACTATGACCATACTCCTCTAGACTTCTGAACACCCAGATGTACAGGGGAGACAGTTTGTGTCCTAAGTACCATTGACCAGTAATGACCTTTATAATTGGAAGTTGTAGACCCCCTCCCTCCATTTTCAAAAAGACCCTCATATCCCTTAGATCTTTTGGATTCAATCATGTTGACTCATAAACCCACCTGGGATGACTGCCAACAGCAGTTCCAGGTTCTTTTCACAACTGAAGAAAGTGGGAGAATTGTTGGAGAAGCTTGAAAATTGGTTCCGGAGGCAAATAATCTGCACACACAAGTCCAGGCAAATATTGATGCAGCCTTTACTTTGACCATACCCAACTGGGGATTTTAAGGCTGTTGAAGGTAGGGAGAATATATGTGTCTACCACCAGATTCCATTTGCTGAGCCTCAGAGAAGTTTTAATCAAGTTGGCCTATAAATTTACCTACAGTAACCAGGTGAAATAATGAGAGCTCTACAGAATATTTAAAAAGAATTGTTTGACCCATAAGATTTACATTCTCTCAGACACAGAAATGAGAGAAAATTATCAGTGGGAAGCTTGGCTTTTTTTTTTTTTCAACAAACAGCCGCTGATATCTGTCAGGAACTTCAGTGCATGGATTGTTTAGAGGCAAGCAATGTCCTATAACTTTATGTAGGAAGAACTATATGACTGACAGCCTTGTGGTTCAGCTCCATTCCATGCTCTGGGTAAACTTAAAGGAGTAGGGGAAAGCCTAATAGTTTTCTTTGGGCACAGGGCACAAAATTCTGTCTTGAAACAAGCACTGGCACCAATTTCAAATGAAAAAATGGGTACAGGGGCAACAGCCACCAAGACTTATCCGTGTCTAGCCATAGAAAGATTGATTTTGTAATGAGTCAGATTCATTCATGGTTATTTCTGAATGCCAGTACTCCCAGATGGAAAACATTGCTTCACTAAATAGGAGCACAGATACACTTTGACCCAGAGGGAATGAACATGCTGGATATAATGTTTCCCTTTTTGATGGTTTGCATATGCTTGGCCCAGGGAGTGTCACTATTAGAAGGCAAGACCTTGTTGGAGTAAGTGTGTCATTGTGGGTTTGGGCTTGGAGGACCTCCTGCCAGGTGCCTGAGGTTGCTGAGTTTGTTCCAGGCTTCCTTTGGTAAAGATGTCCTCCTACACTATGCCTGCCTGGATATTGTGACACTGCCATGCTCCCTCATTGATGATAATGGACTGAACCTTGGAAACTGTAAGCCAGGTCCAAATAATTGTTGTCCTTTAGAAAGCTTACATTGCTCATGGTGTCTGTTTACAGAAATATGACCCTAACTAGGACAGAAGTTGGTGCCAGGAGCCGGGTATTTTTGTGATAGGCCTGACACATGCTTTTGTTTGGGGGAATGTAGATTTGGAGACTTTGGATTAGGAAAGCCTTATAATGTTTTAAAATGGGGCTTAATGGACCATCTTTGTAGAAATGTGGAAGACTTTGTTACTGAGAGTAATTTGAATTGTTCAGGCCTGGTCCAAGAGGTTTCAGAGGAGAAGAATTTCTGTACCTGCTATGAAGGCTGCTTTTCTGGTATTTTGGTGAAGAATGTGGCTACTTTTTGCTCTTGTCTAAAGTGTCTGCCTGAGGTTAAGGTGAAGAGATTTAGACTCATTTTCTGGAAAAAGAAAGACTCAAAACAGCCTAGTGCAAGGTCTCTTGTATAGTTGCTAAAATTCACTCTTACGAAGAGCATTTTAATAAAAAAAGGAAGTTGAAAAAGGAGAAAACAAAATATGTGATTTGAGTATTTAAGGAACAACAGGAAGTGAATTGGAGCTGAATTCTGTGTTCAAGGATAGTAAATTAAATAAGGAAGTAATGACCTTGGGGCAAGATCCCACCCAGGTAAGTTCACACTCCAGGCAACTTACTACAAACCTTTAATCCTAGGAGGCAAAGACAAGCAGAGCTCTGATTTCAAGGTTAGACTAGAGCAGAGCAAGTTCTAGGTGAGGCAATGTTTAAATACAAGTGTAGTGGTACTCACCTTTAATCCCAGGAGACCAGCATACAGATGTCTAAATTCATGATCAATCTAAAGAGCAATATCCAGGACAACCAAGTTTAGACAGTGAAGCATTTAGAAAAGAGGAAGCTAGTGAGAGTATAATAGAACAAGGGGGCCATGTTCCAGGTCCTGCAAGCAGGAGAACTCAGCATCTTTAGACATATGTCTCTGGCTTTATATTTATGAGTAGAAAAAGACAATTGATGCTGAAGTAATAGTTTCATAGTTTCATAGATATGAGAAACAAAGCTGTAAAAACAAGGTTTTGAGAAATATATCTGGTGGTCAGGATGCCTATGACAAACTTGTGACCTTTCTGAGAGATACTTCTGACATCAGGATGCCAAGTGATATGATATAGTTTTGGTGATCAAGATAATGAGTCAAGAATGACCAGGCCTCACTGATGACGACCAAGCTAATTAGGACAAAACGAAAACACCTGTCCTTCGAAAGACTCCCTAACCCTCCCTATGGTAAATTCAGAGAGCAACACAAGATGTCATCCTGACCCTGCCTGACTATGAAGCTCACCTCCCCCCACCCCCAAGGGTTAGTGCCAACCTAGCCCTTTCCCAGAGATTCACCAAGGCCAGGTGTAGTGCTGGATGATGAAAATATCTAACTGAGGCAAGAACTGCCCTTTGAGCAGGCCAGCCAATACCTGACAAGATCCTTTGTCCTGTGTACCAGCAATGAGAATAAGCAAGCTAACCCTGTTGGTGAAGTGTGCCCTGTGTAATGAATGAAAGTTGTGTGCTTTTTGGGTACAGGGTTGCCTTGCAAGAATAAAGAATTAAACTATCCCCCACTGACCCTGCTATGAGGACAAGTGCACCTCACAGCAAAGAATAACATAACATATTTTGGGAATGTAGCCTGGATATAGCCACCACAAACCATCTGACCTTGATAAGGCCTGACGCAACAGTTCTGAGAAAAACAAGAACTAGGGTCAGCTTGTCTCAGAAGCAGGGTGGCCTAGAGTTGAACTGAGCCCAAGTTAGATCATGTGTGCCAATGTAAACCAACCAGTGAAATTGCTTTGTGTGACTGTTGCCAACTGCCTCTGTAATTTTCCCTATAAATACCTTCCCCTAATTGGGCTCGGGGTCGCCTCCTCTGTCTCCTGTGTGAGATAGGTGTCATCCCAAGAGCTCTGGTTCCTCAAATACTCCTCTTCTTTATTACATCAGGATTGGTTTCTCGTGAGTTCTTGGGGGGTTGTGTTATCTCGAGATTTGAGTGGGGGTCTTCACCACCCAGGTGGACTTTAATTTGGGGGCTCATCCAGGATCTCTCAACCACCCACGACTCTAAAGACCTTCTTGGAGGTAAGGGGGCTCTCCAATTGTGTCTGAGTGTGTGGCCACTGTCTGTGTCTTTCTCTGTTCTGGTTCTGGTTATTATCTGAAAAGTGGTTTGGTTTCGCAGATGCTTTCTGGAGTTGTAAAGCTCAGAAGCTGTGGCTGACAGATGTGTCCAGAGGACTGCAAGCTACAGCCCTGGGGATGCTTCAGAGCAACAGGAGAGCGAGGGATTCCTGGTGGTCTCCTATCCGGTAGAAGAGGATAGTGTGTTCCTCTTGGAAGAGAAACTTCAAAGACCTTTTCTATCTGAAACTGTCTTTGCTGGTGCCTGCAGACTAGGCATGGCAGTTGTAGTCTGGATATTGTGGATATTGTGGTCTCTTTGTGTTGTCTGCTGTTTATCTGTTTAGTGTTTTTTGTGATGATGGGACAGATGGTAATGACCCCCTTAAGCCTGACATTAGATCAGTGGAGTGAAGTTAAGGACAGAGCACTTAATATGTCAGTTGAAGTTAAGAAGGGAAAGTGGCAGACTTTCAGTGTCGGCTGGCCCCCCAAGGGCTCTTTTGACCTGACTATGATTCTTGATGATAAAGCTATTGTTTTTTTCAGGAAAATCCAGGAGCTCACCGGGACCAGCAACCTTATATCTCAGTTTGGCAAAACCTGGTTCAAAATCCCCAGCAGCCTCTGCTCCTCCTAAGACCTATCCTGAGATTGAAAAGACTCCTGAATGGCCATCTCCTCCCTCATATCCCCCATTTTCTCCCCAGTGGCCTCTATTCTCTGCTCCACAGGTAAAAGAAGCATGGAGTAGATGTTCGGTTACAGGTACCTGAAGCCGAAGGGCTTGGAGACCCACAGAGCCTGACTCCACAATAACCATGCCTTTGCACACTTATGGTGTACCCAACCTTTTGAATCCTCCGCCCCTCTGGAGGCAGACACTTCTGGTCCAGCCCAGGGGACATGAAGTCGGCTATCACTCACCCCTGACTCCTCTACTGGCCAGATTCTTGTTTTTGCCTTGAAGGATTATAGACCTCCCCCAGGTCCAGGGAAGGGGATGCAGCCACTTCAGTATTAGCCTTTCTCCTCCTCTGATCTTTATAACTGGAAACTTAATCACGGAACTATTTCTTTTGTTCATCAAAGAGTTTTACTTGGTCCTCTTGGTACTTAACTTAGAAGTTAAAAATAATTTGCTTGAGAAAAATTGTTTTCTGCCAGGGAGTTTTATCTTTCCCTCTTGAACCTCCTCCCCATGGAGAGATGCCCCTCCCTTTGCTGCCCTTGACCAGTCAAGCTGCTGTTGACAGTTGTGTATGAAGGACTCCAGGTTAGTGAGTGACCCTGTCTGAAGCGGGTATTAACAAGAACCTGAAAGCTTTAACTTGGATCCTGAAGAGAAATTCTACCTGTTGCTTAAACATTCACAGCTTCTAAGAAAGGAACAGCACAGAGTAGGGAAGTGTGGGGCTGAGGGTGGCAAGTGCACAGGGAAGCAACCTGCAGGCTGTGCATGGGCAGCAGCCTGAGCCATTGGGAAAGAGTTTCAAGGTGAAGGGGCCACCATCCAGGGATGATGCTTTGACAGCAAAAAGAGAGTGCCTTCAGATAACTTTCTTTGAGAGAGCCTGCCTTCCTCCCCTTATCTGCTGGCCCTATTGCAAGAGAAGAGTCTGTCTCCAACATTAAGTCACCTTCCCTGTTAAGTCATCATTGACATGGAGAGTGCTGAGGGGATCCTATCCCCTCAGCAGCCAGTTCCTGCCCATGTGGTCAAAATGCCCCAGGTTGGGGGGCAAGGAAGCCCATAAAATAGTTTCAAAAAGAATCTACTAAAGCTGTGAAGAACTTTGTTTTGCCAGTCAAAATTTAGATTTCAGGCTTTGGTTATGGCCAAGGTCAGGATTAATGTTTTCTTTTCCATGGGCCTTTAATCCAGTGAGACAGTTTGGTAAAGGGCTGCTACTGAGGTCCTGAATGTCCCAGGTGAACTGGTTACAATTCTTATGTCAGCCACTTGGCATCTAACAGCCAGGACCTAATCATCTCTTCATCATTTTGTTATTAGTTCTTACTAGAAGCCTAGTGTCATTTGGAGGCTGGTTATATTGAGAGGCAAAGCCACCAAGCTGACACTGAAGAGAGATACCCCTTGAGGGAAAATCTAAGTCCTGAGAGACAATCGGTAACAGATCAACTGCCTCTCTGCCTGCCTTTCTGTTTCACAGGCAAAAAGCTTCTGCTTATTTTTACAATGGCCTTTTTGTCCCAAAATGGCCTCCTGGTTTAGCTGTGTGACTAAATGCTATTTGTCCTCTTCAGTGGACCTCTATTCTCTAGATTCTCTTCTTGTTTTGTCACCATCCCACTTGAGATGCCTGTTAGTAACTGTTCCGGGTCTTCTTTACCACCAAGGAAAGACAGAATCCCACTAGAGGCCAGAAAAAATGTTCCAGACATGGATGGAAAACCTTCACTCCTGACTGTTGACTTCCTGAAGGTAGGGAGTGCTCCTGGTCTACCACCAGGCTCCAAGGATAGGTCTCTGAGGGGCTGGAAAATGTCCTACTAATCTGGCTAAGGTAAGAAAAAGATATAAAGAAAAAGTTACAGAAACTTGATGGGTTAAGATAAGTTGCTGAGAGAGTTAGTGTAAGTTGCAGAGAAAGTAAGGTTGAAGTATGGTTCAGGGTCTGAGCACCTAAGTGGACAGCATCTAGTAGCTGTAGAGGAAGATGCAGAAGATATCATAACAGAGAGACTGAGGAAGAGAAAGAGGAAAGAAGGTAAAAAGAGCAGGAAGCTAGGGACAAAAAAGAGACAAAGAGAAGAGGAAGTTAGAGAGCTAAAGAGAGATAAAAGACAGGAGAGGAACATATACTGGCAACAGTAGTTATGGAATCTAGGAAGACATTACCTGGCAACAGAAGAGAATTCCTGGCTAAAGATCAGTGTGCCTACTACAAAGAAAAAGGACACTGGGTCAAGGACTGCCCCAGGAAGAACAAGGGGCCTCTCCAGTGGCCAGAAGGCCTAGAGTGCTGTCTATGAGCAAAAATAGAAGGGAAGCCCATCCAATTGTTTTGTGAATATGGGGGTCCAACACTCTGTGCTCCTATGAGGAAATAGGCTAGTGTCCAGCAAAAGACCTTGAGTACAGGGTACCACCGGCAACAAACAATACTCATGGACTACCCGAAGAACGGTGGACCTTGGCATGGGCCAGATATCCCACTTGTTCCTTGTGATTCCAGACTGCCCCTATGAGTCTGAACCTGGCAACCCTGCTCCGCACTCTGAACTAGACCCCCCCTTCATGACTATTAGCAGGTGCTCGCTAAAGCACAGGGGCGTTATCAAGATCTGACTGAAGAGCCACCAGAGGGGGTAGATGATATCTGGTCCATAGATGGGAGGCAGCTTCTTAGAGAAGGAAAAAGATGGCCTGAGGCAGCAATGGTAGATAGAAACAGAGTCATATGGGCTCAGGCCCTACCAGAAGGCACCTCTACTCTGAGGGTAGAGCTCGCTCCCCTCACCAAAGCTCTTGAGCTGAGAAAGAGACTTAACATCTATGTGGACAGCAGGTATGCCTTTGCTATAGCCCATCAGCAGAGGGGCCTACTGATATCTGAGGGCAAGAAAAAAAGAGCTTCTGGCTATGTTAAGGGTCCTCCATGACACAGCGAGGCTGACGAAGAGACTCTTGTATAACTCAATGGGAAAAAAGATCCTGCTACAAAAGGAGGCAGAGGCCATGATAAAACAAATGCATCAATGGACTCACTTAGGGGTAAGCAAACTCATCCAGATGTTTTCAAAAACTAAATATTATGTCACAGCTGTCAAGTATCTTGTGGAACAGATAGTGCACTGATGTATACCATGCCAAAAGGTAACTGTTTTCAGGAAAGTTGACTCTGGAAGGAGGCTCCATGGGGAACGACCTGGATCCTACTGAGAAGTGGACTTCACAGAGATAAAACCAGGAAAATATGGTTACAAATATCTCCTAGTGTTTATAGATACCTTTTCAGGACTAGGTAGAAGCTTTCCCCACCAAGCAAGAGATGGCCTCGGTAGTCATCAAGAAGATACTGGAAGAAATCTTCCCCCTGTTTGGAGTGCCCAAGGTAATTGGGTCAGGCAGTGGCCCTGCCTTCATTCCCAAGGTAAGCCAGGGTTTGGCCAGGCATTTAGAGGTCGATTAAAAAATTATATTACATCTTCAGACCTCAAAGTCCAGGACAGGTCGGGAGAATAAATAAAATTCTAAAAGAGGCCCTGACCAAATTGACCATGGAGACTGGCACAGACTGGGTGACACTTCTTCCCTCTTGCTCTATTCAGAGCAAGAAATGCCCCTTCCAGATTCAGCCTTACCCATGCCCCCAAAGAGACTACAGAGTTCTGAGCAGGTAAAAAAAGATAAATAGAACTCTAAAAGACACCTTGACAAAATTGGACTTAGAGACGGGTTGGGGGAAGACTGGACTGTCCTCCTTCCTATTGTTCTGTTCCACGTACCGAACACTTCTCACCCTTTTGGCCTAATATCTTATGAGATTATGTATGAGAACCCTCCCTCATTAAGTTGGGCGGGGTCCCTTACCCTGAGGTTTTTCCTAAAATGTGTTTGCTCATTTAAAGTCTTTAGAAACAGTCCAAAGTGGAATTTGGAGCCAAGTGAAGGACGCCTACAAGATGGGAAGTCCAGGGCACCTCACCAATTCCCAGCAGGAGACACAGTCCTGGTCCAGCAACACCAGGCTGAGAATTTATAACTTCACTGGAAAGGACCCTATCTAGTACTGTTAACCACTCCCACTGTTGTTAGGTAGATGGGAATGCTGCATGGGTCCACGCCTCCCATTTGAAGACAGCACCAGATATTCTCAGAAATGAATGGAAGTTAGAAAAGACTGCTAATCCTCTTAAGCTTTATCTCTGCTGTAAGAGCTTATAATCCCCATATCCCTCAGAAACTGATTTGGCAAATTTCCTCCCAGACATGGGAGGTAATATGGTCCATCTCCAAGGTGGTCCCACCATACACATGGTTGCCCACTCTCACCCCTGACATTTGTAAGTTGGTAGCTGGGCTGGACACCTGTGAAACTCCTGACACAGATCCTCAGAGTATGCCCTTAAAAGTCCCAAAGAGATTTTCACCTGGGAGCAGGTTCAGATGCGGAAGTCCAGAAGCAAGTTGCCAATTGGGGAGACTGGGGTTTTAGGTTTGCCCCCGAGATGGCCGAGACTGGGCTACCATCCGACGTTGTGGGTGCTTAGAAAGTTTATACTGTTCTGCTTGGGGATGTCAGACTAATTTCCACACTCCCAGGACCCTTAGTAATTCTCTTGTTACTTTTGACATTTGGACCCTGTATTTTTAATAAGTTTATAGCCTTTATTAGAGAAAGAGTTAGTGCAGTGCAGATTTTAATGCTTTGCCAACAATATCATGCCTCAGAAGACCTTAGGGGAAAAATTGAAGAAGGCCCTGAGTTCTAAGATTAGAACTAGTCACAAGCAGAAGTGAGGAATGAAAGAATAAAAATTTTAAAATATCCCCCACTGACCATGCTGTGAGGACACGTGTATCTCACTGCAAAGAATAACATAACATGTTTTGGGGATGTAGCCTGGCTATAGCCACCACAAACCATCGATAAGGCCTGACTTGAGTCCTGAGAAAAACAAGAACTAGGGGCAGCTTGTCCCAGAAGCAGGGTGGCCTAGAGTTGAACTGAGCCCAAGTTAGATCATGTGTGCCAACGTAAACCAACCAAAGAAATTGCTTTGTGTGACTGTTGCCAACTGCCTCTGTAATTTTCCCTATAAATACCTTCCCCTAATTGGGCTCGGGGTCGACTCCTTTGTCTAATGTGTGAGATACATGTCGTCCCCAGAGCTCTGGTTCCTCAATTACACCTCTTGTTTATTACATCAACACAGGTTTCTCCTTAGTTTTGGGGGGTTTCTGTCGTCTCGAGATTTGAGTGAGGTTCTTTCCCATCCTAGTGGTCATTTAACCTCTCCCTGTGTGGAAGAGCAACCCCACCAATGTGATTTAAAAACCTTATACCTTCAGGCTATTGCATCAGTCACTTTGTCAATCAGTGCTCTGTGGGTGGCGCTCCTGAGGTAAGGCCACTATGGGTTCTTACATCATTATGGTATGTTGGCCAGGAATCATGCTCCCCCAGACCACAATTGGGGAAGAGATCAGAGATAAGCTCAAGCAAATCTGTAGTCTGTGGGCTGCACTCCTGTATTAAGGCCACTTTGGTGTCTTACAAAAGAACAAGAGTTCAAATTGTTCCCTTTCCAGTCACATTTCTAAGCCTTTCTTTATCTTCAGATGATCCTTGAAAAATTCCTTGAGGTTTGGACAAAAAAAAAGAACCCAATAGGACGTGCCCATCATAAGACCTCAGTTCTAGTCCAGTTGAAGGCTGAGGCTACCCCAGTCTGGATCAGGAAATACCCAATGTCCAGAGAAGGTAGAACAGGAATTCACATGTCAACGATGAACTGGAGATATGACTTGCTACTGGGGCTAAGCCAGCTGGGTAAACAAGCATCTGCTAAAAAAGCCTAGTCCTGTCAGCTTGAAGTCACTTCCCCCCCACCATGTTTATTAACTTGAGTATTTCTTATTTACATTTCGATTGTTATTCCCCTTTCTGGTTTCCAGGCCAACATCCCCCTAACTCCTACCCCCCCCTTCTAGATGAGTGTTCCCCTCCCAATCCTCCCCCCATTACTGCCCTCCACCCAACAATAACATTCACTGGGGGTTCAGTCTTGGCAGGAGCAAGGGCTTCCCCTTCCACTGGTGCTCTTACTAGGTTATTCATTGCTACCTATGAGGTTGGAGCCCAGGGTCAGTCCATGTACAGTCTTTGGGTAGTGGCTTAGTCCCCGGAAGCTCTGGTTGGTTGGCATTGATTTTCATATGGAGTCTCAAGCTCCTTCAAGCTCTTCCAGTCCTTTCTCTGATTCCTTCAACGGGGGTCCCATTCTCAGTTCAGTGATTTAATGATGGCATTCGCCTATGTATTTGCTGTATTCTGTCTGTGTCTCTCAGGAGAGATCTACATCCAGTTCCTATCGGCCTGCACTTCTTTGCTTCATTCATTTTATCTAGTTTCGTGACTGGATATTTTATGTATTTACATTTCCAATGTTATCCCCTTTCCCCTCTGTACTATACTGCCTCCCCCTTCACCCTTCTACGAGGATGTGCCCATTCCCATCCACCTACACAAAGTTCAACACCCTGGGGAATCAAGCCTTCACAGGACGAAGGGATTTTCCTCTCATTGAAGCTGGACAATGCCATACTCTTCCACTTATGTGGCTTGAGTCATGGGTCCCTCTATATGTATTCTTTGTTTGGTGATTTAGTCACTGGGACATCTGGTGACATTTGTTGGATTGATATTGTTGTTCTTCCTATGGTATTGCAAACCCCTTCAGCTCCTGCAGTCTTTTCTCTAACTTCTCCATTGATGTTCCTATGATGTGCAATGATTAGCTGCAAGCACCCTCATCTGTATCAGTAGGGCTCTGGTAGAGCCTCTCAGGAGACACCCATATGTGGCTCCTGTCAGAAAGCAGTTCTTGGCATCAGCAATAGTGACTAGGTTTGGCAGAAGCATATGGGATGAATCATCAGGTGGTGCAGTCTCTGGATGAACTTTCCTTAAGTCTTTGTCTCTGTTCTTCCTCCTATGAGTATTTTGTTATCTTTTTTAGAAGAAATGAAGCATTCAAATTTTGGTTTTCCTTCTTCTTGGGCTTCATTCTTCTACATACAGCCATCCAGGAAATTTTGATAGACATTGCATTGAATCTCTTTATCACTTGTGGTAGGATATCTGTTATTTTATTATGTTAATTCAACTGATTCATAAACATAACAGAACTTTTTGTCATCTGACCCATTCAATTTGTTCAAAGACTTGAATTTTTTATCATAGAATGCTGAATTACAAATCCAGCTTGGATTTCATGATCATAGTTTAATGCAATTTCGTCTAGCAGCTTTAAATGCTTGAGATAAAATTGAAGAGTCCAGAGAGAGGTCTGTGTCACATACTATAATTATACAGGGTCCAAAGGAAGTCTTCCCTGAATTTTTGCAAAGATTGACTTCAGCAACAATAGAATAATATCAGATTCAAAAGTCAGAAAAAGACTAATTAAATTTTTGAAAATTGAAATTCAGATTGAAGAGGGTGATTAGACATTTAAAGGCAAGATCAGGCCCAATAGATGAATAAATTAGAGATACAGCTGCTATTGAATCTCACGTTTATAGTGATAATATGATAGAAGTTATTTCTAAAGGTATCATGAAAAATCAAAATGGCAGATATTTTTAAACCATTAAAATTTATTAAACTTCATATATAAAACCACAGGCATGGCACACTATCCTTAAAGTCCACTGTGCTATTATCATCCTGGAAAAGTGGTATCGCAGTTAACAGTAAGATTACCCCTGTTCTCACTGAAGTGTCTGAGAAGCTGTCACTCAGAACAAGTCTCCTGATTCAAACAAACATGATGCAGATACAAAATAGAAACACTCTATTTGTTCACACAAACAGTCACAGGTTCTGGTTTGCATGTTTTAGATTTTTAAGAAAAATCTAAGTAGCCCAAGATAGCCTTGAACTTGCCAAATAGCCTGAGCTGGCCTTACCTTTGTTATCCACCTGAATTTGATTCTAGAGTTCCAGAAACCCTATTTTTGAGCCATTTCTGTTGATAAGAATCCAAGCTGCATATCTCAGTGTTATCCTGATTTAGCATGAAGGCTAGCACATAGGAAACCTAAGTCCTCTCACACAGCAAAATGTTCTTGGGATGACTATTGTAAATCAATGTCTCTTCTTGGCATACGTACTTTCCAATATCTGCTTGATGGAACATGACCACTACAATGGGGTCCACTTTTCTGCACTCTTGGGTAGACTTCACTGCTATCCTAAAAGCCAAAGGAATGTCTGCCATGGAATAAACCACTACTCCCTGGTACTGAGCCGTGTATTCAGTGATTCAACTCAGACAGGATTTCACACCAGGTTTCCATACAAGAAGGATTGCTCTGCTCCAGTTTGGTCCATACTTGGCATAGTGTACAAGGTGTTTTAATGTGCAACCAGAAAGTGTGGGTCTTAGTAAACTTTCCAAAACATGTCCCCAGGGACACTAGCTTATTCTGGATATGTTGGCATCCAGTTTAGGGCTCATCTCACTCAGATAATACACTTGGTCTTTGTGGAGCTGGAAAAAGTAGGTGCCGTCCAGTCTGTCCAGTAGGAGTTGTAGATTCTCTCCAATGTATTTTGAAATCTTCTCAAACAGAACCCGGGCCTCTTTTTCAATCAAAGGCTTCTTTTTCCCCTAGCTTGTCTCCCGGGATCTTCATCCCTAATGGGAGATATTCTAATTGTGGTAAGGAAGGTAATTTGAAAACGGATTATAGGCAAGACATGACTAGAAATAATTTTTTAACCTAGAAACAATACAAAGAGAAAACTTCAGCCTTCTGGAAAATGCAAAAAGTGTGTCAAAGTCTGCCACTGGACTGATGAATGCAGATCAACAAGGGATAGGCAAGGTTACCTTTAACATCAGAAAAGGAGTCCTCCTGTAGGCCCTGATATCAAATTTGATATAATCATTCTGTGCCAGTAAATGTGATGTGTTAGAGGGGCCTGCGTTAGCTAGAATAGAATAAAGACCCTGATTTAACTTGTTTCAGATTAGCTTCTGTCCATGTTTTAGGAGATTACGAAGAGTTCCCTGGCACTACACTCCAACACTATGGATTATGATCAAATACTCCTTGGTTTCTGATTTGACAGGTAGTGCATTGTGTGTGCAGAGGTTGCAGACTGACTTACACTAAAAATCTGGTAGCATCTCATAAATGTTCTGGACACTGAATCAGCTGATCCTGGCTGAATTCTCCTATTTTTCCAAATAGAAGGTTTTTTTACCCATCATTGTGAAGACATAACAAGCCAGGTGGGGCTTCACATTTCTTGGAATGTTGATTAAAAACTTACTGGTTTGTCCAGAAATGCTAAAGGACCCTTGTACTATGCTCACTTTGCAGCAGAGCCTGCACTGGTCTTAGGGAGAAACCAATGACCATGGGAGAATAGAAAGCCCAATAAATGAACTTTTTGAATCCCCTCTATTGGATTTACAGAAACCTACATTTTTTTTGTTATATTACAATTTTTGATGTAGATGATTTTGACCTCTACCTAATAATGATTGCTCTGTCTTATACTCTGCAGTGCTGGGATTAGAGACCTCAGCTGCCCCATGTACTGATATAACAAATTATAAGTGACATCAGTCTCAGAAACACAGTAATATATGCTCTGTGTCCTTCTTGACCTAAGATTTCTTTAGAAAAACTGGTTAAGAATTTTTATTTTATTTCATGTATTTACTTTTCAAACTTTATCTCCTTTTTGGTTACCCCCACTCCCATCCCCATCCTCATGCTCATATAAGGATGTGCCCCCTAACACCAACATTTCTCTACTGGCTTCATGCCCTGGCATTCTTCTACACTAGGGAATCCAGCCTTCACAGGACCAAAGGCTTCTCCTCCCACTGTTGGCAGATAAGGCCATCCTCTGCTACATATGCTGCTGGAGTCATGGGTCCCTCCTGTGTACTCTTTGGTTTGGTTTCGTCCCTAGGAGCTCTGAGTTCTCTGGTTAGATGATATTGTTTTTCTACCTATGGTTTTCCAAACCCCTTCAGCTCCTTCAGTCCTTTCTCTAACTCTACCATTGGGGCCCCATGCTTAGCTGCATGCATTCCCATTGTATCTGTAAAGCTCTGGAATAGCATCTTCAGGAGACATCAATACCAGGCTCCTGTCAGCAAGCACTTCTTGGCCTCTGCAATGTACTTGGTTATGGAAATGTACCACAGTTTCAGAATCCATTCCTCTGTTGAAGAACAATTGAGTGCTTTCTAGCTGCTGGCTATTAAAAGTAAGGCTTCTGGGAATATAATGGTGCATATATCCTTGTTATATTGGGGGAAAGTACTATGTCCAATTCAGATGAACTGCCAGATTGATATCTGCATGATTATATCAGTTTGTAATCCCCCAATAATGGAGAAGTAGTCCTCTTTCTTCACATCCTTGCCAGCATCTACTATCACCTGAGTTTTTAATTTTAGCCATTCTGACTTTTGTGACTCAAGGTTGTTTTAATTTACATTTTCCTGATGACTAAGGATGTTGAATATCTCTTTTAAGAGCTTCCCGGCCATTAAATATTCCAAAGTTGAGAATTCTTTGTTCAGCTCTGTACCCCATTTTTAATAGGGTTATTTGATTCTCTGGAGTCTAACTTCTTGAGTTCTTTGTGTATTTAGTATATTAGCCCTCTATTGCATGTGAGATCTGTAATGATCTTTTCCAATCTGTTGGTTGCGATATTTTCCTATTGACAGTATCCTTTACCTTACAGGAGCTTAGCAATTTTGAGAGGTCACATTCATCTACTTTTGATCCTAGAGCATATGCCATTGGTGTTCTGTTCAGGAAAATTTCCCCTGTGCCCATGTGTTTGATGCTCTTCCCCACTATCTCTTCTGTTAGTTTCAGTATATCTGGTTTTATTTGGAAGTTATTGATCCTCTAGGACTAGAGCTTTGTACCAGGCAATAAGAATGGATCAATTTGCATTCTTTTACATGCTGACTGACAGTTGAACCAGTACCATTTATTGAAAATACTGTCATTTTTCCCCTGGATTCTTTTAGCTATTTTGTCAAAGGTAAAGCGACCATAGGTATGTGGGTTCATTTCTGGGTCTTCAATTTTATTCCACTGATCTACATGCCTGACTCTGTACGAATACCATACAGTTTTATCACTGTTGCTCTGTAATACAGCTTGAGGTCAGGGATGGTGATTGCCCCAGAAGTTCTTTTATTGTTAAGAATAGTTTTTGCTATCCTGTGTATTTGTTATTCCAAATGAATTTGCAAATTTCCCTTTCTAAGTTTATGAAGATTTGAGTTGAAATTTTAATGGGGATTGCCGTGAATCAGCATGTTGCTTTCAGCAAGTTATCCATTTTTACTATATTAATCCTGCCAATCCATGAGCATGGGAGTTCTTTCCAAAATCTGAGATCTTCCTCAATTCTTTTTTTAAGACAATTGATGTTCTTGTCATACAGATCTTTCACTTTCTTGGTGAGAGTTTCACCAAGGTATTATTTTTTTATTATATGTGACTATTGTGAAGAGTGTCATTGGCCTAGTTTCTTTCACAGCATGTTTATCCTTTGAGTAGAAAAAGGCTACTGATTTGTTTAAGTTAATTTTATATACAGACACCTAGCTGAAGTTGTTTTTCAGGTTTAGGACTTTTCTGGTGTAATTTTTGGTATTCCTTAAGTTTACAATATCATCTGCAAATAGTAGTATTTTGAATACTTCTTTTATAATTTGTATTTTTTTTATCTTTCCAATTACATTTTAAACTGTTCTTAATGGGGTCTTGATCACTATTCAAACTATTTACACTGGGAAAACTATTCATCAACATTGACATTACTTGGAGAAAAACTCAGGAATGGGGTACAGGGATGTGAGGAGAGGCTGCTGTGTGAAATCCATGTACCTGAGTGTGGAAACTGCTGACTCAGGGCTCTTCTGCCTCCTTTGCTCTCGGTGTATAGTAACACTGGAAGGTCATGTGCTTGTTGTGTCTTCTCAACATCCTGGTTATGTTAATCATTACCTGCCACCACTTTCTCTCCAGATTGGCCTAAACTTGGTTGAATAGACCTTGGCTTTGGAGTTTGGCCTGGAATTTGTTATTTGAAAGATTAATTTGCTTAGAGTTGAATCTGCAGGCAGAAGATGTCCAGGAGTTATGCTGAGGTGGAATCACATCTTTGCCTCAGACAGAAACTTAGGCTCAAAACAGTCCACAGCACTCACCCTGTGTTGTGTTGTGGCACTCTTAACCATTGTTATTCAAAATCATTTGATCTGAGTGAAAATCATCTGTAAGGAGGGTTTAGAACAGTGATGACCCTCAGACATTGCTGGAGGTGTCAAATGGGTAGCTCTGTGAGAAGCCATGTACAACGCTTGTGAAAGTTCAAACTTTTGACACAGCGATTCCAGAACAAGAAGTAGGTGTGAGCAGAGAAACTGTGGCACATTAGTGTTGTAGGGGTTCACCTCAGAGTAGCCATGAAGCAAAATTATCCAGATGTCCACCAGTCAGAAAGTGAAAAGGTACAATGTTGTCCAGCCCTTCCATGGACTGTGGCTGAGTTTGATTTTTTTTTTAATTTTTCTTTTTTTTTTTTTATTAACTTGAGTATTTCTTATATACATTTCAAGTGTTATTCCCTTTCCCGGTTTCCGGACAAACATCACCCTCCCCCCTCCCCTTCCTTATGGGTGTTCCCCTCCCAAACCTCCCCCCATTGCCACCCTCCCCGCATAGTCTAGTTCACTGGGGGTTCAGTCTTAGCAGGACCCAGGGCTTCCCCTTCCACTGGTGCTCTTACTAGGATATTCATTGCTACCTATGGGGACAGAGTCCAGGGTCCGTCCATGTATAGTCTTTAGGTAGTGGCTTAGTCCCTGGAAGCTCTGGTTGCTTGACATTGTTGTACTTTTGGGGTCTCGAGCACCTTCAAGCTCTTCCAGTTCTTTCTCTGATTCCTTCAACGGGGGACCTATTCTCAGTTCAGTGGTTTGCTGCTGGCATTCGCCTCTGTATTTGCTGTATTCTGGCTGTGTCTCTCAGGAGCGATCTACATCCGGCTCCTGTCGGTCTGCACTTCTTTGCTTCATCCATCTTGTCTAATTGGGTGGCTGTATATGTATGGGCCACCTGTGGGGCAGGCTCTGAATGGGTGATCCTTCAGTCTCTGTTTTAATCTTTGCCTCTCCCTTCCCTGCCAAGGGTATTCTTTTTCCTCATTTAAAGAAGGAGTGAAGCATTCACATTTTGATCATCCGTCTTGAGTTTCCTTTGTTCTAGGGATCTAGGGTAATTCAAGCATTTGGGCTAATAGCCACTTATCAATGAGTGCATACCATGTATGTCTTTCTGTGATTGGGTTAGCTCACTCAGGATGATATTTTCCAGTTCCAACCATTTGCCTACGAATTTCATAAACTCGTTGTTTTTGATAGCTGAGTAATATTCCATTGTGTAGATGTACCACATTTTCTGTATCCATTCCTCTGTTGAAGGGCATCTGGGTTCTTTCCAGTTTCTGGCTATTATAAATAAGGCTGCGATGAACATAGAGGAGCACGTGTCTCTTTTATATGTTGAGGCATCTTTTGGGTATATGCCCAAGAGAGGTATGGCTGGATCCTCAGGCAGTTCAATGTCCAATTTTCTGAGGAACCTCCAGACTGATTTCCAGAATGGTTTTACCAGTCTGCAATCCCACCAACAATGGAGGAGTGTTCCTCTTTCTCCACATCCTCGCCAGCATCTGCTGTCACCTGAGTTTTTGATCTTAGCCATTCTCACTGGTGTGAGGTGAAATCTCAGGGTTGTTTTGATTTGCATTTCCCTTATGACTAAAGATGTTGAACATTTCTTTAGGTGTTTCTCAGCCATTCGGCATTCCTCAGCTGTGAATTCTTTGTTTAGCTCTGAACCCCATTTTTTAGTAGGGTTATTTGTTTCCCTGCGGTCTAACTTCTTGAGTTCTTTGTATATTTTGGATATAAGGCCTCTATCTGTTATAGGATTGGTAAAGATCTTTTCCCAATCTGTTGGTTGCCGTTTTGTCCTAACCACAGTGTCCTTTGCCTTACAGAAGCTTTGCAGTTTTATGAGATCCCATTTGTCGATTCTTGATCTTAGAGCATAAGCCATTGGTGTTTTGTTCAGGAAATTTTTTCCAGTGCCCATGTGTTCCAGATGCTTCCCTAGTTTTTCTTCTATTAGTTTGAGTGTGTCTGGTTTGATGTGGAGGTCCTTGATCCACTTGGACTTAAGCTTTGTACAGGGTGATAAGCATGGATCGATCTGCATTCTTCTACATGTTGCCCTCCAGTTGAACCAGCACCATTTGCTGAAAATGCTATCTTTTTTCCATTGGATGGTTTTGGCTCCTTTGTCAAAAATCAAGTGACCATAGGTGTGTGGGTTCATTTCTGGGTCTTCAATTCTATTCCATTGGTCTATCTGTCTGTCTCTGTACCAATACCATGCAGTTTTTATCACTATTGCTCTGTAATACTGCTTGAGTTCAGGGATAGTGATTCCCCCTGAAGTCCTCTTATTGTTGAGGATAGCTTTAGCTATCCTGGGTTTTTTGTTATTCCAGATGAATTTGCAAATTGTTCTGTCTAACTCTTTGAAGAATTGGATTGGTATTTTGATGGGGATTGCATTGAATCTGTAGATTGCTTTTGGTAAAATGGCCATTTTTACTATATTAATCCTGCCAATCCATGAGCATGGGAGATCTTTCCATCTTCTGAGGTCTTCTTCAATTTCTTTCCTCAGTGTCTTGAAGTTCTTATTGTACAGATCTTTTACTTGCTTGGTTAAAGTCACACCGAGGTACTTTATATTATTTGGGTCTATTATGAAGGGTGTCGTTTCCCTAATTTCTTTCTCGGCTTGTTTCTCTTTTGTATAGAGGAAGGCAACTGATTTATTTGAGTTAATTTTATACCCAGCCACTTTGCTGAAGTTGTTTATCAGCTTTAGTAGTTCTCTGGTGGAACTTTTGGGATCACTTAAATATACTATCATATCATCTGCAAATAGTGATATTTTGACCTCTTCTTTTCCGATCTGTATCCCCTTGATCTCCTTTTGTTGTCTGATTGCTCTGGCTAGAACTTCAAGAACTATATTGAATAAGTAGGGAGAGAGTGGGCAGCCTTGCCTAGTCCCTGATTTTAGTGGGATTCTTTCAAGTTTTTCTCAATTTAGTTTAATGTTAGCAACTGGTTTGCTGTATATGGCTTTTACTATGTTTAGGTATGGGCCTTGAATACCTATTCTTTCCAGGAATTTTATCATGAAGGGGTGTTGAATTTTGTCAAATGCTTTCTCAGCATCTAATGAAATGATCATGTGGTTCTGTTCTTTCAGTTTGTTTATATGATGGATCACGTTGATGGTTTTCCTTATATTAAACCATCCCTGCATGCCTGGGATGAAGCCTACTTGATCATGGTGGATGATTGTTTTGATGTGCTCTTGAATTCGGTTTGCCAGAATTTTATTGAGTATTTTTGCGTCGATATTCATAAGGGAAATTGGTCTGAAGTTCTCTTTCTTTGTTGGGTCTTTGTGTGGTTTAGGTATAAGAGTAATTGTGGCTTCATAGAAGGAATTCGGTAGGGCTCCATCTGTTTCAATTTTGTGGAATAGTTTGGATAATATTGGTATAAGGTCTTCTATGAAGGTTTGATAGAATTCTGCACTAAACCCGTCTGGACCTGGGCTCTTTTTGGTTGGGAGACCTTTAATGACTGCTTCTATTTCCTTAGGAGTTATGGGGTTGTTTAACTGGTTTATCTGTTCCTGATTTAACTTCGATACCTGGTATCTGTCTAGGAAATTGTCCATTTCCTGAAGATTTTCAAGTTTTGTTGAATATAGGTTTTTATAGTAAGATCTGATGATTTTTTGAATTTCCTCTGAATCTGTAGTTATGTCTCCCTTTTCATTTCTGATTTTGTTAATTTGGACGCACTCTCTGTGTCCTCTCGTTAGTCTGGCTAAGGGTTTATCTATCTTGTTGATTTTCTCAAAGAACCAACTTTTGGTTCTGTTGATTCTTTCTATGGTCCTTTTTGTTTCTACTTGGTTGATTTCAGCTCTGAGTTTGATTATTTCCTGCCTTCTACTCCTCCTGGGTGTATTTGCTTCTTTTGGTTCTAGAGCTTTTAGGTGTGCTGTCAAGCTGCTGACATATGCTCTTTCCTGTTTCTTTCTGCAGGCACTCAGCGCTATGAGTTTTCCTCTTAGCACAGCTTTCATTGTGTCCCATAAGTTTGGGTATGTTGTACCTTCATTTTCATTAAATTCTAAAAAGTTTTTAATTTCTCTCTTTATTTCTTCCTTGACCAGGTTATCATTGAGTAGAGCATTGTTCAATTTCCACGTATATGTGGGCATTCTTCCCTTATTGTTATTGAAGACCAGTTTTAGGCCGTGGTGGTCCGATAGCACGCATGGGATTATTTCTATCTTTCTGTACCTGTTGAGGCCCATTTTTTGACCAATTATATGGTCAATTTTGGAGAAAGTACCATGAGGAGCTGAGAAGAAGGTATATCCTTTTGCTTTAGGATAGAATGTTCTATAAATATCCGTTAAGTCCATTTGGCTCATGACTTCTCTTAGTCTGTCTACATCTCTGTTTAATTTCTGTTTCCATGATCTGTCCATTGATGAGAGTGGGGTGTTGAAATCTCCCACTATTATTGTGTGAGGTGCAATGTGTGTTTTGAGCTTTAGTAAGGTTTCTTTTACATATGTAGGTGCCCTTGTATTTGGGGCATAGATATTTAGGTTTGAGACTTCATCTTGGTGGATTTTTCCTTTGATGAATATGAAGTGTCCTTCCTTATCTTTTTTGATGACTTTTAGTTGAAAATTGATTTTATTTTATATTAGAATGGCTACTCCAGCTTGCTTCTTCTGACCATTTGCTTGGAAAATTGTTTTCCAGCCTTTCACTCTGAGGTAATGTCTGTCTTTGTCTCTGAGGTGTGTTTCCTGTAGGCAGCAGAATGCAGGGTCCTCGTTCCGTATCCAGTTTGTTAATCTATGTCTTTTTATTGGGGAGTTGAGGCCATTGATATTGAGAGATATTAAGGAATAGTGATTATTGCTTCCCGTTATATTCATATTTGGAAGTGAGGTTATGATTGTGTGCTTTCATTCTCTTTGTTTTGTTGCCAAGATGATTAGTTTCTTGCTTCTAGGGTATAGCTTGCCTCCTTATGTTGGGCTTTACCCTTTATTATCCTTTGTAGTGCTGGATTTGTAGAAAGATATTGTGTAAATTTGGTTTTGTCATGGAATATCTTGGTTTCTCCATCTATGTTAATTGAGAGTTTTGCAGGATACAGTAACCTGGGCTGGCATTTGTGTTCTCTTAGGGTCTGTATGACATCTGTCCAGGATCTTCTGGCCTTTATAGTTTCTGGCGAAAAGTCTGGTGTGATTCTGATAGGTCTGCCTTTATATGTTACTTGACCTTTTTCCCTTACTGCTTTTAATACTCTTTCTTTATTTTGTGCGTTTGGTGTTTTGACAATTATGTGACGGGAGGTGTTTCTTTTCTGGTCCAATCTATTTGGAGTTCTGTAGGCTTCTTGTATGCCTATGGGTATCTCTTTTTTTAGGTTAGGGAAGTTTTCTTCTATGATTTTGTTGAAGATATTTACTGGTCCTTTGAGCTGGGAGTCTTCACTCTCTTCTATACCTATTATCCTTAGGTTTGATCTTCTCATTGAGTCCTGGATTTCCTGTATGTTTTGGACCAGTAGCTTTTTCCGCTTTACATTATCTTTGACAGTTGAGTCAATGATTTCTATGGAATCTTCTGCTCCCGAGATTCTCTCTTCCATCTCTTGAATTCTGTTGGTGAAGCTTGTATCTACAGCTCCTTGTCTTTTCTTTTGATTTTCTATGTCCAGGGTTGTTTCCATGTGTTCTTTCTTGATTGCTTCTATTTCCATTTTTAATTCCTTCAACTGTTTGATTGTGTTTTCCTGGAATTCTTTCAGGGATTTTTGCGATTCCTCTCTGTAGGCTTCTACTTGTTCTCTAAGGGAGTTCTTTATGTCTTTCTTGAAGTCCTCCAGCATCATGATCAAATATGATTTTGAAACTAGGTCTTGCTTTTCTGGTGTGTTTGGATATTCCGTGTTTGCTTTGGTGGGAGAATTGGGCTCCGATGATGGCATGTAGTCTTGGTTTCTCTTGCTTGGGTTCCTGTGCTTGCCTCTCGCCATCAGATTATCTCTAGTGTTACTTTGTTCTGCTATTTCTGACAGTGGCTAGACTGTCCTATAACCTGTGTGTCAGGAGTGCTGTAGACCTGTTTTCCTGTTTTCTTTCAGCCAGTTATGGGGACAGAGTGTTCTGCTTTCGGGCGTGTAGTTTTTCCTCTCTACAGGTCTTCAGCTGTTCCTGTGGGTCTGTGTCTTGAGTTCACCAGGCAGGTTTCTTGCAGGGGAAAAATTGGTCCTACTTGTGGTTCCAAGGCTCAAGTTTGCTCGTGGGGTACTGCCTAAGTCCTCTCCGCTGTGGCAGCAACCGGGAAAATCTGTGCCGCTCCTTCCGGGAGCCTCCGTGCACCACGGTTTCAGATGACGTTTGGTGTTTTCCTCTGGCGCCTGGATGTGCACAGAGTGCAGTCTCTTCTGGTTTCCCAGGCGTGTCTGCCTCTCTGAAGGTTCAGCTCTCCCTCCCACAGGATTTGGGTGCAGAGAACTGTTTATCCGGTCGGTTTCCTTCAGGTTCCGGCAGTGTCTCAGGCGCAGGGGTCCTGCCGCTCCCGGGCCCTCCCCTACGGGAACCCAGAGGCCTTATACAGTTGCCTCTTGGGCCAGGGATGTGGGCAGGGGTGGGCAGTGTTGGTGGTCTCCTCCGCTCTGCAGCCTCAGGAGTGCCCACCTGATCAGGCGGTGGGGTCTCTCTCCCACGGGGTTTGGGAGCAGAGAGCTGCTGTGGTCCGGGATCTGCGGGTGTGGGACTTCCGGTAAACACAGGAAGTGCCCGGCCTTAGAGGAATTTTGCCTCTGTGTGTCCTGAGTTCACCAGGCAGGTTTCTTGCAGGGGAAAAGTTGGTCCTACCTGCAGTTCCAAGGCTCAAGTTTGCTCGTGGGGTACTGCCTAAATCTTCTCCGCTGTGGCAGCAACCGGGAAGATCTGCGCCGCTCTTTCTGGGAGCCTCCGTGCACCAGGGTTCCAGATGGCGTTTGGTGTTTTCCTCTGGCGCCTGGATGTGCACAGAGTGCAGTCTCTTCTGGTTTCCCAGGCGTGTCCGCCTCTCTGAAGGTTCAGCTCTCCCTCCCACGGGATTTGGGTGCAGAGAACTGTTTATCCGGTCTGTTTCCTTCAGGTTCCGGCAGTGTCTCAGGCGCAGGGGTCCTGCCGCTCCCGGGCCCTCCCCTACGGGAACACAGAGGCCTTATACAGTTGCCTCTTGGGCCAGGGATGTGGGCAGGGGTGGGCAGTGTTGGTGGTCTCCTCCGCTCTGCAGCCTCAGGAGTGCCCACCTGATCAGGCGGTGAGGTCTCTCTCCCACGGGGTTTGGGAGCAGAGAGCTGCTGCGGTCCGGGATCCGCCGGTTATAATTTGTATTTTTTGACCCTTTTTTGTTCTCTAATTGTTTTGCATAGAACTTCAAGTGTTATATTGAATAGATAGGGAGAAAGTAAGCAACCTTGTCTTGTCCCTGATTTTAGTGATATTGATTCTAATTCCTCTCCATTTTATTTAATGTTGGCTACTGATTTGCTGTACACTTCTTTTAAAAGAACTCATAGGAGTAATAAAGTTATGAAGTGTAAAAACTTAGTTCAGTGGTAGGGGACTTGCCTAGCATGTTGAGGTTCCCAATTCTCTCTTCTGCTAAACACACAGATGCAACTTTCCTGCCTGTATTTGTAGATTGATTCCAGAAAAAAGAAAATTGCCTGTAGACTAAGCAGAGGATGCCAGAGGCACACTGAACATTTACTTTGATTGTTCTCTGGGGCATTCATTAATGGAGTAAGTGAGTCAGGGTGTGTGGTACTCATGACTAATCTTAACAGGGAGACAGAGATAGGATAGGAGGATGAAGGCTAGCCTGGAGTGCAGAAAGATGTTACAACAGTAACAAACTGAGAATGTATACATATGAGGAGAAGAAGAGAGCATGAGAAAGATCTCCTTTTGCATTTGCCAGAGGGAATAATCATATCAAGCAAATTTTGGGGTGGAAAGTTATACATTGATATTTCCATTCATCTCTTTCTACTGTGGTGAGCTCCGTGTGCAGCCCAAACTACAGGACACCTATTCCTCTTCCTCTGTCTCTGCACTGATAGGTCCCAATTCCTGCAGGACAACCATGTACATTCCATTATATAAAAATACATTTACATTATATATTTTCCATTTTCATATCCTTTCCCATTCTTAATATTGTGCCTTATGAATTAAGAAGTTTAAATTCCAGACTTCAGGGGGAGATGTAGGAACATCTCTGTGTTATTTTTAGACCAGCTTGCTCTATAGAGTGAATTTAAAACAGCCAAGGCTATATAAAGATATTCTATTTCAAATGAGAGAGAGAGAGAGAGAGAGAGAGAGAGAGAGAGAGAGAGAGAACGAATCAACCTGAAATTGGTCTGTGGTTATGTTTGGAGTGATTAATGTTTTAGTTCACAATTTTCTTGTGATTGTCAGAGGAAATTGCTTATATACAAGAAGGTCATTGTGAAAAATGATTCAAAATTCTGCCTAGAAGAGACGAAAATCTCTGTTTTCTCTATATGCAGAAAAACTGTATATTCTAAGAGGCCTGTGTTGGAAAAAGTCGGTCTCCTGGATGTTTGATAGGTGTGTCTGTCACATATATGTTGATTCTCTCTCTCCAAAACGAAAACAAACTCACAGATTCCACATGAATATTCACACTATTATTTATAACTCCCCAAAAGATCAACTCTGAAAAGTCAGAGGTGTCCTTCTAAAAATTATATTCAAGAAGTAGAAGCAGAAGGACCTAAACTGAAGTGGTGGCATGAAATGCACAGTGAGTAAGGCTGCCATGGGAAATTAGTTTATTTGAATTGATGTCATTCTTCTTAAACAAATTAATATCAAAAAACAAAACAAAAACAGCCAAGCAAATATTAAATAAAAGAAACAACAAAAACAAGTTGCGCAATTATGACAACAGTCGAGCAGGCACATCATCATCAAGGAGAATGTGCACATGATTCATAATAAAGTCAAGGGATCTCCAGCTTTAATACAAATGCTGGCCTGTCTTATATTAACGAACAAGACAGAGTAGAGGGATCTGATGGAAGGGAATCTTAACTGAGAAAATGCCTCCAGGAAATCCAGCTACAAGGCATTTTCTATATTGACTGATGGGAGAGGGCCAGACCGTTGTTCATGGTGTGTTCCCTGTTCTGGTAGTCTTTGGGTTCCATAAGAGAGCAAGCTGACATTGCCAGGAGAAGCAAGGCAATAAGTCTCTTTTCTCCATGCCTTCTGCATCAGCTCCTGCTTCCTGTGTGAATTCTAGTCCTGATTTCCTTCAGGGATTAATAGCAATGTGAGTGTGTAGGTGTAGGCTGATTAAAGTATTTCAGGTCATAGTGTTTCTAACAGCAATACTAATCCTTTCAATGATACAAAACAACAGGGAAATGAAAATCACAAGTTAATCACCTATCACAATTATCCTTAAAATCTGTCAGAACCAGGCAGTAGTGAACCTGTGGAAAAATGAAGTTTTCCACTGTCTAGTCTGGAAAATGTCTGAGTTGACAAAATTACTTTTTTGGCAGTCCCTCCAACCTGAAAAATTTCAGGATTCTCTGGCCCTAATATTTCCACTCCTATGATATCTGCAACATAAATGAGTTAATAAAAAGGCAAGGTGGACCCTCCCCTGTGTCCCTCACAGTTACCACAACACTGAAGTAGAAACAAGCAAGGTGTCTGTGAGCAGAAGCCTCGATTTGCTGCAAACTTAAGGAATAGTTTCCTTATTTCAAGGATGGCGAAAGGCCCTCCCCACAACTCAGCCTGTGTGAATCTCACACCCCAGTGTAGAGAAGAATCCCAACATACAGGATTCCATTGATGTCTCATTTATACATAATTCAAACACCAGACAAAAACATTTAAAGTGATGTCAATGAAAACAGTGTTTGCTACAGTTGTGGGTGTCCACCAGGAAGACCCCAGAATCCTACAAGACACAAGCTTATTTTCCTTCAAATACAAACTGTTGATAGGTCAGTAATTTTTTTTCGTTCATCTTTATTACCTTGGGTATTTCTTTTTTACATTTTGATTGTTATTCCCTTTCCTGGTCTCTGGACCAACATATCACTAACGAATGCTCCTCCCCTTCTCTTTGGGTGTTCCCCTCCCTATACTCCCCCCATTACTCCCTCTCCCCAACAATCACATTCACTGGGGGTTCACTCTTGGCAGGACTAAGGACTTCCCCTTCCACTCATGCTCTTACTAGGCTATTCATTACTACCTATGAGGTTGGAGCCCAGGGTTAGTCCATGTATAATCTTTGGGTAGTGACTTAGTCCCTGGAAGCTGTGATTAGCTGGCATTGCTGTTCATATGGGGTCTCAAGCCCCTTCAAGCTCTTTCAGTCCTTTCTAAGATTTATTTTTTATAAAGTCATACTACTGTGCCCTTAGGAAGACACTTAGTTCCTCATATTGTTTACCTATTCATAAATTACAGCCTATAATTACACCTTCTATGTGTAAAGCTAGAAGATTAGAATGTGGGCCTATGTTAACTATTTTAAAAAGTATATCAATGTTGGCTAGATCAAATGTTAATTCTATTTTGTTAAACTTAGTTTAACTTGAAAGTTTTTAAACCTGGCAGGCTGCCTATCAAACTTCATTTCTCCCTCAGTTCCCATAGATGCTCAACCGCAGTCTCACCTCCTAGAATGCATCAAACCCCTGTGGCTTTCTACCTGCCCCATCCTTTCCTCTCATCAGTGGATCCTAAAGACCTTCCCTCTCCTCACTTGTTCTCCCTCTCTTCACTTGTTGCTTTGTCCGAACACACAACCACTGTTCCCATTCCTGCTAATTTCAAAGGTCACTACTGCCAGGGCTACATGTAGGATGATGTTGGATCCATAGAAATCCTTCTGCTTCTCCAAACACAAACTCTGAGTCCCATCCCCAGCTCTGTAGCATAAAACCTGCTGCAGTCTCCATTTCCCTGCTATATTAGTGGGGATCACAGGGATCACAAAGATCTCTAACTCTAACTCCTCCTAATGACCCCATGATCGCACCCTCCAATCCCAGCAGGCACAGGCTGGAAACATGCAAGCAGAGCAGGCTATAAGAACAGATGCATACAAAGTTGCTACAATGCACCAGAAAGCCACCATACTATCCTCCTAAAATCCAGGAATCAGAGAGAAAGAACCAAATACTCATCCTGGAGAGACAAAAGCAGATCTCATCACCCAGACCTATAATCTTCAGAGCTTCAGGTGCCTAGATGTAAGCCTGAAGAGCACAACTAATAACATCCAGGACAGCATGTACCCATTGGAACCCAGCAACCCTACCATAGCAGAAATATTTCAACACAGCTAAAGAATGGGACAAGACCTTAGAGCAGCGTTATGAAAATGATAGAGGCGCTTAAAGAAAAATCAAAGACTTTCTAGAATTAAGTGAAAATGGATATACATCATTCCAAAATTTATGTGACACAGTGAATGTAGATATAAGTGGAAAGTTCATAGCAATATGTGACTAATTGAAAAGTGGAGAGAACTGCTTCCTGCTCTCAAACCCTGTGGGAGAGAGAGCTCACCCCCCGGACAGGTGGGCACTCCTGAGACTGCAGAGAGGGAGAGATCACCAATACTGCTCACCCCGGCCCACATCCCTGGCCCAAGAAAAACTGTATAGGGCCTCTGGGAACCAGAAGATTGGGGCATTCAGGCCTGGAGCACCAGGGACACTGTCTGGACCAGAGCAGACCCCATCTACGGCTCCCTGCACCCAAAAACCGAGGGAAGGATAGCTAAACTTTCAGAGGGGAGACACGCCTGGAAAGCCAGAAGAGACTACACTCTGCCCACATTTCTAACTCCAGAGAAAAATGCCTAATGCCATCTGAGACCCCAGTGCATGGGGCCCAGGGAAAAGTCAGTTCAGGACCTCCTCGTTGCCGCACTCACGGAGAGCTAAAAAGCAGCCCCCAAGGAACAACTTCAGCCGCAGGACCAGAGATAAGACCAACTTTTATGCTCAAAGCGACCTGCCTGGTGGACTCAGGACTCACAGGGGCAAAATTCCTCTGGGATCGGACACTTCCGGTCTTTAGTTGGAGCTGGCACCTTGCTTATCTTGTCAAACAGCTCCCTGCTCCCAAATCCGTTGAGAGAGAGCTCACCACCCAGACAGGTAGGCACTCCTGAGACTTCAGGGCAGGAGAGACCACAAGTACTGCACACCCCTGCCCACATCTCTGGCCCAAGAGGAAATTGTATAGGGCCTCTGGAAACAGGAAGATAGGGGCATTCAACACTGCAGTTCAGACACCACCCAGATCTGAAGGGACCAGGTCAAACAGCTCCCTGTACCCAAACCTGTGGGAGAGAGAGCTAAACCTTCAGAGGGGCAGACATGCCTGGGAAGCAGAAGAGACTACACTCTTCCCACATTTCTGACTCCAGTGGAATCCACCTAAAGCCATCTAGGACCCCAGTGCACTGGAATCCCCGGGAAAACCAGTTCAGGCCCTCCTGATTGCAGCCCTCATGGAGAGTTCAAAAGCAGCCCCCCCCCCCCATGTGCAACTTCAGCCCTGGGACCACAGACAAGACAAACTTTTCTGATCCAAGTGACTTGCCTGGTGGACTCAGGACACAGGCCCACAAGAACAGGTAAAGACAAGTAGACAGGAAAGACTACTCTCTGAAAGCAGAGTACTCTGTTCCCATAACTGGCTGAAAGAAAACAGGAAAACAGGTCTACACCACTCACTACACACAGGCCTATAGGACGGTCTAGCCACTGTCAGAAATAGCAGAATAAGGGAAAAGCAGAGACATCCTGATGACAAGAGGCAAGCACAGGAACCCAAGCAACAGAAACCAAGACTACATAGCATCATCGGAGCCCAATTCTTACACCAAAGCTAACACTGAATATCCAAACACACCAGAAAAGCAAGATCTAGACTTAAAATCACATTAGATCATGATGATGGAGGACTTTAAAAAGACATAAAGAACTCCCTTAGAGAAACGCAGGAAAACATAAATAAACAGGTAGAAGCCTACAGAGAGGAACCACAAAAATCCTTGAAAGATATCCAGGAAAATACAATCAAACAGGTGAAGGAATTAAAAATGGAAATAGAAGCAATAAAGAAAGCACAAAGGGAGACAACCCTCGATATAGAAAACCAAAGGAGAGACAATGAGCCATAGATACAAGCATCACCAACAGAATAAAAAGATATAAGAGAGAATCTGAGGAGCAGAAGATTCCATAGAAACCATCAACCCAACTGTCAAAGATAATTTAGAACAGAAAACACGTGGAGAGATATCATACTTGAGACATAGGAGCACTCCTGTAAGCTCTAGATAGAAATGTGAAAAAAAAAAAAAAAAAAAAAACAACAAAAAAAAAAAACAAAAGCCAAAACACATACAAAGGAGTAGTCAGAAAGAAATAGTCAAACTGAACGTTAATGTTAATAAAGTTGAAAGAATACAAAGTATCAATAAAACAAATGTCTCTCAGGCAGAAATCCACTACCCAAAGACTACAATGGATAGACCCATGGCTCCAGCTGCATATGTAGCAGAGGATGGTTTTTTTGGTCACCAATGGGAGAAGAAGCCCTTGGTTCTGCCAAGGCTGGACCCCAAAAGGACAGATGAATGTAAGGAGGGTGTCAGACAGGTGGATAGTTGGGGAGGGGCAACACCCTCACAGAAGAAAGAGAAGGGGATTGGAGAGGGGAGCCTGTGGCTGGGAAACAGGGAAACGGAATAACATTTGAAATGTAAATAGAAATATTCAATAAAAAATAAGTGTAATTTAAAAAAAAAACAAGTAGAGATGCTCAGATTACAAATGATAGCAATTAAAAATATCGCAATCATCGTTACCATGATTTGATCATTACACATTATGCACTCTGCATAACCCCCATGCACACATACATATTGAAGAATCAGGGAGATATTTGGAAGGGAAGCATTCCAGGGTGAATGGAGGGGGACAAGAGAGGGATACGGAGGCTGAATATTGTCAAAACAAATCACAGACATATAAAAAAAAAGGTAAACTAAAACAAAGAGTTTGTTCTTTGAGAAAATCATAAGATCAGCAATCCCTTATCGAAATTAACTAAACGTTAGAGAAAGCCAGAGAATCCTCTAGACATATTTAAAAGCCTTTACTCCATTACAGTGAAATCTCTAAGAGATAGGGTTAAAATCCTCAATAGGTCCCACTTACAACAGTAAAATCATGATCATGGGGGAGGGAGAGGGGAAGTGATGGCAGCTTATGGACAGGAAACCAGGAAGGGGAATAACATTTGGAATGTAAGTAAAGAAATATAACTAACAAATTTTTTGAAAAAAAGAATAAAAAGAGACTTATATGCCCTAGTGAAATAGAACCTGTCATTATAAATCACTTCTCCACAAGAAAAAAAAACATCTCAGGATAAGATGACTTTAGGACAGAATTCTACCAGAATGTCAAAGAGGAGCTAACATCAGTACTTCTCAAATGATTTCACAAAATGAAGTAGAGGAAGAAATTGACAATACATTCTAGAGGGCCACAGTTACCTTGATACTCACATCACACAAAGACCCAGAAAAGCAAGGAGATTACAAACCTATTTCCTCTATGAACACAGATGCAAAAACAAGAAATAGAGTATTTGCAAACCAAATCCAAGACCACATCAAGAGAATCACTTACTAGGACAAAGAAAATTTCATCCCAGAGAGGCAGGGACGTTTCTGCAGACAAAATTCAATACATGCAATCTACCATATAAAAGAACTGAAAGAAATAGCCACATGAAGATCTCATTACATGTAGAAAAGCCTTTGACAAAAATCAGGACCCCGTGGTAATTAACACAAGTCTTGGAGAGATTAGGGATACAAGGGACATAGCTAAAAATAAGAGCACAATTTAGACCATAACCATAAACAGCATCAGGTTAAATGGTGAGAAATTCAAAACAATTCCAGCAAAAACAAAATGAAGGTAAGATTTTCTACTTTCTCCATACTCATTTAATATAATACTTGATGTCTTATGTAGAGCACTAAGAAAAGTGAAGGAGAATAAGGGGACACAATTCAGAAAGGAAGAAATTAAAATATTGTTTGCAAATGATATGAGAAACATTGCTGACCCTAAAACTCTACTGGAGAATTCGTACAGCTGAAAAACACTTTCAGCAAAGGAACTGGATACAACATTAACTACAAATAAAGAAACTCAGCAGTCCCCCTTTATACAAAGGACAAACATCCTGAGAAAGAAATAGCCTCAGACAATATAGAATACTCTAACTGTGACCAAACAAATGAAGGTCTTACATAATAAAAGCTTCAAGTCTTTAAGAGACAAATTGAAGAACATTTGAGGTGAAAAGATCTCCCATATTCATAAATCAGTAGGATTTTCATTTCCTCTATTGAAAAGTTTACATGAATAACCATGAGAGCCCTGAAACTTGCTTAGATAGCTTGTTTAACACAACAACAAGAGCCCAGGCACCAAGATCAAGAATTAATAAGTGGGACTTCACGGAACTGAAATGCTTCTATGAGAGATTTTTAGAGTGTTAATAGGACAAGATGGCAGCTTATTGAAATGCAAATATTTCACCAAACCAACATCTGATGGCAGACTAATTTACAAAATATACAAACATCTCAAGAATCTAAACACTATGAAACCAAATAAACCAACTAAAAAGGGGGTACAGATCTGAATAGAAAATTCTGAATGGAGGAATCTCAAACATCTAAGAAGCATTTAAGCAAATGTTTAACATCCTAGGTTCTCAGAAAAGTGCAAATCAAAATGACTCTAAAAATCCATCTAATACTTCTCAGAATGGCTAAGTTCAAAAACACAAGTGAGAGCCCATGCAGTTAAGGCTATGAAATAAGTGCTGGTAGAAATGGTAACATGTACAGACGCTATGACAATCACTATGTCCATTTCTCAGATAACTGGGAATCCATCTCCAGGACATATACCCAAAGGACACTCAATCCTACCACAAGGTCATTTCCTAAATATGTTCAGAGCAGTTTTAATCATAATACCCAGAAACTGGAAACCTAGATGACACTCAAAAGAAGGATGGATAGGGAAAATTGCATATTTACTCAATAGAGCATTACAAGGTTGAAAAAAAATCATGAATTTTGTAGGCAAAAGCCGTAGTGAGGTAATCCAGTCCCAGAAATTCACACAGAAATGAATTCACTATAATTGGTTATTAGCTGTAATGCAAAGAACAATCATAAAATAGACCCATGGGATCAATACCAAGAGAGCTCAAGTGTGGAATACAGGGTCCTCTCCACGGAGGGACAATAGTATAGATTCCCTGGTGACAGTGGGCAGGTGGAGATGGATAAAGCAAAGATGAGGGAACATTATGGAAGCAGAGAGTACTGGGAGAGATCAGTGGAAGTTAGACTCATTTCAGGGGTGAGGAAAGAAATCCAGTGCAATAGAAACTCCCTGGAATCTACAAGAGCAATTCTAGCAAAGACCCTTAGTAGGGATTTGAAGCCTGAACTGGCCATCTTCTGTAAACAGGTATGGCATCCAGTGAAAGGAATTGGAACACCAATGAAGCTACTCAAACTTCAACCTAGAGTCTATTCCATATAGATGGTGTCCTAGGATAATAATCACACAGAAATTGTGTGTGTGGATACCAAGTGACTGGTACAACCTGAGCCCATGCCTCAAGCAGGAGCCCATACCTACCTGGCAGTGTCTGGAGGGCCAGGACCCAGAGGATGAATAGTCCAGAGATGTTAGGTAGAATCAAATACAACTGGGGAAAATGTCAATGGAGTTGTTCCTAATGATCCTCTGCTATACTTGTAGAAAGGAGTCTATCATAACTGTCACCAGAGAGTTTTCATCCAGCAATAGATTGGAGTAAAGGAAGAAACCTAAAACTAACTATTATGCAGAAGTCAGAGAATCCTGCAAAAGAGGGGAAGAAGCATTGTAGAAGGCAGAAGTGTCAAGGACACCACAAGCTCAGGACTCAAAATATCAACTGACCTAACCTAGTCCCATGGAGCTTGCAGAGCCTTCACGTAAAATTAGGGAGCCTGAATCGATTCATACATGCCCTGTGTATATATTTTATAGTTGAGTAGATTGGTGTTCTGGTGGTATTCGTAACAACTGGAAGTCAGCCTGTCTCTATTGTGGATTGCTGTGTGTATGTTCTGCTTTCTCAAGAGTGCCTCTATTCAGGTGAAGTCAGGTAAGATCTTAATTAGTCAGATAAGGCTATAGCATGGAATAGGGGAGTGGGAGGAAGGGGCAGAGCTGAAGGTTTACAGAGGGGAGAGACAGAGTTAGATAGAGGGGGAGATGAGACAGGATATTGAGAGAAATGTTTAACCAGAACCACATGGCCTGAAAGAGCCCCAAGTTGCTATCAAAGGCAGAAGAGTAATTTAGGCTACATTTGCCCCATCTGGGTATGCGGCTTGGATTTATATCAATTGAGTTTTCAGTTTTTAGTTTCGGCTTTTTCAGAGATGAGGATTTACTGATATAAATCTGGCTGATAAATTACAAGACTCTGTACATTTGATTCAATGGGGTTATGAGGACTTATTCCAGCAGGATCCCTCTTTCTCCAGGCTGGCCTGGGAAGACCTGGGCATTTCTGAACCCTGCTATCCATGGGAACCAAGGGGGCAGAAAAGATCACTGTTGTTGGCAGCAGGATATACCATGGACCATTTTTTATAATCACCAGATATGTGTCTCTCACAGTTTTGCCTGCTTTTGGGACCTCTTTCATCCTACTGGTTTGCAGTGTCCCACCTCAGTATGATGGCATGTGCCAGGCTTAATGTAACCTGTCCTGTTTGGTTGACATCCGTGGGAGGCCTGCTCTCTTTTGGAAGGAACCAAAGGAGTTGATGTGCAAGAGGGAATATTGGGGTTGGGGTGGTATATGGAGGAAATGAGGGAGGAGAAACTCTTGCTAAGGTGTAATATATAAGAGAAAAAAATCAATAAATATGAAAATACCATAGAAAATGATTCATGTTCAAGACTTCTCAGGAGACTCTCAAACAAGATTCCTGGAGGCTCCACAGTAATTCTAGAAACTTCGCTTTGTGATGCTAGGGTCTAACCCCTTCAGAGCAAGGAAGAGAGGGCAGTGAACAAGGGATTCCAGAGTGTGCTCAACCTGAGTTCCAGATTGGGAAGATTTTGTTAGATCCATTTTTTCCTAAAACACTTAAAAGGAGCCTGACACCTCTACCACAAAAAGGAAACTGTTACAGCATACTTGATCATAATTGTCTTACTTTCTGAAAAAAAAACAAAAAGCAAACAAACAAACAAAAGCTTTGACTAGCCACCAGAAAGCCGGCTGCCAGTCTGTACAAGTACCTGTGACCCCATAAAATCAAATCTTCCCCAGCTTGTAATTTATTAGCCAGATTTATAACAGTAAATCCTCATCCCCAAAATGCCTACACAAAGAAATCAAAACTCCATTGATATAAATAAAATTTTTAGTTGTGAAGTAGCTCAGCTTTGGGAGACAACTTTCATCCCTCTGGTTGTAATACAGATAAACCCTTAGTATCCACCATTAGTTCCAAACACTGAAGGTAGAGTTAGTTTGTAGAAAGAAGCACCAGCGTGAATGGAAAGTGAAAAATCAGAGACGTATTAGACAGAAAAGGATGTGCCCAACTTTGACAAGAAGATATAGGAAGGGAAGCTATTCAAGAAGTCAGTGCTATGAGTAAAGGATAGAGAGTCCAGTTTTAATGGGACAATGGTACAGAGGGAGGTTGAAGAGAGTACAAGAGAGACACAGGTAAAGACAGAACAAATCAGAGAGTGAGGTGGAGACAGAAGATTAGAACTGATTTCCAAAGTTAGTATGAGACCAAATGAGCAATTCACAGGAAGCTGAGAAAAGCCAAAATGAATCAGTTACAGTGGAGGGAAGTTTGAAACCAGAACAAATGAAATCAGGCAGCCAGAGATCAGAAATCACTAGAAAGTGGTGAGCTTATTTAGCCATAAATATCAGAAGCTGAGAACATTCTAAGCCTAGTTTGATTGGACAGAGGCTAGAACCTTCCAGGACTAGTCCTATGTCAGCAGACCAAGGCAAAAAGCCTCAAAGATGACAATTAATATGTGTAAATAAAAGTGACTTTTACAGGAAAGTATTTGACTGCTGCCTGGACTGAAACATCTAGAGGTAAGTATGGATAAAGCCTATTCAGTTTAGGTACCAGTTTCTACAGACTGTGAAAGACATCACCAGATGCTCCTCTTTCTAGAAGTATGGACGTTTGCCACCCACAACTCATTGTCTGTGTAGTGTCACTGTGTCTCTTTATCTCTCTGTGCATCTTTGTTTCTCTCTACCTCATTCTCTCTCTCTCTCTCTCTCTCTCTCTCTCTCTCTCTCTCTCTCTCTCTCTCTCTCTCCTCTCTCCTCTCTCCTCTCTCCTCTCTCCTCTCTCCTCTCTCCTGCTCTGTCCACCTCAGAACTCACCTGTAGAGGATGTAGACTATGAAGTACTAATGAGGTGAATCCTGATAGTTAAAGTGATTGAATTGAAAAGCAATTAGGATATTCCTAAACCACACCTTTAAGTAAATCTTGGAAAGGATTTTTAAGTAGGAATTCTTCAGAGGAAATTACAACCCCCTCAAACAAATTTGGAGGAGTCACCACAAGGTCTGTGGGTCTTATTGGACTACATGATAGAAGAAAGCCACTATCAGAGGTTTGGGGCTCTGCTATGCCCACCATATAAGAGTTCTACCACCTGCTCTCCATTTTGTGAACACTCAGACTTGTAACAAGTTCAGATCCCATCTCTGATGATGTTTGTGGAAGGAATTATTGTAAGACTAGCACAAGTGTACATAGTAGCTCTGCAGAAAATTCCATTCATTTATGGAAGATTGACCACAGTTCCTGAAGTACACTGGTTATGGCTACTCATATTCCAATCTGGACTAACTCTGGAATTAATTCAAGTCAAAAATTAGTTTGCATACATAACTTTTAATTTTTTCATAAGTTGAAATACATATAGATGGTTCAAATAGAGACTCGCTAGAAAAACACGCCTTTAATCTGAAAGCTGAGTCAGAAACTTACCCACCTTTAATCCAGATTTTGGGACTACAGGACTGGGCCACACCTTCTGCTGGAAGCCTATATAAGCACTTGGAAGAAGGAAGCCTTCTGTCTTTGCCTGAGTGCTTTCATCTTACTAGCAGCCCATTTCCTCTTAGAGCCCACTTCTTCAGAATTCTATTATATATTGAAGAAGAAGACCTGATACTTCAAACCTTGTTGACTAGGTAAGTACTGGCTTTAGCCATTGTTGGGTAGCTGGACCTCACCCTTAAATTTTTCTCATATATCCAGTTTCTATTCATACAGACAAACATTCTGTTCATCCTCTAGAGGCCTCTGACTAACATAACAAGTTTGAAATCAGAATGTAGAACATTTTTGAAACCCATTGATAGGTCGACATTACATCTGTTTTGTTTTATGAAAATTGAGCCAGGATAGATTTGTTAGGACTAGGTATTATGTGGGTTGTAGGGTTGCACTTTCAGGCCCATCCTGAAGTATCCTTTCCCCCAGGGTTACCAGCCATTGTATAGAATATAGTTTATTATATGGTTTAGATGTAGTTTATTTTTAATATAGATAGTACAGATAGATGATAGGTCAGTAGGTAGATGGATATACAAATACTATTATATACATACATATGAGGAGACTGTGTGAGTCAGAGAGGGAGGAAGACAAAAAGAGAGAGAAAAAGAAACAGAAATGCTGGCCAGGAACACGTGGAGAAAGAGGGAGAATGGGGAAAGGGGGAAAGAGATAGAGAAAGGGGTTAAAGAATCAGGGAGATTAGGAGTAGGAGAATGAGAGAGTAGGAAGGGGGCTAGCAGCCTTTTTATAGTGAGTCATGTGTATCTGTCTTTTGCCAGGTTATTGTTAGGTGGAGCCTAGGAGGAATGCTAAAATTCCATCATTATGAATTAATTTAAAGTTAGAGGAATAATTTGATAGAGACTATGGTGGAACAGGAATAGGTTCATCATGATCTTTAACTACTTCTTGCAGACTTTGGAATGACATGTCTCTGGGAAAACAAAGAAAATGTGGATGTTGTTGATCCAGTCTTAGGAGAGTTGACTGTTTCCTTGCTATCAAGGGTCTGTGGAACCATTTGTAGGTACTATGAGCAGGTCCATTTGAAGAGTCTCTATCTGTGAAAGTAGATTGGAGCATGTAGCTTGCTCCTCTAGAACTGTCATGAATATTGATTATGAGTAAATTCTTGAACCTGACATGATTTTGAAACATTATGTGTGCGAGGCTGGGGTGTGGAGGTGGATTTAATAGTAATCGTAGTAGATTATATATAGTATAGACTAAAGTTAAGTGTATTTGGGAGAAAAGAATTTTTCTTAGCTGTACATTTGAAACCCTTAGTTCTTGTTGGTTTGGATGAGGAACATTCCAATCCCAGGGAACAGGAGAGGAATCTCACCCTCTGGAATAGGTTACAAGTGGGAATTAGGCTCTGATTGATAGGTTACTTATGCAGATGCAGTCTAATTGGTTTGTGGGATGTAGGTCTTATTGTGTTTCTTGGAGCTTATATGATTACAGAAGAGATAGATAGATTCGTTAACAGAGTGAGTAGTCTTTAAGATGAACTTAGGGATGACAAAACCTTTCCAGGAACAGAAAGAAGCAAGAAGGGCTTTTACTTCTGTCTGGGAGACTGAATGTATATAAATTTAGTATAATGGGCAATATTTTTAGGTATGTATTGAAAAGAAAATTAAAGGACCTTGAATATTTGACAACATTTTGAAGATAATTGATCATATAGTTTAGCATGAGTATATCTGAATATGCGTATCCGTTGTCCTGGAGCCTGTGACTCATGCAAGCCTTTCTGAAATCTGTTAGTCTTAACTAGTTAATGAATGACTACTGAGGTAATAAGGTGGTAGATTACCTTGGCTAAGGAAGTAGACATATGTTTTCTAGTTGTAGTTATCTTAGCTACAAATGCAGTCAGAAAGTTGAAAAACATGAATTTTAATCTAGATGTCATTAATTAAAATGTCAGAGGTTAGTCAATAGTCTACTATCTAGACAGTTTTCCCAGGTCCCTGTGGTCCATCACAACTCAGCCAGAGATAGTGCAGTCATTAGGCCCAGAAGAGGAGAAGATTTTTCCTGTGGAGTAGGAACTTTGGAAAAAATGACTCATCTTGTCCTAGGCAATATGAGACATTTAACACTCTTGTATCCTCAGTTTGACAGCAGTGTAGGCTGATATCAGGCAGCAGCAAGGCAACTGAGCACTGTTTCTCAGTGGTTCTCATACCACAATCTAGGCAGTCTTGTCAGGATGCCTATTTCTTCTCAGAGACCTAGGTGGGTGCGGGTGGGGCAGCTGTAATTGCTATCCATGGGATTCTCTGTCCTAATAACTTTAAACATGTAAGGTTACATTTAGCAGATTTCTGAAAAGATTGATAGTGATTATCTATTAAGCATATGAGTTATGGAATCATTAATGCTGTAATCTTAAGTTTTTACTGCTGTAAATCTTTAAATTAATATTAAATAAAGATTTACCAAGTCAGGATAGAAATTAGAGATTCTAAGGCTGTTCTAATATAAGGAAGCAGTGTTTAAGTAAGTGCCTATAGCAAATACGTTAGATGGCCAAGGGTCTGTCATTAACTAAGATGGCACTGAAGCTACAACCAGTCATATGATCTGCCTTAGATAAGATGGTGCTGAAACAATAGCATAGGAAAACTTTACCTGCCCACAACAAAGATGGCAGTCACTCAGCGGACTGCCCTTAATGAAGATGGTGCTGAAGCTACACCTCTGTCTGAAGGAAAGTCACAGCTTTGTTATATCTTGAAACTGGCAGAAATGGCTGTGTATCAGCAAAAAAAAAGAGAGAAAAACACAAAGAGATAAATGGGCATGTGTTCTTTGAGGGATAAGTGGTCTTTCCTTTCCCTGTGGTCATTCATCCTCTATTGCTGAATGCAGAGCAGACTGTTTGACCTGTTCTCGTGGCATCTCAGCTGTCACATCTGGTTTAGAGCTGCTAAAGACTTTCTAGTGTTTTATAGTAAAAATACCAACTATTATCTGTATTTATTGTCATCCGTGAGACTTTCTCCCTCTACCTGTCAACCTAGGCTTAGAGCTTAAAGCTTCCAGACTCTTAGTCTATTCTAGGCCTAGAGAAAATTTAGCCTCTGAAACTTATAGGTGACTAAGTCACTCCTATTTAGTTTTTTCTGAGGTCTGGATGGGTAATTTAAAACTCTTCTCCATTGTACCTGATTCAATCTGAATTATTTCAGTTATTCCTGAGCTGCTCTTCTTTGCCTCATACTAACTTTCACCAACTATTATACTCTTCTGGCTCCTTTCTTGTTCTCTGAATCATTCTGTCTTTCCATGTGTCTCCATTTCTCTCTCTTCAACCTGTCTCTGAAAAACTCTCCCGGAAAAACTGCCTCCCCTCTTACTTTTCTCTCTGTACTGGTTTCTTTTCCTTCATTATTTATTTAGTTTTTTACATCCCAAATGTTACCCCATTCCAGTTTATCCTTGCAGAGTTCTTCACCACTCCCTTCCCCCAAATAACAGACAGGAGCCTATCTGACAAAACTCATAGCAGTGTCTTTATTTTCTTTTCTACCTCAGGCACCCCCACCTCTCTCACCACCCCAATGCACACAGTCATGAAACAACATTTTGGTGGTGAAGGAGTACCAAATGTCTTCCTGTTTTGACTACTGTGGACTTAAGTAACCTATAAAGCTGGAGGGGATGCCTTTTAATAGTTTTTGGCTTAAGTTGAAGTCGATAGATCCAGCTCATCTACAGACTCTTTTGGTAGAAAAACATACCTTTAATCTGAGTCTAGAAGACACACCATTAACTGGGCCCACTTCTATTGCAGGCCTATAAAAATACATAGAAGAAGGAAGCTGTGAGTCTGCCTGCTTGCTCTCATTTTACTAGCAAGCTCATTTCTTCACTGGCATCCGAACCTAATTCTGCAGGATTCTTTTTAATTCTGAAGAGGACCTGAGACTTCAAACTTGTGGAATAAGTAAGTATTGACATTAGCCGACTTTATATTAGTTTCACTTCTGCCTACACATTTTTCTCATAAAACCACTTATTATTTATATAGAGAAATTTATCCCTTATGTTTAGTAGAGGACCCTGATTAGTACAACACAGTTGAAATGATAGTGTTTACACATTTCCAAACAGTTCCAAAGTTGGATACAATAGTCAAAACCAGTTAACGTTGACCTAAGATTCAATAAACATCCACAGAGATATATAGAACCAAGGTAGGTTTGGTGGGGGTAGTGGAGTCTGAGAGAGACACGAACACTGAAAGACAGAGACATACAGACACAAACAAACAAGAGAGAGAGAGAGAGAGAGAGAGAGAGAGAGAGAGAGAGAGAGAGAGATTTAACAGTCATAGTGGGTCTGTTTTATCTTTGGTAGAACAAATATGAAAACCTGCAGAACCTACATAGAAATAGACATTTCCAACCATATAAAAGGGGCAATTTAGCAGAAAATGAAAATAAAATCTAAATGGTATCTATAATTGTATCTTACAAGGACTGAGTTAATTCTATTACTTCCAGGGGACCTGGAAGCCAAGATCTGTGGCTACACACATATCAGTGTTCAGAAATTCTACTACAAGTGGACCATTAGCAACTTTTCATTTTGCATGGATGGAATTTGGGAACATATTACAAGCCCAGAGTTCTCATTAGAGGCCAATGAAGAAGTAAAATGGTGTTTGAGAATATTCCCAAATGGTGTTGATGAAGAAAGCAAAGATTACCTGTCTGTTTCCCTGCGTTTGCACAGTTGTCCAAAGAGCCCAGTTTTGGCAAAGGTGCACTTCTGGATCATAAATGCCCAAGGAGAGAAACATCAAATAGAAGAGATCCCAAATATTTTAAGCTTTAGTCCAAAACAACAATGGGGATTGAGAAAGTTCATCCTTCGAGAATTCCTCCTCTCCCTTAGGCATTGGCTTCTCCCTGAAGACCAGCTCATCCTGTGTTGTAAGGTGTTCATAGTAGGACCCTCCTTTAGCACACCTGGACATAACATGACACCTGCAAACAAGGATCCAAGGCAGAAGCTTACTGATGACATAGGAGAGCTGTGGGAATATTCCCTCTTCACAGACAGCAGCATGGTGGTAGCTGGCCAGGAATTCAGAGCTCACAAGGCCATTCTAGCAGCTCGCTCTCCAGTTTTCAGAGCCATGTTTGAACATGAAATGCTGGAGAGCCTAACAAACCGCGTGGAGATCCATGACATTCACCTGCAAGTCTTTAAGGAAATGATGGCCTTCATTTACACAGGGAAGGCACCACACCTCCACAGCCACTCAATGGCCACTGATTTGTTGGCAGCTGCTGACATGTATGACCTGCAGGACTTGAAGGTCATGTGTGAGGATTCCCTGTGCAGGAACCTCTGTGTGAAGAATGCTGTACCAACTCTGATCCTGGCTGACCTCCACAGCACAGAGCACCTGAAGACTAGGGTCATGGATTTCATTATACTTCATGCTTCTGAAGTCTCTAAGACATTGTAGTGGAAGTCAATGGTGGAGTCACATCCCCACTTGGTGGAGGAAGCATTTCTCTCCCTGGCTTCTATACAGTTTTTTTCCTTGGAGTCTTCACTCAAACACTGAAAGAGATTTTAGGAGCTTGACAGATATGACCAACACCTGTCTTCTAACAGCTACAACTAGTGTTTTTAACAATGACTTCTGTTTAGATTACAGTTTTGCTGGAACATTTACAGTGAATCTGGGTCAAGGTAGCATGGTGGCTATGGATTTCATACAGCTGTAATATTTCAAAATGGTGTGTGGGGAAAGGGCAGCACTAGGGTCTTGGACATTCTACCTGACATCTATCCTGTTGATGTTGTCTTATTCTTGTCTGATGTCTTGGAACTGGCATTCAACTGGCCTGAAGCAGAGCCTAACTGACTTTCTTTGGAGAAACCTGTTTGCATTGGACTGAGCAGTATAGGTGACCTAACTTGTATGCATTAACTGACATGTAAAGTTTTCCACCTAATTCATGTGTATTATCTATCTGCAAATAAAAATTCTTTCAACTTTACTGTATTTGTCCTCTTAATTGCCAGTTGCCTTATTGTTCTAATTAAGACTTCAATTCTTGTATTGAGTCTACTTAAGAGAATGAGAAACCTTGACTTACCTTTGCTTTTGTATACTGGCTTTGAGTTTCTCCCCATTTAAGTTGATCTTGATACAGGATTCTTCTATATTACCATTATTATATTTAGCCATATAATCTCTGTGCCAATCTCTGGAGAAGTTTTATCATTAAGGGATCACTTCCTAAAGTCCATCTCCTGATCCAGTTTAATGATCATGTTTTTTGCTTTTTCTTTGTTTCCTTTTGTTTTGCTTTTTTCTTTCCGTTAGTTTATGTGGTCAATTGAATTTTATTGATTTTTGTATATTGAACCACCCTTACTCACCTTGAGATAAAGCCTACTTTGGTTTTGTTAATGATATTTTTTAATGTGTTCTTGTAATTATTTAATGATTATGTTTGCATAAGTCCATAAGTTAAATTGATTCATGTTTTACATATCAGTGTAACTGTAGTCTCTCATAAAATAGAGTGGGAAATATTCCTACTTTTTTTATTTTGTGAAATGATTTGAGGAATATATGCCATAACACCTCTTAGTTTAGCAGGTGAAAATTATGGTCCTGGGCATTTTTTGATGGGGAGATTTTAATGGCTGCTGCTATACTTTGATGCCTTTGATTTGGTGCACACATAGTGAGAATTGAAATGGCAGCTTAGGCATTTTTAATTTGATGAGTATTAGTGTCCTTACCTAATATGAGTTCAACACACATTCATGCGATACTGCCCAGAGGGATTGACTCTACTATGACCTTACTCCTCTAGTCATCTGAACACCCAGATGTACAGGGGAGACAGTTTGTGTCCTATGTACCATTGACCAGTAATGACCTTTATAATTGGAAGTTATAGTCCTCCTCCCTCCATTTTCAAAAAGACCCTCAGATCCCCTAGGTCTTTTAGATTCAATCATGTTGACTCATAAACCCACCTTGGATGACTGTCAACAACAGTTCCATGTTCTTTTCACAACTGAAGAAAGTGAGAGAATTGTTGGAGAAGCTTGGAAATTGGTTCCAGAGGTAAATGGTCTGCCCGCACAAGTCCAGGAAAATCTTGATACAGCCTTAACTTTGACCATACCCAACTGGGATTTTAAGGCTGTTGAACGTAGGGAGAATATAAGTGTCTACTACCAGATTCTGTTGGATGAGCCTCAGGGAAGCTTCAATCAAGTTGGCCTATAAATTTGCCTATGGTAACCAGGTGAAATAATGAGAGCTCTACAGAATATTTAAAAAGAATTGTTTGACCCATAAGATTTATATTCTCTCAGACCCAGAAATGAGAGAAAATTGTCAGTGGGAAGCTTGGCTTTTTTTTTTTTCAATGAACAGACCCTGATATCTGTCAGGAACTTCAGTGCCTGGATTGTTTTGCTGGTAAGCAACGTTCTATAACTTTATATAAGAAGAGCGATATGACTGAGAGCCTTGTGGCTCAGCTCCATTCCATGCCCTGGGTAAACTTAAAGAAGGAGGGGAAAGCCAGATAGTTTTTGGTGGACACAGGGCACAAAATTCTGTCTTTTAACAAGCACTGGGACTAATTTCAAGTAAAAAAAAATATGGGTACAGGGGCAATAGCCACCACGACCTATCCAGGTCTAGCCAAAAAAGTTTGATTTTGTAATAAATCGGATTCATTCATGGTTATTTCTGAATGCCCATACTCCCAGATGGAAAACATTTCTTCACCAAAAAGGAGCACAGTTCCATTTTGACCCAGAGGGTGTGAAAGTGCTGGATAAAATATTTCCATTTGTGATGATTTGCATATGCTTGGCCCAGGGACTCTCACTATTGGAAGGCATGGCCTTGTTGGAGGAAGTGTGTTATCGTGGGGTTGGGATTGGATGACCTCCTACTAGTTACTTGAGGATGCTGAGTGTGTTCCTGGCTTCCTTTGGGTAAAGATGTAGAACTCAGCTCCTCCTGCACCATGCCTGCCTGGATATTGTGATGCTGCCATGCTCCCTCATTGATGATAATGGACTGAACCTTGGAAACTGTTACCCAGCTCCAAATAATTGTTGTCATTTATAAAGCTTACATTGGTCATGGTGTCTGTTTACAGCAATATGACCCTAACTAGGATAGATGTTGGTACCAGGAGCTGGGTATTGTGATAGGGCTGACCAAGATTTTGTTAGGGGGAATATAGATGTGGAGACTTTGGATTTGGAAAGCCATATAATGTTTTAAATGGGGCTTAATGTACCATCTTAGTAGAAATGGGGAAGATTTTGTTACTGAGAGTAATTTGAATTGTGCAGGCCTGGCCCCAGAGGTTTTAGAGAATTTCTGTATCTGCTATAAAGGCAGCTTGTGTGGTATTTTGGTGAAGAATGTGGCCACTTTTTGCCCGTATCTGAAATGTCTGCCTGAGGTTAAGGTGAAGAGATTTAGATTAGTTTCCTTGCAAAAGAAAGACTCAAAACAGCCTAGTGTAACTTCTCTTGTACGGTTACTAAAATTCACTGTTACGAAGAGCATTTTAATGAGAAAAGGAAGTTTAAAAAGGAGGAAACAAATTATGTGATTCGAGTATTAAAGGGATACCAGGAAGTAAAATGGAGTTGAATCCTGTGTTCAAGGATATTAAGTTTAATTAAGGAAGTAATGACCTTGGAGCAAGATCCCACTCAACTAAGTTAGCTCCAGGCAACCTACTACAAACCTTTAATCCTAGTAGGCAAAGACAAGCAGAACTCTGATTTCAAGGCCAGACTAGAGCAGAGCAAGTTCTAGGTGAGGCCAAGCTTAAATACAGGTGTGGTGGTACACACTTTTAATCCCAGGAGACTGGCATATAGATGTCTAAATTCATGGTCAATCTACAGAGCAATATCCAGGACAGCCAAGTTTAGACAGTGAAGGAGTTAGAAAAGTGGAGGCTAGTGATAGTATAATAGAGTAAGGGGTCCATGTTCCAGTTCCTGCAAGCAGAACTGAGCAGATTTAGCCATGTGTCTCTGGCTTTATATTTAAGAGGAGAAGAAGAGAATTGATGCTGATGAAATAAAGTATCATAGTTTCATCGATAGGAGAAGCAAAGCTGTATAAACAAGGTTTTAAGAAATATATCTGGTGGTCAGGATGCCTATAACAAACTTATGACCTTTCTGAGAGATACATCTGATGTCAGGATGCCAAATGATATGATGTAGTTTCGGTGATCAAGGTATTGAGTCAAGAATGACCAGGCCTCACAGACCAAGGCCAAGCTAATTAGGACAAAACAAAAACAAATGTTCTCAGAAAGACTCCTTACCCCTCCTTGTGGTAAGTTCTGAGAACGACCAAAGATGCCATGTTGACCCTGCCTGACCACCCAGTTCAACTCCACCACAAGGGATATGCCAACTTAACCCTTTCCCAGTGATTCACCAAGGCCAATCGTAGCACTGGATGAGGAAAATATCTAACTGAGGCAAGAACTGCCCCTTGAGCAGGACAGACAATACCTGACAAGATCTTTTGTCCTGTGTACCACCAATGAGAATAAGCCAGCTAACACTGTTGCTGAAGTCTGTCCTCTGTAAAGAATAAAAGTTGTGTGCTTTTTGGGTTTGGGTTGCCTCTCCCTACAACCCAAAACATGTGGATTAAAACCTTATACCCTGTCCTGGAAAGAATAGGAATTCAAGGCCCATACCTAAACATAGTAAAAGCCATATACAGCAAACCAGTTGCTAACATTAAACTAAATGGAGAGAAACTTGAAGCAATCCCACTAAAATCAGGGACTAGACAAGGCTGTCCACTCTCTCCCTACTTATTCAATATAGTTCTTGAAGTTCTAGCCAGAGCAATCAGACAACAAAAGGAGATCAAAGGGATACAGATCGGAAAAGAAGAGGTCAAAATATCACTATTTGCAGATGACATGATAGTATATTTAAGTGATCCCAAAAGTTCCACCAGAGAACTACTAAAGCTGATAAACAACTTCAGCAAAGTGGCTGGGTATAAAATTAACTCAAATAAATCAGTTGCCTTCCTCTATACAAAAGAGAAACAAGCCGAGAAAGAAATTAGGGAAACGACACCCTTCATAATAGACCCAAATAATATAAAGTACCTCGGTGTGACTTTAACCAAGCAAGTAAAAGATCTGTACAATAAGAACTTCAAGACACTGAGGAAAGAAATTGAAGAAGACCTCAGAAGATGGAAAGATCTCCCATGCTCATGGATTGGCAGGATTAATATGGTAAAAATGGCCATCTTACCAAAAGCAATCTACATATTCAATGCAATCCCCATCAAAATACCAATCCAATTCTTCAAAGAGTTAGACAGAACAATTTGCAAATTCATCTGGAATAACAAAAAACCCAGGATAGCTAAAGCTATCCTCAACAATAAAAGGACTTCAGGGGGAATCACTATCCCTGAACTCAAGCAGTATTACAGAGCAATAGTGATAAAAACTGCATGGTATTGGTACAGAGACAGACAGATAGACCAATGGAATAGAATTGAAGACCCAGAAATGAACCCACACACCTATGGTCACTTGATTTTTGACAAAGGAGCCAAAACCATCCAATGGAAAAAAGATAGTATTTTCAGCAAATGGTGCTGGTTCAACTGGAGGGCAACATGTAGAAGAATGCAGATCGATCCATCCTTATCACCCTGTACAAAGCTTAAGTCCAAGTGAATCAAGGACCTCCACATCAAACCAGACACACTCAAACTAATAGAAGAAAAACTAGGGAAGCATCTGGAACACATGGGCACTGGAAAAAATTTCCTGAACAAAACACCAATGGCTTATGCTCTAAGATCAAGAATCGACAAATGGGATCTCATAAAACTGCAAAGCTTCTGTAAGGCAAAGGACACTGTGGTTAGGACAAAACGGCAACCAACAGATTGGGAAAAGATCTTTACCAATCCTACAACAGATAGAGGCCTTATTTCCAAAATATACAAAGAACTCAAGAAGTTAGACCGCAGGGAAACAAATAACCCTATTAAAAAATGGGGTTCAGAGCTAAACAAAGAATTCACAGCTGAGGAATGCCGAATGGCTGAGAAACACCTAAAGAAATGTTCAACATCTTTAGTCATAAGGGAAATGCAAATCAAAACAACCCTGAGATTTCACCTCACACCAGTGCGATTGGCTAAGATCAAAAACTCAGGTGACAGCAGATGCTGGCGAGGATGTGGAGAAAGAGGAACACTCCTCCATTGTTGGTGGGACTGCAGACTGGTAAAACCATTCTGGAAATCAGTCTGGAGGTTCCTCAGAAAATTGGACATTGAACTGCCTGATGATCCAGCTATACCTCTCTTGGGCATATACCCAAAAGATGCCTCAACATATAAAAGAGACACGTGCTCCACTATGTTCATCGCAGCCTTATTTATAATAGCCAGAAGCTGGAAAGAACCCAGATGCCCTTCAACAGAGGAATGGATACAGAAAATGTGGTACATCTACACAATGGAATATTACTCAGCTATCAAAAACAACGAGTTTATGAAATTCGTAGGCAAATGGTTGGAACTGGAAAATATCATCCTGAGTGAGCTAACCCAATCACAGAAAGACATACATGGTATGCACTCATTGATAAGTGGCTATTAGCCCAAATGCTTGAATTACCCTAGATCCCTAGAACAAACGAAACTCAAGACGGATGATCAAAATGTGAATGCTTCACTCCTTCTTTAAATGAGGAAAAAGAATACCCTTGGCAGGGAAGGGAGAGGCAAAGATTAAAACAGAGACTGAAGGAACACCCATTCAGAGCCTGCCCCACATGTGGCCCATACATATACAGCCACCCAATTAGACAAGATGGATGAAGCAAAGAAGTGCAGACCGACAGGAGCCGGATGTAGATCGCTCCTGAGAGACACAGCCAGAATACAGCAAATATAGAGGCGAATGCCAGCAGCAAACCACTGAACTGAGAATAGGTCCCCTATTGAAGGAATCAGAGAAAGAACTGGAAGAGCTTGAAGGGGCTCGAGACCCCAAAAGTACAACAATGCCAAGCAACCAGAGCTTCCAGGGACTAAGCCACTACCTAAAGACTATACATGGACTGACCCTGGACTCTGACCCCATAGGTAGCAATGAATATCCTAGTAAGAGCACCAGTGGAAGGGGAAGCCCTGGGTCCTGCTAAGACTGAACCCACAGTGAACTAGTCTATGGGGGGAGGGCGGCAATGGGGGGAGGGTTGGGAGGGGAACACCCATAAGGAAGGGGAGGGGGGAGGGGGATGTTTGCCCGGAAACCGGGAAAGGGAATAACACTCGAAATGTATATAAGAAATACTCAAGTTAATAAAAAAAAAAAAAAAAAAAAAACCTTATACCCTTAGGCTATTGCACTTGTCACTTAGTCAATCTGTGCTCTGTGGGTGGCACTCCTGGGGTAAGGCCACTATAGGGTCTTACAACATTTTGGTGCATTGGCCCAAAATCACGCTACCCTAGACCACAATAGGTGAAGAGATCAGAGGTAAGCTCGAGCAATTCTACAACTGATAGAGGGCTTATATCCAAAATATACAAAGAACTCAAGAAGTTAGACCGCAGGCAATCAAATAACCCTATTAAAAATGGGGTTCAGATGAAAACAAAGAATTCAGAGCTGAGGAATGCCAAATGGCTGAGAAACACCTAAAGAAATGTTCAACATCTTTAGTCATAAGGGAAATGGAAATCAAAACAACCCTGAGATTTCACCTCACACCAGTGAGAATGGCTAAGATCAAAAACTCAGGTGACAGCAAATGCTGGAGAGAATATGGAGAAAGAGGAACACTCCTCCATTGTTGATGGGATTCCAGACTGGTACAACCATTCTGGAAATCAATCTGGAGGTTCCTCAGTAAATTGGACATTCCACTTCCTGAGGACCCAGCTATTCTTCTCTTGCACGTATACCCAAAAGATGCCCCAACATATAACAAAGACACGTGCCCCACTATGTTCATAGCAGCCTTATTTATAATAACCAGAAGCTGGAAATAACCAAGATTGCCTTCAACAGAGGAATGGATACAGAATATGTGGTACATCTACAGAATGGACTATTACTCAGCTATCAAAAACAATGACTTTATGAAATTCATAGGCAAATGGATGGAACTGAAAAATATCATCCTGAGTGAGGTAACCCAATCACAGAATAACACATATGGTATGCACTCATTGGTAAGTGGCTATTAGCCCAAATGCTTGAATTACCCTAGATACACAGAACACATAAAACTCAAGAAGGATGAGCAAAATGCGAATGTTTCACTTCTTCTTTAAAAGGGGAAGAAGAATACCCTTGAGAGGTAATGGGGAGGCAAAGTTTAGAACAGAGGCAGAAGGAACACAGATTCAGAGCGTGCTCCACATGTGGCCCATACATATACAGCCACCCAATTAGATAAGATGGATGAAGCAAAGAAGTGCAGGCTGACAGGGACTGGATGTAGATGTCTCCTGAGAGACACAGCCAGAATATAGCAAATACATAGGCGAATGCCAGCAGCAAACCACTGTACTGAGAATGGGACACCAGTTGAAGAATTCAGAGAAAGATCTGGAAGAGTTTGAAGGGGCTCGAGACCCCATATGAACAACAATGCCAACCAACCAGAGCTTCCAGGGACTAAGCCACTACCCAAAGACTATAGATGGACTGACCCTGGGCTCCAACCTCATAGGTAGCCATGAATAGCCTAGTAAGTACACCAGTGGAAGGGGAAGCCCTTGTTCCTGCCAAGACTGAACCCCCAGTGAATGTGATTGTTGGGAGGAGGGTGGTAATGGGGAGAGGATGAGGAGGGGAACACCCATATAGAGGAGAGGGGGAGGGGGAGGGGGATGTTTCCCCGGAAACAGTGAAGGGGAAGAACAATCGAAATGTAAAGAAGAAATACTCAAGTTAATGAAGATGGAAAAATAAAAGAAATCACTTGTCACATGACCTCATGCTGAGAACAACCCCAGGTATGTAATCAGAACCAAGTACGGCAGGGTGTGAAGATATGACTGAGTATTTAGGAGAACTGGCTGCCTGCCATTCAGTAGAACCCAGGTTTCATCCCTAATAGCAAAGGCCAACTCATAACCATCTGGATGCCAGTCTCATGGGATCTAATGCCTTCTTCTGGCTTCTGTGGGCAACACACCTGGCAAGTAGTGTACAGGTACACACGCAGGAACAACACTATACACATGAGGTGAACCAGTTTTCTAAAATACGATTGAGACAATGAAAACCAAAACGAGAAAGATAAAGTTTTCATCGCAATTGGAGAAACAGTGAAGTATATCAAAGATAAAGCTTCTGTACTATATTTTACTCTCTTTTTCTTGTGTTGTGTCCTGTTACATAGTTACCGCTGAATTTAATGTTCCTAATGACATTACACTAAAACAAAACCTGAGGGGCTCTACTTAGTCACACTTCTTATCTCATTCTGAAAGTTCTGGACAACTACTGTATTTTCTCCTCCCATGCATCTCCTCCTTCTGCCCCTTGTGCAATTAAAAATAGATTCTATATTAATAATCTATCATCTGAGTGAGTAGTGGTTCCCTCAATACTTCTCATTCTTTCCCATTTCCTCTCCCATATAGATCATCTAACTCTCTGTCTCTCATTACGAAAGGACAGCTTTCTACAAGATAACAAACAAAATTTGATATAAAACATAGTAATATAAAACGAAAACCATCATATCCAATTGGACAAGATCAACCAACAGAAATATATAAAAGACCCAAGGAAAGGCACAAGATTTAGAGTCTCACATGTTCACACACTCAGAAGACCCATAAAAGATCTGTAGTACAAGCTAAGATATATACAGACATCTCTGAAGGCACTGAGACGGCTGCCTCAGTCTGTTAGTTAAAGGGGACTCAAAGGGTTTTGTTTTCCTGATATCTTCCATCTCCTCTGTCTCACTCACTCATTCTTGTTATCTTCCTTGGGGCTTTCTGAACTCTGAGGGCATGGATTCAATGGAATCATCTCAGTAAGAGCTGTGTGTTTTAAGATCTCTGTTTTCTCTCTCCGTGTGTCTCTGTCTCAGTCTCTATCTCTCATTCTGCATAATGTCTGTCTTTTGATCTCTATATTTGTTCAAAACCTGCTTCTCTGATGATGACTGAATATGTTTTTGATTAAGGAGATAACAAAGGATTATTAGGAGTTATTTTACCATTACCTTGTCTTAAAGACCAGTTCTTTTTGGTTTTATTCCAGGCCACTTGTTTATATACTGTCTGATTTGTGATTACCACTTCAGTCAGTATTGTTTTGCTGTGAAGAGACACCATGACCACAACTCCTTATCTGGAAACACTGAATTAGCGCTTGCCTACAGGATCAGAGATTCAGTCCATTTATATAGGATGATGTCATTATGTAGGTAAAAGCAGGTACAAAATAGAGCGAGGCCTGTCATTGGACGAGGTGACAAGAGGATGGGCAGGACGAAAGTTTTAGACACGAGGAGGAGATTGCAACCAAGGAAGAAGAGATTGGAACCAAGGGAGAAGCAGCCGAGATATCCCAGAGGTGGATGTTAAGGTTTTTCTCTGTATATTCACAAGTTTTTATGAATATGCTTAAGGGATGCTTGTGTACAGCGCTTTGTATGTCTAGGTGGGCAATTACATATTATCAACTGGATCAGGGGTTGTTGTGTTGTGTGTTCTGTCATGTGGTGATTTAATTAAATTGAAGAGATTATGTGGTTGCTGGAGACACTGGGCTGCCACAGAATTGCAATATGTTTGTCTGGCATGGTGGTAACATGCCTTGGGAACTAGATTAGAAGACAGATTGTTGCCAGGCTCAAAGAGTAGCCATTAGCAATGTGATATGTTAGTCCAGGGATTTTTACATATGGGCCTTCTGCAACTCATGATAGCACAGCCTTTCAGTTCTGTTTAAAAACACCTGAGTAATACTCCATTGTGTAAATACACCACATGTTAAAAAATATACATTTGGCTGTTGATGGATGTTAAGTTCGTTTGCCAATTTTTGGCTATTATGAGTAGAGGAGCAATAAATATGTTTGACCATGTGTCTCTGTGGTAGAATGAAGCATCCTTTGGGCATATGACCAACAGTGGTGTTGGTGGATCTTCAGGTAAATTGATTCCTATCTTTCTGAGAATTCACCATAAGAATTACATAGTGGCTGTAAAAGTTTGCATTCCTACTAGCAATGGAGGACTGTTCTCCTGGGTACACATTCTTGCCAGAATGGCTTGTCCTTTATCTTACGGACCTTGGCCTTTCTGACAGATATAAGATGAAAACTCAAAGTAGTTTTGATTTGCACTTCCACTTCTTTAAGTGAATCTCAGCCATTTTAAATTTCTGAATTCTCTATTTATACCTATACTCATTTTTAGTTGAGTTACTTGGAGATATGTATAAATATCAAGGGTTTGGTTTCAGACTCTAGGTGAAGGGACTAAGATGCATGTTTTAGATGTCAAAAGAAACCATGCCTCCAGGTTCTTCGAGCGTCCCTCACTTCCTATCTGGCATGCTCTGTCCCCAACCTTGAACTTTCCAGCCCAGTTTTAGGTTGCCCTTCCCACAGATGCTATTTCCTTTATAACACACACATTTATCATTCTCTTTCTCTCTCTCTCTCTCTCTCTCTCTCTCTCTCTCTCTCTCTCTCTCTCTGTCTCTCTCTCTCTCTCTCTCTCTCTCTCTCTCTCTCTCTCTCTCTCTCTCCTGACTTCTTTTAGAGTATGTACCCTTTCTCTCTCTCTCTCTCTACTCCCCTCTTCTATGGCAATTTCCCTGGCCTCCTGCCTTGTGGCCAGTGAAATTTCCAGCCTGAGAGCAACTCCCCAGTAAACCTGCCTTTAATATATTCTATTCTGACTTGAATAGGCTCATTTAACCAGCAAAGAAATGATCTATCATCAGGTTTCTTGATTTAAAAAAAGTACATCCTCACTACCAGATATAGTCAGATGTGCAATTAGTCAAATTGTTTCCCATTTTGTACACTCCTGCTATGTACAAATGACAGTGTCTTTTGCCTTACAGAAGTTTTCAGTCTTATTAGGTCCTACTTAGTAATTGTTGACCTTAGTGGTAAAACTACTATTTTTCTGTTCAGAAAGTCTTATCCAGTGCCAATGAGTTCAAAGATATTCCCCACTTTCTTTTCTTGTTTCAGTACCTGGTTTTATTTTGAGGTCTTTGATCCTTTTGGAGTTGAGATTGTGCGGGATAATAGCTATGGACATATTTGCACTTTTTACATCTAACGATTTAGTTTGACCAGCACCATTTATTAAAGGGGTTGTCTGTTGTTCGGTGCTTATTGCTCTTTTTTTAATAAAAAAATCAATTATTGATACTCGTGTGGATTTACAGCTGGGTCTTCAGTTTGATTCCCTTGATCAACAAGTCTGTTTTTATGCCGATTCGATGTGGATTTGTGGGCTCCCAGGCCCGATTATGGACAGTAGAACATTATCCATACCCTGGACTTGTATCAGAGAGCATGGTCTTAGTTATGATTTTAACGATGTAAACAGACACCCTGTCTAAGGAAAAATTTTAAAAAATTGGATTTATATTTATTTACATTTCAAACGATATCCCTTTCCTGGTTTCCCATCCATAAACCCCCTATCTCATCCACTCTTCCCCTTCTTCTATGAAGGTGTTCCCCAACCCACCACCCATTCCTTCACACCTCCCCACCCTGACATTCCCCTACGCTGGGGGGTGGTCCAGCCTTGGCAGGACCAAGGGCTTTCTCATCCCATTGGTGCCCAACAAGGCCAAACTATGCTATATATGCAGCTGGCGCTTAGTCTGTGACTAAGGCAACTCTTAAAAGGGCCACATTTAATTGAGGATGGCTTACAGATTCAGAAGTTAAGTCCATTATCATCAAGGCTGGAGCATGGCAAGCCCCAAGCAGGCATGGCACAGAAGGAGCTGAGAGTTCTACATATTTATCTGAAGTCTTCTAGGAGATGCCTCCAGGTAGCATGGTGCTATTAAAGCCCCCACCCACAATGAGATACTTCCTCTAGTAAGGCCGCCCTTCCTCCAATGATGGCACACTTACTTTTTTTGTATAATTTTATTTGTCCATGTGTTGTTGATTAAATTTGTTCTTGAACAATTTAATTCATGAAAATAAGTCAGTTATTTTACTGTTACCCCTACCCTCCTGTCTCCCTTTCATTTCTGATACCAGCCCTTCCTCTCCACAAGTCATTTTCTTAGATTCATTAACGATGTTTTTGTTTATTATTGTTTTGTGACCCATTGAATTTTGCCAGGATTATATGTGTATCTATGGCTTAGGAAATATGCCTTAAAAAGCCTAGTAGGTTTATGTTTGGAAGACAACTAAGGACAAAGATTATCCTTCTGTGATGGTTTGTATGTGCTTGGCCCAGGGAGTGGCACTATTTGGAGGAGTGACCTTTATGGGTTATGTGTGGAAGGACGCCCTTCTTAATAGAGCCACTCCCTTGGCTAAGCATATTCAGAACATCATAGCCATGGAGAGCAGAAGGCCTTACATGCTCTGAATCACCAGTTACAGATGATTGAGAACCTGTATGTGTATGCTGGGCACTTAACAAGTGTTCTCCAAGAAAGTAAAAATTGTCTAGTATTCTTTCTAGTTCCACAAAATAAATATTACAGTTAGGGTTTCATTGCTGTGAAGGGACACCATGACCAAGAAAACTTTTAAAAAGGACATTTAATTGGAGCTAGCACAGAGTTTCAGAAGTACATTCCATTATCATTATGGCAAGAAGCATTACAGTGTACAAGCTGAAATGGTGTTGGAGGAGGAACTGAGTATCTTGATATGAAGGGTGTCAGGAAGAGATTGTGTGACATCGGTCAGAACTTGAGCATATACATTATCTCAAAGCCATGCCTGCACAGTGACACACATCCAATTACAAGAGTACACTTCCTCCAAAGGGGCCACAGTTCCAAATAGTGACACTTCCCATGGCCCATGCATATTCAAACCACCAAACTCAGTTTTTAATAAAGAAAGCGTTCTCTTCCTGTCCCTTCTATTATGACCAAACAATCATGATTGATTTCTCCTCTGCTCTTGACCCTGGATAGCTGTTCTGCTCAGTCCAATACACAAAGGTTTCTCTGAAGAAACACTTTTGGCAGTGCTTCACGCTATTTCCTAAGTTGAATCCCAGATTGCAATTCAGGAGACATAAGTCAAACAAGAATATCAACAGGGTAGATTTCAGTTAGTGTCCCAGACTCTAGTGCTGCCCCTTCCACCACCAAACATTCCAACATATTTAGAGCTGTTGTAAGTTGTCCTGACCCACCCTGTTTCCCCTGAAGTCCAATGTAAATTCTACAGCAGTACAATTGTGTAACCAGGAGTTAATAGGACCAATAATGGTTGTTGCTTTTTGAACACATGTGTAGGTCATAGCTGACCTGCTCTTAAAGAACACTTAAGACATTTCAGGTGGAGGGCCCAGGAAACACTCTTTGTAGAAGACAGACAGTGGAATACTTGAGACACCAAGTGGGGATGTGACTCCATTATTAACTTCTATCCTGAGGTCTCAGAGACCTCAGAATTATGAACTGTAATGTCTTTAGCTGCTCTTCCCGGTGGAGGTCAGCCAGGATGAGAGTATGTGCATCATTCTCCTCAGAGAGCATCCTCTAGAGTGCATCCTCACATGTGGCCTTCAATTTTCATAGGCCATACTTTAGAGCAACTGCCAGCACACCAGTAGCCATGGAGTGGCTGTGGATGTGTGGTGCTTTCCCAGAGTAAATGAAACTCATCATCTCCTTGGAGATTTGGGGATCCAGGTCATAGTCTCATCTCAGTTCTTTAGGCTCTCTTGTATTTCATGTTCAAACATGACTCTGAAAATTGGATAGTGAGCTGCTGGGATGGCCTTATGGGCCGTGTATTCATAGCCAGTTACCACCAGACAGCAGTCTGTGAAGAGGGAATTCTCTCACAGCTCTTCAACATTATCTGCTGATATGTATCTTGGAACCTTGAGCAAAGGTCTTGTGTTCTCTCCAGACATACAAAAGGAGCCTTGGACCGCACTCACATTGCAGAGGAGGGTGGTTTGTCATCCAGTCATAGCGAATGGGTTTGAGACAAAGAGGAAATCTCAAAGGATGGACTTTTTTATCCATAGCCTTGGTGTGGCAGCAAATGGTAGACACCTGTGCTCTTTGCATTATTGCATTTTTCCCCATTGGCATTTAAGATACAAAATCAATGTTTGCCCAAACTGGTCTCTTTTCACAGCTGAGCAACATCAGTTAAAGTGATAGGTAACCTTTGCTTTCTTCATCAATCCTGTTTGGGTATATTTTCAAACACCACATCACTTTGTTATTGGCAGCTGATGAGAACATTGGGCTTGTAATATATTATTCCATTCCCTCAACAAGAAAAGAGAATTTGCTAATGGACCACCTGTAGCAGAATTTTTCATCACTGCTGTGTGTGTCATACCAATTCTTGACATCCAGGTCCCCTGACATTTCTGCTTGAGGTACTTTGAATGTAAAACAGGAACCTGAAAAGAAGAACTCAAAATTACTTACTCTTTATCCTACAGTTATAAATATTTTTAGATTTAAATTTTAATTTCTCCTAAATTGCCCCTTCTATTTTGTTGAAAACTTGTGTCTCTCTAAAATTTTCTGTCTAGACTTCAATATTAGTTTTAGAGAAAACAATCCAGGCTACTGTAAAATCAGTTTGAATCTCTCTCTCTCTCTCTCTCTCTCTCTCTCTCTCTCTCTCTCTCTCTCTCTCTCTCACTCTCTCTCTCCCCTCCATTCTCCTCTATATTCAACGCCACTTCCCATGCTGTAAAACAACTCTATTTTAAGTCTGTCATATACCTGGTACCTCATGGGGAAAAGATGCCTCAGCATGGGCCTGTCAGGGTACCACTCCCACCCACACAGTACATCAATCAATTCTAACAAACATATCTAATCAACATGTTGCTCTCTAAACCTATCTTTCTGAAAACCAGCAAATTGTTAAGCTTTGTCTTCCAGACTGGTCTGGGTAAACATTCTCTGGTCACACTAAAGGTCCGTTGAGCTTGCAGCCACACTGTGGTGTCCTTATTGATGGAAAAATTCACAGTCTTTATGCTGAATCCCCATTTTAGGACATTTTCCCTTGAGTGAAATTTTCCTTTCTCTTCTGCATCATTTCCTTTTCTCACTGCTGCAAACCCTAGTCCCGAATGAAACATTCACCACACTGCCCACTCTGGCACTGGCCTGAGCTCAGACCCCAATTCATTGCTTGACGACTTGACCATCTGGCCTTCTGTTTTGCTAGTTATTAATTTATCCTCAGCATGCTCTTGGGCATGATTAATAAATGTCATTTCACCCAGAAGTGTATGTTTTTGCAGCCACTTGTAAGCTTCCTACTGAAAAGCCCTCACTCTTTTTTTTTTTATCTTTCTTTTTATTTTTTATTTTTTATTAACTTGAGTATTTCTTATATACATTTCGAATGTTATTCCCTTCCCCGGTTTCCGGGCAAACATCCCCCTCCACCCTCCCCTTCCTTATGGGTGTTCCCCTCCCAACCCTCCCCCCATTGCCGCCCTCCCCCCATAGACTAGTTCACTGGGGGTTCAGTCTTAGCAGGACCCAGGGCTTCCCCTTCCACTGGTGCTCTTACTAGGATATTCATTGCTACCTATGGGATCAGAGTCCAGGGTCAGTCCATGTATAGTCTTTAGGTAGTGAAAAGCCCTCACTCTTAAAGGCTTCTAAATTCACAAGGTAACTTTGGCCACAATCTATGAAACAATAAGTCTACATGGCCGTTTAAATGCACTTAAAAAAATAAAACTTTTACAATTTTCTCGACAGCCATCCAGAAGAATGGAAAGATTTCTATGTAGGCTCCCCCACCACCTCCATCACTTGCTACTTTATTTCTTTGCTCTCTCTCCTTCATATAGGCACAGTGACAAGACTGCCTAGATTGTGGGGTGATAACCACTGAGAAAGAGTGCTCCTAACCTTGCTAGTGCCCAGGCTCAGTCTAGACTGTTGTTAAACTGAGGACACAAGAGATTTAATTGTCTCATATTTCCAAGGACAAGGTGAGTCATTTTTCCATTGTTCCTACAGAAAAAAGCTTTTCCTCTTTTGGGCCTAATGGACACACTGATTCTGCCCAAGTTGCAATGGAGACCACAGACACCTGGGAACAGTGTCTGGGTGGTAGACTATTGATCAACCTCTGTTATTTTAATTAACAACATTTTGATTATAATTTATTTTCCCCAATTTTGGACTACATTGGTAGGTAAGCTAAGTACATGCAGAAAACAGACCTCTAGCTCCTTACCTCAAGGTAATCTACCACCTTATTATCTCAGTAATCAATTTGTGAACTAGTTATGACTACCAGATCTCTTAGCAAAGACAGACAGGTTTGCCTTACTCACAGGCTTCAGGATTGATGATACACAAGTTCAAATGTAACCTTTCACATATATAACCTTCTGTTACTTTCTTTGCTAAACTCAGTTCCCCATAACTAAGTGCTCCATATATTCTCTGCTAGTTAGGGCACTGTCCTAATATGAACTGTTAGAGTTCTTATAAATTAGCCTAATCCTAATAAAACATTCCACTATATGATCCAACTTTTATTATCACAAGGTCATATTTTATGTTTCCTCAGATTGCCCTTAAACTAAAGACTTAAAATGTTTCTTTTGCTAAATCTCTACTATCTAGCTGTCATAGTTACAAATATAAGTTACCTTTCGTTACCTTTTAACTATAGACTTAAGATGTTTCTCATTCCAAACTGTTTGTTCAATTTTCATATTCACAAGGTTTTTAAATTATCCAGTTTTCTTTTTCTTTTCAACAATTACTTCAAAATGTTTCTCATTATACTAAATGTATATATATTCAGTCTCCTAGACTGAAGTAAAAGTCCTTCCCTCACCTTCTGTTCCAGGAAAGTTTTTGTCTTCCCTTAGCTCACCTTAAAGGCTGTTCACTCTGTTAACAAATGTATCTCTTTTATAAACTGATAAGCCCCAAGAAACACAATCAGGCCTACCTCCCATGGACCAAACAGATTCCACCTGGATGAGTAACCTGTTAATCAATGGCCTAAGTTCCCACTTGTGACTTATTCTAGAGGGTGTGATTCCTCTTCTATTCCCTGGGATTGAAACTCCCCTCACCCCAACCACCAATACCTAAAGGTTTCAAATGTACACCTAAAACAATTCTTTTCTCCCAAAGCACTTAACTTTATTCTCTACTATGAATAATTTACTAGTTCTACTACCACGCACACACACACACACACACACACACACACACACACACACACAAATACACACACAGAGATAAACACAGAAGAGAAACATACAAGTAAACACAGAGAGAGAGAGAGTGAGAGAGAGAGAGAGAGAGAGAGAGAGAGAGAGAGAGAGAGAGAGAGAGAGAGAGAATGTTTTAGTATCTTGTCAGGTCCAGGAGTTACTCAAAATCAACATTCATGACAGTTCCAGAGAAGCAGCCTGCATGATCCATTCTACTCTCACAGACACAGATGCTACAACTGAACCTGCTCCTTCTACCTATACATGGTTCCATAGGCTCTTGAAAGCAAGGAAACAGCCAACTCTTCTAAGACTGTATCAACATCCCCATCCATATTTTCTTTTGTTTCTCAAAGACACAACAACCCAAAGTCAGCAGGAAGCAGCTAAAGATTATGATGACTCTATTCCTGCTCCACCATCCATCTCTCTGCAATATTTTCTTTTATTTTAAATTAATCTAAGATGAAAGAATGTTAGAATTTGTTCGAAGTTCTACCCAACAGTTACCTGGCAACAGCCTGATAGGCCTGACTCACAATAATAGAGGCTGTTTGCCACCTTCTTGCTTCTATTTTCTCTTACTCTTACACTCTTGAGTCTATCACCCCTTTCTTCTTCTCTCTCATTCCTCCCCACACCCCCATGCTTTCTACATGTGTTCTTGGCCAGCTTCTCTGATTCTTTTTTTCTTGCCTCTTCTCTCTCTGTCATTTTCTGCCTCTACTCCCTTCTCTTTCCTACTCAATCTAGCTTCCTTTGCTCTAAAATAACTTGATTCTATCCTTAACTATATATACATACATATATATATATTTGTCTAATGTATCTATCTACATATTATATACAAACTTCCAATAAACTCAAATCTGTATAATGGCTGGTACCACAGGGGAAAGAAATACCTTAGAATGGACCTGCCAGGGTACCCATCCCACTCATTCCATGCCTGTTTCTAACAATCATATTCTGGCTCTCTTTTCATAAAACACAACACTTATGGTATCAAACTATGGATGAGCTTCAGAAATGTTATATATTCTGATTTCAAGAATATTGTTTTAGTCAGGGTCCTGTAGAGAATATACAGAATGAACTCCTCTATAATAGAAAGTGGAGGGAGTCTACTTCTTTTGGGAAAGGAGTGTTTTTGGGTCAATATATGTAAAATTCTTTTATCTGATTTGAAAATGAAGAGACTGATTTGTTATGGATTCACACTCCTTAAGCCAATGGATGGCAAACTTCCTAATGGTGTGAGCTTTTAATACATTTCTTCATGTTGCTGTCAATCAGAACCATTAAATTCATTTTGACTACTTCATAACTGTAATATTTGCTACTGTTATGATCACACTGTAAATAGCTGATATACAGAGTTTCTAATATTCAACCTTTATGAAAGTGTCATGGACCAAAGAGTATGGATATCCACAGGTTGAGAAAACATGACTTGAAGCCAGGCTGTGAGCAAACCAGGGGAACTGTCTCTAAATCTCTCACTTCATTTCCCATAGACCAAATCCCACACTCTCAACCCCACCTATAGTACACCACCTGTGGGTGTCTTCACTTCCCATTTTCTCATATCCTGTATATCCCACAGGTCTTCCCCTTCTAACTTTCCTCCTCCCACCCTTTACTCTGTCCCAGCTTCCAAGTAAGTTATGCACCCCTGCTAACACAAATGGCACACTTTCCATGGAAACAGAGGGCTAAAGCCATTTCCTCAACTCTTTGCTCACCCACTTACAATTTCCCCATTCCATTCTCAGGTCAATAGCAGGAAATATGCTGTGCTTTTTCTTTCCTGTAAAGCACCAACCCCAGTGGATCAAGAAGAACATTTTCCCCAATCTTCCTTTCCCCATCTCAGCCCATTATCTCACCCTCCAACCCCAGCAAACATTAAATAAGAATAGAGCAAAAGAATAGGGCAGTAAAATAGGTTGGAAACTGAAGAACCTCATCACATCCTTCTCCACACTAACTTCAATTCCTTAGTCTCATCTATAAAGCTATATCATTACACCAGTTTCTTTTCTGCCTTCCTACACCTCCTGTGAATCCCAGAGAAAATTTCTTTTTAAGCTCCTCCACACAACTCCTTGCTGTATTCTAGTCCCCAACTCCAGCATGTACTCATTGATAACTCGCTGAACAATCCTTAAGGGGAAACATGGCAGCTGCTTGTAGATCCTCCCCTCTCATTCAGTTCTTATACATCTGCAACTACAAGTCTAATCCCCAATTCTACAGCAAACCTTCTGGAAGACCTCTTTTCACTGTCTCCCCCAATTCCAAGGAGACAAAATAAGCAGATTCTAGTTGAATCTCCTCCCTCCTGTGAACTCCTTAAGACTCCTAACCTACGCCCATTCCTAAGTGTTATCTCCCTGTACACAGAAATATGAAACTACCAGGGGCCAAAACTATTGGGTCCAAAGAAAACTTCTTGCCTGACAGCAGTGATGGCTGCTCTCAGTTGTCAACTTGACTGTATCTTGAATCAACTACAATCAAAAACTTAAAAAGATATTGTAAAAATATGAAGAGACAATTAGGTCTAGGCCTAGCAGTACAGGGCTTTAATCACAGTATTCAGGAAACAGAGGCATGCAGATCTCTGAGTCTAAGATCAGTTTATAGAACAAGTTCTATAATAGCCAAACATAGGCAGTGAAAGATGTAATAATAGACAAAGGCAGCATGTTCCAGTCCCAGCAAGCAGCAGCAGTGAGCAGCTTGGGCTATGAGGCTCTAGGTTAGAGTCACCTTTTTTTTTTTTTTTTTTCGGAGCTGAGGACCAAACCCAGGGCCTTCTGCTTGCTAGGCAAGCGCTCTACCACTGAGCTAAATCCCAAACACCTAGAATCACATTTTGATCAAGGTTTATTGTTGTCAGTTCTTCCAGCACCAAGCCTGCCTGTATGATGACAACCTCCCCACTATGATGATAGTGGACTGAACCTCCCAAAGCTCAATGTATTCTCTCGTGGGAATTGCTTTGGTCATGATACCTCTTCACAGCAATGAAACACTAGCTAAGACAACACACTTCCATCACACACTTCAAATAGTGTGTGAAACAGAAGACAAGGAATAGAACTGTAATCCAACCCAGAAAAATGTAGAAATTGGGTCTAAATCTTTAACCATCGCAATCCCAGTACCTTAGAAGTTAGGATAAACAACACAATCAATAATGCCCAGGGTTACATGTCTACATTGCAGCCCAGAAATCCTAACACAGCAGTCCCTGAACATTCCAAGATGGTTGAAGCATAAGAAAAGACTTTAAAACAATCTAAATGAAGGTGACAGAGGTAAATAAGCAGAGAATGAAGAAATCCCTTAAACAAATTCTCCATAACACACACCAACAGTGTGCAGAAAGAAAGAAATCAATAAAAAAAAAACAGTGGAAGGAAATTAAGAAAAAATTTTAAGGCCAGAAAATAGAAATAGAATTGATAAGCCCATATATACTGAGGGAATTCTGGAAATGAGGAATTTAAATTTTCAATGCACAGAATTACTGAAATTAAGATTTGATTCTTTGAGAAAATCAACAAGATCAATAAATCCTTTTCCAAACTAACAAAAATACAGAGAGAGAATATACAAATTCACATAATCAGATATTAAAGGTGAGACATAATAACAGACTCAGAAAACCCAAAGTCTC